>NC_135787.1:80580000-80897500 GCF_051106095.1 Pogona vitticeps | reverse complement strand
TAAATAAACTCCTGATCTGCGGCCTGTGTACTTGGCAGGACCGGGCCATGGAGACAGATTTCCACACACCCCACATGCACGCCCACCCGCACACACGGCCTATCCACCTGCATGCATGAGTGCACCGCTCATCCCCATGCATGCACTGCCCATCTGTGTGTGCAGGTGGGTGTTCCCCACCCACCCGCAAGCACATTCCATCCACCCGTGAGTGGGGGGTATCCTGCCCCCCCATGCACGGACCCTGCCCCTCAACTGGTCTGCGATTTAGAAAAGGTTAGGAACCACTGGTCTACATGAGGCTTTAGGGCTTCTTAAAGTGTTGTAATTAAAGTGGAAACATTTAGGTTCTCCTTCAGGCAGCAAAATAGTCCACCATTTTGCAAACCTTTTTCTTCTTTCAAAATATTTGTTCTTCTTTTGCAGCCATAGGTAATAAATGAAACCATATTTTTCTACCTAATACATGTATAATTCCAAGTAAAGAATACTGAGCTTTACTACTTCATAACACAATTCCAAGGATGAAAATTATGTTTTCAATGGAATGCACAAAACATTTTTTTTAAAAAATCAAGTGGCATTGTGGCATAAATGTGTGAAAAAAATATAATGTGCTAATCAAATTACTTTTTCTGATAAATTTCTGACTTTTAAATAAGCAGCAATTTGCCCAATGTGAACTGAGGTATGCTGTTTCCATTTATGTGTTTCCATCCACAAACTGATATTCCAGCATCTCTACTGTTTTCTGTCATATGCAACCCTTTTCGGATTTCCTTATGTCCCTGTATATTTTTTCTGGCTTAAATTGCCTTATGGAACTGTTCAGATTCTTCCTTCTACTCTTCCCATAAAGCACTGCCACCAACACATTTCAGTTATGTCTTGGACTAGCCCACAGTTCCTTAGGCAAAGCAGAAGGGCATGACCAACCAGTGAGTCTGCAAAGTGGAGGGAACATTTGTGCAATTTTCCTTCTGCCCTGCCTTAAGCTAACAGAACATTAACATTCATCTTTACATTTTGGACAGCTCTATTGAATGCAGATGAGTCTCTGACCGGACGGAAGGATTTTCTATCATGTGGTTGCATGGTCGCTTGTATTTATGCAAGCAAAATGTAGAAATGTTTTATATAAATAGTTTTTATTTGTCACAAAGTTTAGCATCTCCTTTTAGGATGACCATGTGTTCTGCTTTATAGAGGACAGTCCAATATTTAAAATCCAGGTCTGATGTGAACTCTGGGTCTTGTTAAAAAGAAGTACCAGAAAAACAGGAAGCAAAGAGGGCTCTTTGAATGGTTCAGGTGACCTACAGCATGCGCTTTTCCTGCATTATCTGCTTACTGTTTCAGATATTTTTGGAGTGTTTCAAATGTTCAGGAATCACTATGGCAATCTCTGTCAATTCCCATGTGGCTTCAGAAACATGTAGAGTGGCCAAAAGCAGATAGTTCTCTTTGTTCACAAAGATGTTATTCTAGGTGGTTCTTCCCACTCAGTAATGAGGAAATATCAACACTTTTATGGAATAAAAGTCTGAATTGGGGCTGGGGAGAAAGTTTAAAGTGCTAAGTCTTCCTAACGTCTAAGTAGAAATCATTAATTTAGTTTAAGTTACTTCTCACGGGTTTTGAACTACAACAATATATCCAGGAATTTATACAACCAATTTGACTAACCTGTGTTAATATATTGATCATAACAGCAGCAGAATATGTTTGGTAGCCTAAATGTTCCCATTTCACTTCACACTGGAATAAACATCATTTTTATGTCCGCCAACTTGATTGGCCTTCTACTACTTTTTAAGACATAAAAAAGGTAAAGGTTCCCCTTGACAATTTGTACAGTCATGTCCAACTCTAGGGGGTGGTGCTCATCTCATAGAGCCAGCATTTTAAAAATATTAATTTGCAGTTGCTATTCTTTTCATGCTAATGATTAAAAGAGATTAAATTATCTGAGAGTGTGACTGTACTAGTTCAAGCCTGTTAACAAATAGTATATAGCTTATGCGATATTAAGGATGATGATAAATGGTGCCCATTTAACAGCATTGCTTTGCTACAGAGTTCCATGCTTAGAATCTTACCTGCATCTTTCCCAGGTTTTTTCAGACTAGGTACGGATTTCTATCCATTTAACTGTACTGTCCCAGCTCCAAATCTAGACTAATTCATGTGCAGCATGAGAAGGATTCATGACTGAGTGTCTGGACATTAGAATGTAAGAATCATGTAGGAGGAGATCAACAATTTATTTAATCCAGTATTCTATTTACATCAGCCAACCTGGTTTTCATGGGAAGCCGCAATTTCTTAATACTTGATTAATCCCAATTTTAATGTTTAACGTGAAGCCAGGAGAAGGGGCATTCTCTTTGATTTATTCTGTGTTTCACAGGCAGTGGACATATATAACACCATTTAGAATGCCATATTACTGAAGTTTAGACCTCAATATTCCAAAATAAACAAATGTTTGAAACAGAAAGAGAATACAATGACCATCTTCCATAATCAAATAATTCATGATCAAAGGACATAATGACAAAGCATTACTGCAATCTATCAAGGAGTATTCTAACACAAAACATTTTTTCAGAACAATTCAGAAAATACAAAAAGAGCTATTGCAACTACTAAATGTGACGAAACAACCAAAATTATTGTAGCATTTAAGACATGGAGATCATTCTCAGATTACCGATTGCCCTCCCAACCCTGGAATAAAGACATGAGACAAATAATATGGGTTAGAACATGGGCCATGAATTTGATTGTAATTCAAATTTGCCATCCTTTGGCAAAGGGGGCCCTGCTGTAGTGCGGAAACAGGTAAATAGCAGAGGTATCTAAATACCCTTAGTCAACTGATGGGCGAGTCCCCAGCCCCAGGTTCTTGCAGTCTTAAAGACAGCAGGAACCCAGCCGGCCACTAATAAACACCCCCAGACCTCAAGCCATCTTTACTTGATGACTATTGTTCCAGTAGTGGCCCAGTGCATCTTTCCCTTCCCCAATCACTGTAATCACACGATCCGCAGTGCTGGGAGTTCCAACGCGCTGTTAGCTTACCTGATTTTACAGTGGGACTCACTGGAAAATACCTGTTTTTTTTCTGCACTACCTGCCAGTGTAACTGGATTTCTACCCAAATGCCAGTGCTCTGTTCCAGCGTGGGATAGGCAAAAATCCCCCCATGTAAAAGCCAATCAGGATAAAGGTCAAAAATTCCTATCCAACCCCCAATGACAACCAGAAAAACTCACACTAGAATTAGGGTGGGCAGGTGGGTGCCCAAAAAAGAAGAGGGCAGCGAGAAGGTGGAACACCCTTTAAATAACCTGACATTCCCCCCTTACTCTCAGAATTCTTGAGAGACCAAAAAGGTCTCGCACTATCTGAGGGTGGGAGGCAAAGAGCTAGCCGTGCTGCCGGAAGCATGGCTTGTCAGTGGCTCCAGCATGTGATTCATTGTTCATCTGTATTCATATGTCCTTCCTCAAATATTTTATTTTATTGTATTATACCCAGCTTATACCACATCCTCCCCTTCATGGATTGCTGCCTTGTCGTGGTGAAGGGGCTTGAGTAACTCAGAGAAGCTGTGGGCTATGCCGTGCAGGGACACCCAAGATGGACAGGACATAGTGGAGAGTTCCAACTAAAAGCAATCCACCTGGAGTAGGAACTGGCAATGCCACTCCAGTATCTTTGCCAAGAAAACCCCATGATCAGAAACAAAAAGCTAAAAGATATGACGCTGGAAGATGGGCCCCTCAGGTCGGAAGGCGTCCAACATGCTACTGAGGAAGAGCGGAGGACAAGTACAAGTAGTTCCGGAGTTAATGAAGTGGTTGGGCCAAAGCTGAAAGGATGCTCAGCTTCGGACGTGTGTGAAAGTGAAAGGAAAATTCGCTGCTGCAAAGAAGGAACGTGGAATGTAAGATCTATGAACCTTGCGAAGCTGGAGGTGGTCAAACAGGAGATGGCAAGAATAAACATCGACATCCTGGGCATCAGTGAACTAAAATGGACAGGAATGGGCGAATTCAGCTCAGATGATTATCATATCTACTATTGTGGGCAAGAATCCCGTAGAAGGAATGGAGTAGCCTTCATAGTCAACAAAAGAGTGGGAAAAGCTGTAATGGGATACAATCTCAAAAATGATAGAATGATGTCAATACGAATCCAAGGCAGACCTTTCAACATCACAATAATCCAAGTTTATGCACCAACCACCATTGCTGAGGAGACTGAAATTGAACAGTTTTATGAAGATTTACAACACCTTCTAGAACTGACACCAAAGAAAGATGTTCTTGTCATTCTAGGGGACTGGAATGCTAAAGTAGGGAGCCAAGAGATAAAAGGAACAACAGGGAAGTTTGGCCTTGGAGTTCAGAACGAAGCAGGACAAAGGCTAATAGAGTTTTGTCAAGAGAATAAGCTGGTCATCACAAACACTCTTTTCCAACAACACAAGAGGCGAGTCTATACATGGAAATCACCAGATGGGCAATATCGAAATCAGATTGATTATATTCTCTGCAGCCAAAGATGGAGAAGCTCTATACAGTCAGCAAAAACAAGACCTGGAGCTGACTGAAGAACTTTGGATAGAGGCTCGTAACATTGTCCAGGAGGCAGCAACAAAAACCATACCAAAGAAAAGGAAATGCAAGAAAGCAAAATGGCTGTCCAATGAGGCCTTAGAAATAGCAGAGAGGAGAAGGGAAGCAAAATGCAAGGGAGATAGGGAAAGTTACAGAAAATTGAATGCGGACTTCCAAAGAATAGCAAGCAGAGACAAGAGGGCCTTCTTAAATGAACAATGCAAAGAAATAGAGGAAAATAACAGAAAAGGAAAAACCAGAGATCTGTTCGGAAAAATTGGAGATATTAGAGGAAAATTTTGTGCAAAGTTGGACATGATAAAAGACAAAAATGGGAAGGACCTAACAGAAGCAGAAGATGTCAAGAAGAGGTGGCAAGAATACACAGAGGAATTATATCAGAAAGATTTGGATATCCCGGACAACCCAGACAATGTAGTTGCTGACCCTGAGCCAGACATCCTGGAGAGTGAAGTCAAGTGGGCCTTAGAAAGCCTGGCTAAGAACAAGGCCAGTGGAGGTGATGGCATTCCAGTCGAACTATTTAAAATCTTGAAAGATGATGTGGTTAAGGTGCTACATTCAATATGCCAGCAAGTTTGGAAAACCCAACAGTGGCTAGAGGATTGGAAAAGATCAGTCTACATCCCAATCCCAAAGAAAGTCAGGGCCAAAGAATGCTCCAACTACCGTACAATTGTACTCATTTCACACGCTAGCAAGGTTATGCTCAAAATCCTGCAAGGTAGGCTTCAGCAGTATGTGGACCGAGAACTCCCAGAAGTACAAGCTGGATTCCGAAGAGGCAGAGGAACTAGAGACCAAATTGCTAACTTGCACTGGATAAAGGAGAAAGCCAGAGAGTTCCAGAAGAATATCTATTTCTGCTTCATTGACTATGCAAAAGCCTTTGACTGTGTGGACCACAGCAAACTATGGCAAGTTCTTAAAGAAATGGGAGTGCCTGACCACCTTATCTATCTCCTGAGAAACCTATATGTGGGACAGAAAGCAACAGTTAGAACTGGCTATGGAACAACTGATTGGTTCAAAATTGGGAAAGGAGTACGACAAGGCTGTATATTGTCCCCCAGCTTATTTAACTTATATGCAGAATACATCATGCGGAAGGCTGGACTGGAGGAATCCCAAACCGGAATTAAGATTGCCAGAAGAAATATCAACAACCTCCGATATGCAGATGATACCACTCTGATGGCAGAAAGTGAGGAAAAATTAAAGAACCTTGCAATGAGGGTGAAAGAAGAGAGTGCAAAAAACGGTCTGAAACTCAACATCAAAAAAACTAAGATCATGGCCACTGGTCCCATCACCTCCTGGGAAATAGAAGGGCAAGACATGGAGGCAGTGACAGATTTTATTTTCCTGGGCTCCATGATCACTGCAGATGGAGACAGCAGCCACGAAATTAAAAGACGCCTGCTTCTTGGGAGGAAAGCGATGACAAATCTTGACAGCATCTTAAAAAGCAGAGACATCACCTTGCCAACAAAAGTCCGAATAGTCAAAGCTATGGTTTTTCCTGTAGTGATGTACGTATGGAAGTGAGAGCTGGACCATAAAGAAAGCAGACCGCCGAAGAATGGATGCCTTTGAATTGTGATGCTGGAGGAGGCTCTTGAGAATCCCCTGGACTGCAAGGAGAACAAACCTATCAATTCTAAAGGAAATCAACCCTGAGTGCTCACTGGAAGGACAGATCCTGAAGCTGAGGCTCCAGTACTTTGGCCATCTCATGGGAAGAAAAGACTCCTTGGAAAAGACCTTGATGTTAGGAAAGTGTGATGGCAAGAGGAGAAGGGGACGACCGAGGATGAGATGGCTGGACAGTGTCTGCGAAGCTACCAGAATGAATTTGACACAACTCCGGGAGGCAGTGGAAAATAGGAGGGCCTGGCGTGCTCTGATCCATGGGGTCACGAAGAGTCGGACACGAGTAAACGACTAAACAAAAAAAAAAATACCACATCCTTGACCCCTCATTTCAAATACTACCACTTTCCTTTTTTACATTATACATAATATTTACTATATTGTTTAGCTTGTATTCAAAAGTCATCTGTGTGACAGAACAGATATATATCTTTTACATATCTTCTTCAGAGGTAAACATATGCCTGTAGTCATCTGTGTGCTTGTGTCCCTCTTCCCTGCTTTCATTTTTTTAGTCTTAAGATACTTCTCTATTTTCTTCTTCCTTTTCAGGTATTTAACATTTTGCATTTCCCCAGCTTATATTCCATAGATACATACATGTCATTTACTACACAGGGTATATTCTTTTACACTATTCATCTTTGTTTATGCCCAGTAATTTTTAGGCTATAGTTCTGATTTCTCTCTCTCTCTCTCTCTCTCTCTCTCTCTCATACACACACACACACACACACACACACACACAACACACACACACACACACACACACACACACACACACACACACACACACACACACACACACACACACACACACACACACACACACACACACACACACACACACACACACACACACACACACACACACACCCCTACATAATATATGCTGTGATTTTCTTTTCAGTTTATAGTAATGGTGCTATTACCAGCACTGCTGAACCAAAGTCAGGTAGTAGAAAGCAACTTGATGAAATGTTTTTTCAGACTTGAAAGGAAGGGAAGGAGATTTTTTAAAAAATTATTGTTGAGGACTGGGAAATTAGTTCATAGAATAGTTCTTCAGTGACTAAGATTGTCTGTGAGGCTGAAACATGTAGAATGGTCCTCAATTAATAGGTTTAATTTTCTCTTTGTGACATTGCACATAGCTATATCTAATTTCCTGCACAATAGTCTGACATCACCTCAATTGTTAGATCCTGCTTGAGAAAAAAGGAAGGCAGAGGCCTAAATCCAATGACTAATCCCAATTAAAGCAGACTCATTGATTCAGTTACTGAATTTTAAGTTGACACTTATGTACTTCTCATTGATTCGATGGATGTACTGCAGGTGGAACTAGCCCGTAGATTTAGGTCAAAAGACAGGAGGGAAGACATAGCGGCTGACGTAGCTGAAAGGAAAGTCAACAGACATGGACAATTGTAAAAAAAATACATATATGCTTTTTTAAAAGCCAGATTGATGTCTTGAAGTGGCTCTTGTGCCTTCACTAATCCCAAGGGGATAAAATCAAGCCTGAGATACCTTTACCCCAGTATCAGTTGCCATCAAAGCCAAGTCACTTTATTTATTTCTCATTCACTTTAATGCCCAAGTGTACGACTTGTTCCATTTTATTGGGTTCATTCTTTATAAAGATATTAAACAACACTAGAGAAAGTAAGCACCTTAGCAGACACCCCCCCCCCTTACTCATCTTCGCCTTTTGTTCAATACAATTTCCTGTAACTGTAGCTCCCTGTTTATATATAGACCATGCCTCATAACCATGCCTCATAGTCTATTCCTGTCTTCAGCAATACAGTGAACATATAATACCAGTTGCATTTTTTTCTAGGTCAGTAAATGGTATACAATATAAGGTTCTCCTTATTCCTAGCCTTGCTAAAACCAAATTCATTTTCACTTGATTTTTAATTTTGGTGCAGTCCTTTGAATTATCTTTGTTGGTGTTTTTTTTTTTATGGATGTCTTAATAAACTCATAGTGATATGCGCATTGCATTTGCCCACACATGGTCTGACAATTGTTGGATGTAATGTTCATGTTATGTTCTACTTAATGTTCTCATGCTTTTTATTCCCACTAGCAATGGATTAGTTTCATCTATTCAGTCTTCCCTTCATTTCTAATACCATATACCCACCCCCCATGAAATGGCCCCTTTGCAAAGGAATGAAAAATCATTGTTTCACACAGCCATTTATATGTATATTTGAACAAACCTTTGGGAAGTGAAACACACAGACAACAGTCAGATACCTACGTGTTCACATTTTTCCTTCATCACAAAGCAGTCCAGTTCAGTGATGATCATGGGCAGATCTAGAGGCAAAAATGGATGATTTAAAACTGAAAGTTGACATGGTCCTTTCTCTCCCCGCTCTTTTTTTCCTATCACCATCTCTCTCTCTCTCTCTCCTCCCATCCAATAGATTGCTGGGGAATGGGAAAGATCCCTCTTATTTGCGGCTGGAGTGGATCATTTGTACAAGATGATCCCTCTCCTTCTGTTTCTCTCTCCATTTCAGCTCTGCAGTTTCCCCTGTTTCCTGACCTTTACCTTTCACTCTCGGCTGTCCCTACCTGCCGAAGCATGCAGATTTCCTATCCCTACCCTAGGATTTACTTTGTGTATTTTGTAGTGTTGGGAAAAGCTCCAAGTTTGAAACAAAGGTGTAATGTTTGACTGTACTAGTTAATCATCAGTTGACGGCTAAGATACTGCACATGCACAGAATGAACTTTTAAGTAAGCTTTTTGTCCAAGTGCCAGACACAGACTTCAAACACACAAGTGTGGCTTTATAACACAAAGCTGAGTGATAACATCTGCCAACTGGGGAAAAGATGGGGCACAATTTGTTCAAGAGGAGAGGTGAGTTTAACTCAAAAGGTTTCTTACCCCATGCTGTCACTTTTCAAGTGCAGCTTCTTCTAAGGATTTTTCCAATCACTGGGCTGATGGTACAGTCAATGGTCCATAGTATACCATCATACTATCAGGAAGTTTCCGTAAACATCAAACCAACATACCTGCTCAACATCTGCTTGAATATGAATGGCTTCTTCTGCTGGTGTTAGATCAAGAGAGAAAAACAGACTCAGTTTCCTTTGACATGGAGTCCCAAGCTCTGGGATGAGGTGCCAAGAAGGCCCTATTAGAGCAGAAATAAAGGCATCTAGTTTGAAGTTAATGATGCTTTGGGGAGAGAGGTTCAGGGAACAAGAAGATTAACAGTTGCATTTAAAATGATGAAATTTATTTGTTTCTCTGTCTCTTCTCTTGAAAAACCAGGGTGTGGCCAGGAGTGGACTGAAGACAGATATAAGTTGAGATTTATGCTTTTGTATCATATAAACTGGCCACTATGTTTTTTTAAAAAAAAACATTAAAAAAATCCTTTTTTGCTTGATTTATATTGATTTATACATTTCCTTTGTCTATTGTAATATAATGTTATTTTTCTTTCTTTGTTGTTTAATGCATAAATAAAGCATGGTTTGAAAAGATTTGTGCATGATTTTTGAAGAAAGAGAACTTTCATTGCAGTGGTATTAAAAATTCATAGCAAAACTTTTCAGTGCTAAAGGCTGTAAGCCTAAACATACTTAAGTCCTACTAGAGAACAAAGGAATAAACTCTGGAGTAAACACATATTGGAATGTGCCACATGTCCGTCTGTATTCATAATGGCACAGAAACAAGAACTAGGTTTGAGCTCAAGCTTAATTGTTGTCCCCAGAGATGTGCCTTAGAATTGGGGCATGCTATTAATTAACATTCATCATTTTGGTTCTAAAATCTGGTTCAAGAGGATGATCATTTAAGACACAGTGTAAACATTAGCTGGAGTGTTGCTGACACTTGTTCCAGTGTCATTCTATTGGAAGAGAACAAAACATTTCAGAGCCAAAAATAATACTATTAGAGGTGAGTGAAGCCTAGTGTTGCAGAGTGTTGAAACTCCTGTGCAAATGTTAGCTTACAGCTCTATGTGTTCAGAAGAGTATTTATGAAAAGTATTGTCACAAAATTAAAATTAATATAGTAGAATAGGACGTTAAGAGAGTCAAAGTTAATGCAGTATAGTACCTAAGGAGGAAAAACAATTTAACAAACAAAAAACCGGAAAATCTCTCTCTCTGTGTGTGTGTGTGTGTGTGTGTGTGTGTGTGTGTGTGTGATTGTAGAAATGATAGTGATCAATGCATTTTGGTTGATTTCAGCTTAATCCTAGGAAATTCAATGTTATGTGTTATGTTCACCTCGTGCCCTGGTTTCTTTTTCTCAACCAGTGGATTTCTTTATCCATGCTGTAAAGCAGTGATCCCCATCTTTGGGCCTCCAGATGTTCTTGGACTTCAACTCCCAGAAATCCTGGCCAGCAGAGTTGGTGGTGAAGGCTTCTGGGAGTTGTAGTCCAAGAACATCTGGAGGCCCAAGGTTGGGGACCACTACTGTAAAGGACTTTAGTCTGACACTGGCTCCCAACAACAGAACTTGTTTATTAAAGGGTATTTTAGGGTAATTCAGAGTCACAGATGTTCTTTATTCATTTCATAGAATCACAATCATTGAATTATCATGTATTTTGCCACACATTCAATCACCTCCTGTTTTATTTATTCACTTTAACCAGGTTATCTTGATTAGTTCCAGTTCTCAATCTTTCTCTGACTATCTCTCTCTCTCTGCAAACCTCTTTCCTCCTCTTCTCACTCACTCTCTCAACTGCCTTAACTGAATCTCTGCCTCTGCTCTTCCTGTCCTCTTATAGGCTATGCAAATTAGCTCCAGCTATGAGTGACAGGCATGGCGTGGGGCATCCATCACACTATGTAATTCACCCTCCACTATTATTATGAAACAGGATTTCAATAAAGAAACAAAGAAAACGATCTTTCCCTAACTTGCCTATGAATCATAATATGGCACGAGGCTGATGATTTTGAGATGTATCTTATTTTGAGCTGCTGGTGTCTGATGAAGTGCAAAAGACAATAAAGTGCTTTTTGGGGGAGAAAAAAAAGAAACTGTCAAATGAAGAGCCAAGATAATTTGTGGGGGAGGGACAGGTTCTAACTAAAAAGCACCATTTTGTTTGCACTTTATGGAAAAGAGGTTACTTTTGAACAGATTTTCACAGCAGATCATCATGCTGAAATGTTTTCTGTTGGAGTGCAGAGCTCTTGTGGTTGAGTTATGAGTTGCCTTAAGGACCATGACTGCATTCTGTACTTTTTATTTTGCAATACCTTCTCTCAACAATCTGCAGTATCCCTGATATCTCACAACCCTTGGAAGGATGTCTCAAGGCAAACTCCTCACACCGGGCAGAGGCAGTTGGGAAGGCTTCAGGAGAATGGAAACTTGGGTAAGAGAAAGATGAAGAAAAAAGGCAGTATTGGCTACTTCCCAACAATAACATAGCCTTTTAAAAAGATTCGAAGTGATAAAATAAGCTTTAAAACATGGTCAAAGGAAAGAAATCCCAAAGTTCCTGGAGAATGTTGGTCCTCATGTCTATGAAGGAACTGAGAAAGAATGCTAAAAACTCTGTCAGTGGACGGAGGATCTAAGAAATAATTGCACTTTTTTAAAAAAGTAAGAATCAGCACTTTCCCCCCTGGACAACAGCATTAACAAAATAGCTCCAGGCCCAACCAAGAAAACCCCTCAAAAACTGTTGTTCTTGTTGTTGTTTTGCAAAAACCTTTGTATAAAACCTTGTATTTCACAAAAGAAACCTTGTATTTTGTGTACAACACAAGGTTTTCTATACTGGATACAAGGTTCTCAAAGAAACCCCAGAAATCTTTGTGTGCATAATACAAGCACTTTGCACAGAAGTTGTACTTTTGTGGAGGGAGAAAATAGAGTGTCAAAGTGTGTAAAATGAAAAAGAAAAGACAAGAAAATTTAATTTATTTATTTATTTATTTATTTATTTATTTATTTATTTATTTATTTATTTATTTATTTATTTATTTATTTATTTATTTATTTATTTATTTATTTATTTTATATCCCGCCTATCTAGTCGATTAAGACCACTCTAGGCGGCTCACAAAAAACATACAATATATATAAAAACAGAAAACATCTCATAATCTCACCTAGTGGGGTTGAAACCTTTAAATGTTTTGTTTTTGCCCATGAGAATGACATAAGCAAAGATAGACTGTGAACAGAATCAGAATTGTTCTGTTCAATTTTATTTTTCTATTTAAGGCAGGCTCAGCCAAAAGGAAGCCTCTTCCATTCCTGGGCCCTGTTTTCTAGCTTTCCTGCCAGTCAAGTTTAATTTACAAGAGCTGTACAAGCCTATAGAAATGTCTTTCCTGTTGCCAAATATCATTTCTCCCCTTCTTGGATGCATGCCTAAACATGGTGAGGAGGTTTGAGTGTGTCAGAGAAGCCAAGAACTAATCAGGAGGCTAGACTCCATTACAAGCCTGGACTCCTATCAGGGAAGAGGTAGAATGTTTACAGCTGAGGCACTGGACTAAGAGGCGTCCACCATCGTCAGGACACATTGGCAGAAGAGAACAGTTCCAATAGTGATGGGGGAAGAGAAAATTCTAGAGGGTAGTTATTGGTCAGCAGTGGCAACTGAAGGTGACATTAACGGATGATCTTTCACGAACAAAAGCAGTGATGCTCTTTATAACTTTTGTCAGCACTGCACAGAAGAACGCAGTGGTAAACCACTGCTAAAGCTGTCTTACCTTGAAAATCCTGTAATGAGACAGTCCAAAATTAAATAAGAGATAGTACTGGAAGATTAGACTCCAAGGTTGGAAAGCAGTCAATTAGATGGGGAAGGGCAAAGAACAAGTACAAATAGCACTGTTGCTAATGAGACAAGTAGATTAAAGCCAAAAAGACATCTGTTGGTTGGCACACACAGAGACTAAAGGAAAGCCTATTGCTGCACAACAAACACTATTGGAACATGAAAGGTATGACTCAACGTACACTGAAAACCATTAAGCAAGAAATTGAATGTATACACATTGTACTAGTGGTTTTCAGTGAACTAGAATGGTTGGAATGGGAGATTTTCATTCAGAAAACTACAAAGTGTTCTACTCTGGAAATGGCAAACTCAGAAGAAATGGACTGGCTCTACTATTGAGGCAAGATGTAGAACAGGCAGTTAGGGTCTATAATGCAAGGTCTAAAATAATAAGATTAATCAGTCTTCTGGGAAAACTCATCAACATAACCATCATTCAAGTCTATGCTCCCAATACAGATGCTGAAGAAGATAGAATTGAAAGCTTTAATGCAGCATCTAGGAGGAAATTAATCATACACCAAAACATGTTTATAGTCATAGGTGACTGGAAAACAAAAGTAGGTGGCAAATAAGAACCAAATGTTATTGGAAAATTTGGCCTGGTGGTCACAAATGAAGCAGGAAAATAACTCATATACAATATATCACAGAAGTGAGTACACCCCCTCACATTTCATAAATATTTTAGTATATATTTTCATGTGATAACACTGAAGAAATAACACTTGGCTACAATGTAAAACAGTGAGTGTACAGCTCGTATAACAGTGTAAACATGCTGTTCCCTCAAAACAAGGAAACATACAGCAATTAATGTCTAAACCACTAGCAACAAAAGTGAGTACACCCCTAAGTGACAATGTCCAAATTGGGCCCAAGTAGCTGTTTTCCCTCCCTGGTGTCATGAGACCCGTTAGTGTCACAAGTCTAAGGTATGAAGAGGGAGCAGGTGTTATCGCTCTCACTCTCTCAGACTGGTGACTGGAAGTTCCACATGGCACCTCATGGTAATGAACTATCTGAGGATCTGAAAAAACAAATTATTGCTCTACATAAAGATGGCTAGGCTATAAGAAGATTGCCAAAACCCTGAAACTGAGCTGCAACACGGTGGCCAAGACCATACAGTGGTTAACAGGTCAGGTTCCACTCAGAACGGGCCTCACCATGGTCAACCAAAGAAGTTGAGTGCCCGTGCTCAGGGTCATATCCAGAGGTTGGCTTTGGGAAATAGATGTATGAGTGCTGCAAGCATTACTGAGAGGTTGAAGGGGTGGGGGTCAGCCTGTCAGTGCTCAGACCATCCACTGTACACTATAACAAATTGGTCTCCAGGGCTATCATCCCAGAAGGAAGCCTCTTCTAAAGATGATGCACAAGACAGCATACAGTTTGCTTCAGACACGCAGACTAAGAACATGGATTTCTGAAACCATGTCCTGTGATCTGATGAGACCAAGATCAACTTATTTGATTCAGATGGTGTCAAGTGTGTATGGCAGCAATCAGGTGAGGAGTAGAAAGACAAGTGTGTTGTGCCTAAGTCAAGCATGGTGGTGGGAGTGTCATGGTCTGGGGCTGCACAAGTGCTGCTGGCACTGGGAGCTACAGTTCATTGAAGGAGCCACGAATGGCAACATGCACTGTGACATACTGAACCAGAGCATAATCCCCTCCCTTTGGAGACAGGGCCACAGAGCAGTATTTCAACATGATAATGACCCCAAACACACCTCTGAAATGACCACTGCCTTGCTAAAGAAGCTGAGGGTGATGGACTTGCCAAGCATGTCTCCAGACCTAAACCCTATTGAGCATCTGTGGGACATCCTGAAACAGAAGGTGGAGGTGTGCAAGGTCTCTAACATCCACCAGCTCTGTGATGTCATCATGGAGGACTGGAAGAGGACTCCAGTGCTGGAAAATAATGATGGCCACACAAAATATTGACACTTCATGCCCAATTTGGACATTGTCACTTAGAGGTGTACTCACTTTTGTTGCCAGTTGTTTAGATATTAATGGCTGCGTGTTGCGTTATTTTGAAGGACAGCACATTTACACTCTTATACAAGCTGTATACTCACTACTTTACATTGTAACCAAGTGTCATTTTTTCAGTGTTGTCACACAAAAAGATATACTAAAATATTTATGAAATGTGAGGGGGTGTACCCACTTCTGAGATATACTGTAGCTCTGCAAAGTCAACAATCAGCTTATTGCAAGAAAGCAAAGAGATAGGTGGACTTCACCAGATGGTCAATTTAGAAATCAGAAAGAATGCATACAGCCTGTAAAAAATGAGGATGTCATCATTTGGGCACATCATGAGAAGTCTGCTTTAATCTGATTGCAACACATACACTTGCTATGATATTGGAGATGCTCTTCCTCCTTGTTGTTCAAAGAGATCTGGAGAAAAATCAGGTGGACCATAGTGGGTTTTCTCAAGTGTCAGTGGGTTCAGCTGCACCCTGATATGTCAGCTGCTGCCACCAGCCATGAGACATTATTTAATTACGGTGCAGTACAAATTATTATTTTGATATCTTCTTCGCTCTGGAAGAACACTATGAAGTTCAGAGTACAGATGTAAGATTTGTCCTTTCTGGGTTCTTCTGAGATTTATCTCAGCTTTAAGGTACTTACATTTGGGAGCCAAACTGAAGACTTTGAACATGTCCATGGAGTATTTCCATTATTAAATTCATACATATCTTCTGTTGCAATCCTCAACTAGTGTATGATTCCATAAAGTAAGTGTGTGTGTGTGTGTGTGTGTGTGTGTGTGTGTGTGTGTGTGTGTGTGTATGTAGAACATTTTAAAAAGCAAGCACTTAAGCAATTTAACATTGTTCATTCTTCATGCAATATGGAAACCATTTCTAGGTAATAGGTTATTTCCTCATAATGTACTAATTAGCAGTGATCAACTTCCACTGGGTCAGCAGCCTTAATTAGAAGAGACTGAATGCAGGCAAATTAGGTCCTGAAGGAGCACGAGCTTATGCTGGTAAGATGTTGAGACGGATGACTCGGCAGGCATGCATATAATAGAGCCCAAGGGAGGGAGTTACTGAAAGTTGATATGGGGATGTGAGACCCTTTTAAGACTAGGCAAATGCCCCCCAATGTGTGCTGTTTACTAGAACTGAAGGTGACTTTCATCGCCAAACAATGAGAAAGACAAAAGAGTGTTTATCTAGAGTCACAGATTGACAATTGTTTGATATTATATCAAAGTTACCCTTTAGGAGATGAAAAAAGTTTAAAGGGAGCTTTTGGGAAAGCAGGATTAAGTATCAAAATGCAGTACAGTGATAACATATTCTCTTCCAGGCAGCAAATCTGAATTAACTAATAACACACAAAGAGATCAGGTGAAATGAAGGAATGTACCATATTTGAAAGGTCCTGTTTGACTAGGGTAGAAATAAGCATTATGAAATATAGTGGTACTTCAACTTGGAGATAGCAAATATCACATCTTGGATTCAGTATTAAGTGTAAAATATTATTTCTCCCTTTTTTCAGGGCACTCTAAAGACAACTTGCTCACTGAGAGGAAGAACTCTACCTGGACTTCAGGTAAAACAAAGGCACTTAGGGGCAGCTTGTGATCCATAGGCCACATGTAGTTTATTCTGGGTACCCAAGTTCTCACCATTCCCTGTACTATTGAATTTTCCCGTACTAAAACATGATTAACTGAATGGAGAGCTCAGTAGCTTAGGCATCTGGGTGTGGAGGTTAGAAGTTCAGTTCCCCACTGCACATCCCAGAAGATCCAGACTCTGTGGCCTTGGGCAAGCTGCACAGTCCCACCATGCCACCAGAAGAGAAGGGAATGACAAAGCACTTATGAGTATTCTTTACCTGGAACCCCCTGAAAATGGTAACTATAAATCAGAATTGATTTGATGGCACACACACACACCCTCATACACATACACTCACAGACAGACAAAACAACACCATGGTTGCTGCCACCACCATCATTTTGTAGGAAAATGTCCTCCCCACCATATTGTATTTCTGATAGCCAATGAAATTTGGTCTTACATTTGGATATGGCCTAGGCTCATCTTTTTACGTTAAGATTTCCATAGTAAAATCAGCTTACCTGTGTGCCTCTTTTCCAAAAGGCTATTGATCACTGCAGATGGAGACAGCAGCCTCGAAATTAAAAGATGCCTGCTTCTTGGGAGGAAAGCGATGACAAACCTTGACAGCATCCTAAAAAGCAGAGACATCACTTTGCCAACAAAAGTCCGCATAGTCAAAGCTATGGTTTTACCTGTAGCGATGTATGGAAGTGAGAGCTGGACCATCAAGAAAGCTGACCGCCAAAGAATTGATGCTTTTGAATTGTGGTGCTAGAGGAGGCTCTTGAGAGTCCCCTGGACTGCAAGGAGAACAAACCTATCCATTCTGAAGCAAATCAACCCTGAGTGTTCACTGGAAGGACAGATCCTGAAACTGAGGCTCCAATACTTTGGCCATCTCATGAGAACAGAAGACTCCTTGGAAAAGACCTTGATGTTAGGAAAGTGTGAAGGCAAGAGGAGAAGGGGACGACAGAGGATGAAATGGTTGGACAGTGTCATCGAAGCTACCAGAATGAATTTGACACAACTCCAGGAGGCAGTGGAAGATAGGAGGGCCTGGCGTGCTCTGGTCCATGGGGTCACGAAGAGTCAGAAACGACTAAACGACGACGATTGATGGCGTAGAAAATCTTTACTTAGAAAGTTTCCTCTGGTACAGGCAGAGGTCTACAAGGAAAAAGAGTTTCCACTTCCCTAGCGGTGTTTCTCAAACTCCCTTTTATCTTTTTTTCTAATGATCGATCTTCTTTTCCATTCTTTGTGGCTATCATATCTATTCAGGGGAAGAAGAAGGAGAAAAAGAGAGAGGGAGAGAGAGAGAGAATATGTGTGTGTTATCCACCTCTATGTGCGCCAGAGCGAAATGTGTACTGATGCACAAATATTGTGTAAATATGACACTGCTTAAAATGTTGAAGGCAAGCATTCTTCTTGAATAATGCAATCCTCATTTGCAACCATAAACCACATGGGATTGTTGATTACTGCTGGATCAATGCACTGATGCAGATTTACACGGCTAATTAAAGGTGTAAATCTCTCCTGTACAGAAGGCCATTGCAAATCCTAATGCCTGCTTAATTCCACTTAAGTCCCACTTTAGACTATCACTTGTTTCCAGCCACATAAAATGTATTTTCAATTATAGTTGGCATGAGTATGCTAGTCTTAAAGGGTGAAGAAACCACATCTTTCAAACTTCATTTTCAAAGCCATACGCAAATCAGAAGTTTTCAGGGTTTGTTTATTCAGGCACTTTAAAATGCTGTGGTTCTGAACTTGCTTTCTTTGTTTCTATGTAAGCATTTGCATAAGAAGTCTTTTCCGGTTCAGTTAATAATCTAGGCTGGTAAAGATTTTGAGGCTTGTAATACATTCCTTGTGCTTGAGAGAAGTATTGCTGTTGCCGACCAAGATTCATACCACAGAATCCAGAAATGTCAGCTTGGTGATTCTCCTATCCCCTTAGTCTCATTGAACTCTGTGGGCTTTATGTCTGAGTAAATACAAAAGAGACTGGACTTCACATTGTCTAAATGTGTCATCATAGAATCAATAACGGAAGGGGCCTGTAAGGCCATTGAGTCCAACCCCCTGCTCAATGCAAAAATCCAACTAAACTATGTCTGAGAGATGATTGTTTGATTTTTTCTTAAATGCCTGTATCATTGGAGCATGATGTGGAGAACTGGTAAATCCCATTTTTATATAAGTAGCAGAGAATAAAAATACAAAACAAACTCCAGCAGCAGAGAGAAAATGTAGAAGAGAGTTTCAAAAATATCATACCCTCTGACCAACCCTCTCTGTTCTCACTCATTAGTCAAAACACTAATACGAAGCATTAATAGCATGTAAGGTTGCTATCATCCAATCAGAGCACTCATCATCTCCTGAGGCAATTGGTTCCATTGCCGTACTACACTTAACAGGAAGATTTTCCTGATATTCAACTAAAATCTGCTTCCTATAACTTTAGACCATTATTACATATTCTGCACTCTGGGATGATTGAGAAGAGATCCTGCCCCTCCTCTGTATGACAGGTATTCAAAGAATGCTATCATATCTCCCTCAGCTTTCTCTTCTCAAGACCAAATATATCAAGTTCCTTGAGTTGTTCCTCATAGGGCTTGGTTTCTAGGCCCCTGATCATCCTTATTACTGCCCTTTGAACTTGTTTCAGTTTGCCTGCCTCCTACTTAAAGTGCACTGTGTAGTTCTTGACACAGTAGTCTAGATGAGGCCTAACTAGTGCTGGGGAAGGGGAGACTAGTGCTTATCTTTTTCCTAGGTGTAAAACTTTGCACTCGTCCCTATTAACTTCGATTCTGTAGTTTTCAGCCTATCAAGATATTTTAAAATTGTGTTTCTTTCTATTACGGTACCAGGCCTTTTACCCAATTTGAATCATCTGCAAATTTGATACGCATTCCCTGCACTTCCTCATCCAAGTTGTTAATAAATATGTTGAAGAGCACCACGTCCAGGATGGAGCCTTGTGGTATAGCACTCGTTACATCCTCCCAGTTTGTGAATGAGCCATCGATAAGCACTCTTAGAGTACAACAGTGCATCCATCTGTTTTTTCCAGCCCATACCTAGTTAGCTTGTAAATCAGAATATCATGGAACACTGTCAAAAGCTTTGCTGAAGTCAAAATATATTAGGTCTACAGCATTCCCACTGTCTACCAGGGAGGTTTGCCTGATGAAGAAAAATAGATAAGATTAGTCTATCAGGTTTTTTTCTTGACAAATCCATGTTGGCTTCTAGTTATTACTGCATTGTTTTCAGGGTACTTGCAGAGTGACTGCTTTATAATCTGCACTAGGATTTTCCCTGGCTGGCCCATAGTTCCCAGGCTTCTCCTTTTTTGCCTATTTTGAAGAGAGGGACAACATTAGTCCTCATCTAATCATCTGGCACTTCACCTATCCTCCATGATTTTAAGTAAATAATAAACAGTGATTTTTAGAGAGTTATTAAACCAGTTCCTTCAATATTCCTGGATACTGTCCATCAGGGCTTGCAATCTGCACTTCTTTAAAGTAATAAAATATTATTTGACTATTTGTTCATCAATCTCAAGCTCCTGTCTCCTCACTTTATACTTCAAATTTGCCTGGTGAGTCATTGACTATCTTTGATAGGAAAAAATAAGCTAAAGTAAAAATCTGGAATTTCTGCCTTTTCTTAGTCATCTGTTACCATTTTTCCATGCCTATTGAGTAGCTGAGCTACTATTTATTTTCTTTTGCTATATATGTACCTGAAGAATGTTTTTTTTTGTTACCCTTGCTCACCTCAGCTCATTATCAGCTTTTGCCTTCTTAATGCCATCCCTGCAATTCTTTGCTACTTGTCTGTTCCTTTGTGTCCTGACCTTTCTTCCACTTACTTTGTGTATGCTTTTTTGCCCTCTGGTTCTCTCTGAGCTTTTTGTGAAGCCATGTTGGGTTTTTGTTTGTTTGTTTATTGTCTTCCACTTCCCCCCATTGGAATTGTTTGTAGTTGTGACTTCAGAATATCTGGTTTAAGAAAGTAGTCCATCTTGGACTCCTTCCCCTGTCAGGATTTCCTGCCATCGGATCTTACTTATCATTCTCTGAAGCTTATTCACATTGACTTTCCTAAAATCCAGCATAGACATATGGCTACAGTTTACTTTAGCTTCTTTTGAAATCAAGAACTCTGGTATAACATGGTCACTTTCTCCTTGAGTTCCCCTTACTGCCAATTCTTCCACCAAGTCATCTCTACTGGTAGAATCAAGTCAAGGATAGTTAATCCTCTGGTTTTTTCCTCCACTTCTTGTAGGAGAAAATTGTCAGCCACACAAGAATTTCTTGGAAAGGTCATTTGGCAGAATTGTCTCCTAACAGATATCAGGACAATTGAGATCTCCCATTACTACTACATCACATCTCTTTGAACTGCATGCAATTTTGTTTTTCAAAGGTTTCATCCACATTTTCTCCTTGATTGGGCAGTCAGTATTAGACTCCAGCTACCACTTTTCTTTTCTTTTCACCTCAATTATATTAATCCAAATGCTCTCGATGGGACAACCCAGCTCATTTTCCTGTATTTCTTCATAGGGATATGTATTTTTGACATATAGTGTAATTTCACCATCCTTTCTATTCTTTCTGAGTAGTTTATATCTTTCAATTGCTGTATTCCAGTCATAGAAGTCATTTGACCAAGCTTGCGTTTTCCTTATCATGTTGAATTTACCCTTCTGAATAAAGATTTCCAGTTCTTCTTTGTTTTCCATATGCCTGGCATTTGCATATCAGCACAAAAAATGTGTGATTTGTGTCCTGCTTTCCTTTGTATATTTTTATGAAGTTTATTATTGGGTCCCATTAGAGCTGCTCAAACTGTTTCTCTTATTGTGCATAAGCCTTCCTCTGTCTTTAACTCTGACTTTGCATTTCATGCCCCCTTCCAATCCAGTTTAAAGCCCTCCTGATGAAGTTCTTTATGCTGTGGTCAAACACATTCTTCCTAGTCTGTGTGAGGTGCAATCCATCACTTTTCAGTAGTCCATCTTCCAGGAAACATATTATTAGGTTTGGTTTTGTTATGGCTTTTTGTTTTGTTTCTTTTGGATTTTGCCTAATATAATTGCGCAGACTAACATGGCTGCCTCTTGTAAAACTTCCAGGAAACATAGCCCATGGTCCCAAAATCCAAATCCCTCATAGTGGCACCACCTACGTATGTAGCCAGTTGTTCACCTGGAATATTTTCTTTCTGTTCCTCTCTGAGTACTGGTAGGATAGATGACAAGATTATCTGGCCCTCAAAGTCCTTAGGTCTACTTTGCAGCACTTCAGTGAAACGTTAGGAAGAACAACCTTCAGAACATGGCCAAAGAGCCCGAAAAACCCACAAAAACCATTAGATCCTGGCTGCAAAAGCCTTCACGAATACACTGATGTGATTTCTTCATAGTTCCTCTTGGCTGTATCATTTGTTCCCACATGGATGAGAAGAACGAGATATGCACCCCTAGGTATCATGAGTGATGGAAATCCTTCTGTCATATCCCTAATCTATCTTCCACAGAGACAGCATACCTGGTGTGTCCATGGATCTTCTCTGCATATTTCAATTTCAATCTTGCACAATAGGGAGTCTCCTACTACAACTATGCTTCTCTTCTTCTCTTTGTAGATGTGGATTCAGTGCCTGCGCTTGACAGAGTTTCACCCTCTCTCATGTCCTCCGGTGAGGTCTCCTTTATATCTTTGTATGAAGGCTGTCTGCTGGACTCCTCTTCAAGAATCTGAAAGCAGTTTTGTGGTTCTACTGGTGAAGAGTATTTTTTCATTCTTTTGCTCCTATATGAGGCCATTTTCCATTGTGCTTTCTCCACTATGTTTGTTCTCTCCTCAGTATGTGAGGAGTCAACAAACAGAAAGTCATATATGACAGCAACCATGATAGTTATGTATTTCCATAAATGTTTTTCTTATTTCAAAGTGTTCCTTTTATGTACTTTGCTGTTGCAGTGGTGGTTCAAGAAAGCCTGGGATGAAGCTGCTGATTTTGTCCTTAACATAATCCCACATTCAAGATCAGAATGGACAAAAAGGCTCCTCCTCCAAATTTTAATTGTTGTTTTTTTAAAGAAATCTTAGCTCAGATGTGTCTTATGCTCTCTAGGGAGCACAGAGAGCAATGTGGCAATGTTCTGGGTGGCCCTGAGCACCCCTGATCCTCCCCCTACTACCTCCAGTGTTTTTTTTAAAATATCTTTTATTATTAGAAAGCACAAGGGAGCATCTAACAATAAAATGGTGGAGGAGTGTTGAAGCTGTGAGTGTCAGCCTCCAAAATACAGGGATGTATATTTTTGGCTCCTGGACCCCTGGAGCTTTCCCACCCTTCTCTAGATTATCAGTTTTATTTGAGTTCTTTACTAAATTTACATTAGCTTTTGATTTTCCTGTCCTTACTTCCCAAAGGAAAGTGTGCATGCGCAGGAGTGGCGCCAACAGCCCATTGAACTGTGCAGTGTTTTTGCTTCCCTGGCCCTGGGAGAGAAGCAAGCAACCTGGGCCACGTGACCTTTTTGGCGGGAACCAGCGCTATATAAGGTAGTGCCGGTTTGTAGTCTGGTCCTCTTTCGATTCTGGCACCCACCCGCCCACCCTCTTTCTAGTGTGTCTTTTGGGGTCGCCTGTTGTGGGGCCGGATAGGAATTTTTGACCTCTATCCTGATTGGCATTGGATGGGGGGATTTTTCGCCTATCCCACACTGGAAAAGGGTTTTGTTGGCATTTGATGGTGGTTTTTTATAATCGGTCACACTGGTGGGTAGTGCGGGAATAACTGGTTGTCACGGTGTCTCCCTTTTGTAATTATCATAAAGCAAACAGTGCGTCAGTTCTGACGGTTCTGCGAATCGTGCGATTACAGGGCCGAAGGCGGCTGATGTGCTGGACCACTTGCGGACCAAAGGTCATCAATTACGATGGCTAGAGGTCCGGGGTGTTTAACTGAGGCCTTCCAGGTTCCTCCGGTCGTTAGACAGTTGGAACCTGGGGCCTGGGACTCGCCCATTGACTGATATGGAATTATTTGGCGTTATTTCCCCGCACTACTGCAGGCTCCCTCAATTTTGGAATTGGTTTATTTGGTGGCATTTAATTTCATTTAATAAAGTGTGGCCCATATTTAAATCCAAAGAATGGTTGTCTTGCGTCTTCATTTCAGGGCCTGGGGGAGCAAAAGTAATTATTATGTATTTCATAATACAAGCATACAAAATGCACCTTCATGTGATGTAGAATGGTAAGGAAAAGCTACATCACTTTGCTGTACGAAATAAGTGGGAACTCTTCTCATGCTGGGGGATCACAGTGGATTCTTGCAACCCA
The DNA here is from genome assembly GCF_051106095.1 of Pogona vitticeps. Classification (NCBI taxonomy): domain Eukaryota; kingdom Metazoa; phylum Chordata; class Lepidosauria; order Squamata; family Agamidae; genus Pogona; species Pogona vitticeps. The sequence continues at coordinate 80,873,379 of NC_135787.1, read as the reverse complement.
CTGGGATCACCTGTGTCATAATTTTTCAGTAAGGTAGCTGTATTGGTCTGTTTCAGCATGTATAGGAAAAATATAAACAAAAGAGCTGTGACACCTTAAAAAACAAATGGTTTCATTTCAGTGCCAGTTGTCATAGGTTACAGTTTCTAATTTGTTATGGTGCAGGAATATTGCCAGAGTACTTTCTGGCATCATAGATGTTTTTGGTGCTAGAGTGCCCTCTTACACCATAGAGTCCTGAAGATTTACAAAATAGAGTATTACTTTCCCTTCTAGAAGGAAAAAAGAAGTAAAGTTCTCCTACTTTCCCTCCCATTCATGGCAAAATTATATGTTTCTATCAGCAGTAGCATCAATGTTGTTCTTTTCAGTAGGGATCTCAGGCCATAAAATGAGTTGGGGAAGATAGGTGACATGCCAGACTGAGTATTTCCCAGCCCTGCTCCAAGGGAAGGATTAGATGGTGTTGGGGGTAACCTGATGATTATGTTGCACTTAGACTGTGTTAATTCATGTATGCTGATCACTTGATAACTGTAACATCAAACTGTTTCACGCACAATTGCCATGCATATGTGATTCAGCCATTACGGATATAATATAATAGGTAACACTTGAGTGTCACACCACATCATCCCAAACATAGTGGTTTTGTGGAGATTTAGATCAGATATTCAGTCACCAGTTAGAGCACAGAAGTGAGCTCTGGACATGTATAGTGATCTACATGCATTCACAAACCAAGCTATGGGGCATCAAATGTGTGATCAAGCCCAGCTTGAAATTTGTGATCAATGGTTCATCAACCTTGACAAACTATGAACCAAGATGAACTGCCATTTTAGTGGTTCATCCCCATCTCTAAGATCAACTCATTGGCATACCAGTGGACCAGAGAACCAATGCACCTTCTCTTTACTTTCTCATCTTGTTTTGCACTCTGCAGAACCATATTTCCATCCCACCCTGCCAGACAGAAAGCACAAGAAGTGAGAAAGAAGGTTGGAGGTGAGCAGCTATGGTCTTCCACATGACCCTTCAAATAATTTCCTTCATTACTTGAATAGCTGATTAATTTTTGGTCCAAGCAAGCAGATCCTCGTGCAGCTCTTGAAAAATATAACATATAAAACATCCACACATACTGGTTTTCTGGACTATTGATTAAGGATCACTATACACCAAAAGTGAGCAGTGCTGCCAGTGGTCTGTATGCAGTCCCCAAGGTTATTATTATGGTTCCCTCTGGCCTTGTATTTTTTTTAATGCACTTTGTCCCAAAGTGCTTTTCTCTGGTCATGAAACCATTTAGGACAAGTGTATTTTGTACTGAAGGTGTCATTGAACTCAAGTACAAAAAAGCCTACTCCCCCTCCCAAAAAAGCAAGATTATAGGCAGACATAAAGTCACCTCCTGATGAAGCCCCCTATTTCTTTTTCTTTCTTTCTTTCTTTCTTTCTTTCTTTCTTTCTTTCTTTCTTTCTTTCTTTCTTTCTTTCTTTCTTTCTTTCTTTCTTTCTTTCTTTCTTTCTTGGGGGGGGGGCATCATTTCTGGGTCTTGTGATTCAAATTGCTCCCAGCCCCAGCAAAGCTGCCAACCTCAACTGTGTACCACTCTGCACCATACTCATTAAAATGTAGGCTTAAATTCTAATACACATTACTTTAAAAAAGTGCATAAAACAAAAGCTTCTAGCTCAATAAAATGGAGATGCCTGTCCCATCACCCCTCATAGAATCATAGGATCATGAAGTTAGAAGGGGCCTATAAGGTCATCATGTCCAATCCCCTGCTCAATGCAGGAATACAAATCAAAGAATATCTGCCAGGTCTAAGTTTCTTTTGAATGCAGCATTCACCACCTCTCAAGGTAGCTGGTTTCACTGTCATACTGCTCAAACAGTTAGGAGGTTTTTCCTCAAGAATGTCCCAGCCCCTCGAAGAGGCATGGGGGGTGAAGGTGGCTGTAGAAGACTCAAAACAGAACCATCTTTTGCTGGAAAATTTGACCTAGTGGACAGAAATGAAGCAGGAGAACGACTCGTACAGTTCTGCAAAGCCAACAATCAGTTTATTGCAAATGCATACATCAAGCAACCAGACAGACAGCTGTAAATGTTGACATTGCCTATAAAGAAATGAGAAAGATTATATTATTGGGGAAAGGAGAAGGAAGAACTACATTCTCTCTTCCAAAACAAGAGCAGAAGTGGATTGTGGTTCTGATCATGAAAGATTAATATTCAACATTAGAGTAAAGGTGAAAAAGAACACTGAAAGAATCATAGTGTCAAAATATAACTTAAACAAATTCATGATGGATTTTAAGTCCATATAAGGAATAGATTTGCATTACTAAACTCAATTGACCATGAACCAGAATAACTGTGGACTGAAACCAGATATAGCATTAGGGAATAATTCAGAAAGACAATTCTTGTAGTAAAAAGAAAAGAAAAGCCTAGATAGGTGATGGACAGAACACTTAAAATTGTAAAGGATAGAAAAGAAGCAAAGGTAAAAGGTGACAGAAATACAGGTTGGAACCCTAAATACAGCTTTCACACAGACACAAAGAAAACTATTATGATAAGTTATAGAAAAGAGCAACAAAAGGGGAAAAACGAGAGATCTCTTCCAGACGATTCAATAAATCAAAGAGAAATTTAAGCATAGATTAGGAATGGTAAAAGACAAACAGGAAATACACTTCAAGGGCGTGATAAAATAAGAAAAATTGGGAAAGAGTACACTAGAGGCCTATAGAGAAGAGATAAAAGAATGAGAGTCCTTTGAAGAAGAATCCTGTGATGAAGAATCTGCAGTTATAGAAAGTGAAGTGAAAGCTGCTGTGGAAGCAATGGGAAGGAATAAATCACCAGAGGTATATGGAATATAGAACTATCTCAAGCCAAAGAGACTACATCTGTCAAAATCCTAACATGAATATGCCAGCTAATATGGGGACAAAAGTGGCCCAGAGACTGGTAATGTTCAATATATACACAAGTTTGTATAGGCTCTCTTGGCCTCATAGCCTGCCCACTATCTTATGCTGTGTGCATCTGAAGCCACCACATGTCTATATGACCCTTAGACTCAGGTCCAGTATCACCCCTGCTCCAGACCCTGTTTAGATTAGATGAGGGAGCAAACATCCCTCAAATCCACTGATGGACATGTGCAAAAGGTTTTTCATAATTTTCATTAAAGCAATTTAGGCTTCTTTCATGTTCTTTTCTCCCTTTAGAGTCTCACTTTCAAAGGAATCACATACATCTTGGCTTTCTGAAATGCTTTCCACTCCAGTTGGAATCTCTAAATATTTTATCTGTGAAACAATGCTTCTGGATCAACATCAGTATCAAACTAACCTGTGAAGAGTCTTAATCCCCTCCTCTTCTACATGTTTCACTTCCTAAATGTCTGCTTGGGTGACTTCCCATTACAAATTAGCAGAATGGGAGAAATCACATTATGTTTTGTAAAAGGTAACAGTGGAATTTTGGCCAATGAATGCAAAGGGGAACCACAGGGTCATAATGTTACCTCCAGTGTCTGATCTGAAACACCAGAATTACTTCCATATTTTGCCTGAGAAGAGTAGGGTGAGATTCCCTATGCTATCTTTCATCAGAGAGAAAAGAAATCTTATTTTTACACTTCTTGCTGTCTGATGGGCCTGTGAGGAATGTGTGGAGGAACTTGCCCTGCAGGGAGAGTAGTCAGGCAATTCCATGCCTATGAAGAAAGTAAACATGAGAAAATAGTGAAGATCACAGCCAGATAATATAAAGGTAGGGGAATAACCTGTGCTGGCACCTTCCTTTCAGCAACCCATTGGTCTAGTTGCAGGGGCCAGTCTGGCCCCAAGGATTAAGTATCCCTCATTCTTGCAAAAATTAGGTGACAACTCTACTAGTTTTCTTGTGTGAGTCCAGATTGCTCTGATCTTCAGATCAGAGTTGTATGTGATCTGGTAGTATGTAAAAGTACCAGAAAATTTATATTAGTCTTGCTGAAGTTGAGATTGTTTGATGCTCCCACAGATACCTCACCTAAGAAATATTGTCTGAATTGGCTTTAAAAGTTGCTGTAGATAAAGTCTGCGAGCATTTTCTCATAACTGAATAACATTATTTTGCTACATTTTTAAGGCAGTCTATCACAAGGCAGTTCATATTGTTTGTTCTGTAAGATTATTTTGACATTGGTTTCTGCATATTTTTATTATTGTAATATGTGGCATGTTCAATTCCATCTTATTTTGATCAGGTTCTTTGTTGTCTAGCATGGCAGGTATATAATATATTTTATTTCCCTGTAGGTTTTAACACTCTGTATATATACTTATATGTGCGGTTGCCTTGAAGAAGAAACTATAATAGAGAAGGGACAAATGTGAGTCAAGTGGAAATACAATTCTCTTGTCACTAATAGTTCACTATTTCCTTTTTATAACATCAAAGTAGATTTCCACACATCCCTATCTCAAGTAAATTTGCATTTTCCCCAAAACTATTTCCTCTGAGAACTTCAAGAGCAAACTGAAAGGAGTTTTGTAACTAATATTGTATCTCTGTTTTCCCTTCGGTAGATCTGTGTCTATCCTTTGATAGATTTCAATCAAGAACTACTAGACTTGAAATGAAGAAAGTTTGATGTCTGGAAAAGAGCTGTGACCTCCTTTGTTGGTGATTCATACACCTCAAGCTTCAGTCTTTCAGTTATAGTTAAAAGACTGAGAACTCTGTTAGAAAATAACTAGGATTTCTTATTTGTGAATATTAATATTGTTTGCAAAAGCAACACCATGACAATGCATGTTTTGGTTATAGAAAACTAAAGTTTTACTTCCATGGAAATGTTATGAAGAAGTTTTAGACTCTTACACTAAATCTTTTTACTCTATTATTCATTGCTACCTTTAAATAATAAAAAACCCCAGCAAAACAAAATAAAGCCACAGAGCTCTCTGCCATATCCACAAATGAATGAAAAAGATGATGACAAAAGGTCCCGTTAAGTGTCCATGCATAGCTGCTGTCTATATGCCACATGTTAAAATACTGAAAGAACTTTAAGTTTAATATAAGGTGGACATTTATTTTTCCCAGGTTGTAATTTCAATCATTTACCCACCAGAAGAGTGCAGAGAATCCATTTGCATCGACCATTGGTTAATCTCTGTGAGACAGGTAGATTGTTTAGCAATATGTATGTCTACAAAATTTAAAACACAGTCAGTGCACATTTATTTACTTTATTTATGTCCTCCTTTTATCCACAAAAGCAACCCAAAGACACATGATAACCTCCCAGAAAGAAGCTAGATCTGAAGATATTTATAGCATATGGTCGACAGATATACTACATCATCAGATATAACTCAAATCTTTACTCTAAAGTTATTGTGGCAGCTGGTATACATGGAACAATATTCTGCCAAAAAAGCCAAAAAAGGCTGAGCCATTGTCCATTTATTACAAAACAGAGTGATCCATTTCCTAAGTCTATTCATCTGTCAAACTTTGCACATTTCCTAGTGTTAGATATTTATAAATAATTGTTATGGTTTCATTTTTCTCTATGAATGCAATAAGTGTATCCAAAAGCACACACTTAGATGTCAGTAAATGCTACAATTGTAACTATTTCCATTCAGCAGAAGTTGTCAAATTACTCTTTGCTCTGAGCATAGAAAATGGGGAGATTAATCATAGTGGTCAATCTATTGATCCTAAGGGGAAAAAAATCCCTGTTGGTCCGTATTTGATATATTCAGGCTTCATGAGTCGGAAGGGTTTATATAATGAGATTATTTGCTTCTAATTGTGGTGATATTATACACCAAAGATGCATAACTGCAAAAGCTATAGGTGGAATAAAACCTGCTCTAACATTTTTAGATCTTAACATCATCCACTTAGAAAGAGACGAAAGACTGGAAGATTCCAGAACTATCTAGAATTGTGAGTTGTACAAATTGGAAAAATACTATTAGTTAACAGATGCCAGCCAAGAGAGGTCTGGTGGTATAAATAAGATTAGACAAATTCAAACCCCTCTTCCCATTAAATAGAAGTTTCATCCTTTCCATGATGGTGAGGAACCCTATATACATTTCTGAAACATATTGCACAAAAATTGTATTAAAATATTTGCTAAGCATACAGAAATGAAAGAACATATATAATTGAAAGTATAATCATTTTTGGTCTGTTAAACTTACCACACAGGATCAAATTTAGAATTCTACATCTGGCGAATTGGTGTTCCACTGGGACAGTGTTCAGTCTGCTCTCTCAAGCAGGGAGAACTTTCTGTTCCAGCATTATCAAAGTGAGACAGCAGCCTTCACAGCATAGAATACATTTCATAAACTTTGATAGTTTCTCCGGTAACAAGTGTTTCTAGAATAGTTCAAGAATAACTGATCATTTAATATTCTATTATGATAGTGTTTTTTTTTACTTCTGTAAACCACTCAAAACAGTTCATGGTGCTAATGGGATGGCAGATGATAGATAGATAGATAGATAGATAGATAGATAGATAGATAGATAGATAGATAGATAGATAGATAGATAGATAGATAGATAGATAGATAGATAGATAGATAGATAGATAGATAGATAGATATTGCACAGCTTTTTGATGAAATTAACTGGCTGGCTGTTTCTTTCCAAGTGTGATGCTGGCACTTAACTAAATGGCATAGAATCCAAAGGAATATCTACTCCCGTATCAACCTACCTGTGACTTCAGACATTCCACTGAGCCAATTCCTAGGATCTCCCTTGTCAGATGTATGCTACAAGCAAGTTGTACAATGCCTCCATGGAAGGGAGATTTCACTTGGTGCCACCATCTTTTTGATGTCAAGCAAAAACACTTTATCTAACTAGTCAAGTCATTCTTTGCAAATTGGTTTGTTAAGGATTTTATATATTAGTATTCTATTATATTGTATTGATTTTAAATAATACACCATCCTGAACTCCGAACTTGATGGCAAAGGGCAGTATATATGAGTTTATTTATAAAAATGTATTCTGAACACAGCCCTTTTCTTCCAGTTTTGGTTGAGCTACGTTTTTCAAGTGATCAGTTCTATCCCATTTCAATAGGAAAAGGAAGTACTTTCAGATGTGGTTTGATATACTGTTCTAAGTGCATAATTTTGGCTGGATTGTGCCCATATATAAAGATCAGTTTATGAATATATGCACAGAGATGGAAATGCTCTCCCTGGATTCATTTTACTATTTGCTGAAGCTGCATCGAAATCTCATTATAAAATAGAAACCTTTAATTTTAGTGCTGAAGTCAATCATTTTGAAATGACAATTTTCATATATTATGTCATGATATCCTTTAGCCTTGCCTGCTACGCACTTAAATTCATGCATTCTAAGTCAATCTTCCATTGAGATAATAAAGCCACAGTACTTTTATTATCTGCTACAATCTAAAGGGGAATAGAAACATAGGTGGCTTGGACATTGACTTTTTTTGTTACTAAATTGATCAATCTACACTCCTTCCTTTATTATAGTTAGTTAGATCCAAGCTAATTAGATCAATTGAATCAATGGCACTTGTTAAGTCAGCACTTAAGAAAGCTGCATTATTTCAACAGGTCCATTCTAGTTGGAAATAACAATTAGGTTTAGTCCTTGCATTTCAGAGCCACTCCTGTTGGTATAACTGCATCATTTCTCCTTAGAGAATCAATCTTCAGATGCTAACTGACTTCTCATTTTATTTTGCAGGTTGAGGATGGATCTGCCACTTTAATTATCCCCTATTTAATTTTTTTTAATATTTCATATTATTCTATAATTATAGAATATAGGCCTCAGTTCCTTGTAAATATATAAGACAAGGATTCTTCAAGAAATAACCCCATTCTGGTTTTTCAAGGTGATGGGATTTGTGCATTTCCTTTTAATTTCAATTATAGATGTCATTTTGCTCCAGTTGACAATTACTAAATTATTATCTTGCAAGGAAATTTTCCTGTCTCACGGGGCAGTATTTGCTACTCCTGGCTTGCAAGGAAATTAATGGACACATGGTAGATTTTGTTCTGATATTACAATAACTTGGTGGGAACTAGACATTTATTTTCTGTGTATTTTATTTTTCTGTCTCTTTGCATTCATTATCCTGACTATTATGTTTATTTGGCAAAAAGCAGCCTAGCCCTACAGTACAGGACTGTCTAGATTATGGCTGGGACAGCACTCAGCCACACTACCCTGCACAAAGCACTCAGCCACACTACCCTGACTTTCCTGTGGGTAAATTACAGGAGATCAATGTGCTGATGGTGGAGGCAGTGGAATTCTCTTGCCTGGTCCTGTCCCAACACTTTGAGCCAGCCTGACTCCTCAGTGCTCCAGGAAATGCCAAAACTCACATGGCTGCACCCTTTAACTTGTGCACTAACCTTGCCAGGTAGGAAAACCAAAAATATCCACAAATGTAAAGAGATCCAGCAGATGTCCAAGGCAAGGATTTAGTACCACCAAAATCCTCTGTTCCCAAAATAACTAGACCTCTGTGGAGATTTAATTATTTTATTGAAGATGTTGCAAAAAGTTAAAAAAAAAGTTCAGAGTACTTTCAAAACTTAGTTCAAAAAGTTCAAAAGCCACATGTTCAAAAATTGTGAGGCTAATACTTATTCTAAATGATTTGAGACTAGGACAATTCTAGAACAGTTCCTGAAGGAAAAATAATAATAATTTAAAAAAATCCCTAGCTATCCTATCAGCAGAAATGTTGCATAGTTCCAGAGCATTTGCAGAGTGCAGGCTAAGCAAGACCGCAAACAAGCATAACTTTTCTCTAAGAGAAGCTAAGCGAAAGTAACTAAATTCTTTTTTCTTTGGATTTTGCCTGATATGCTTGCACTAAATAACATAGCTACCTCTTCCAAAACTACAACTAAATTATCTATGCCACTTTTATAGCCGCTATCCACCTTTCTAGACCTTTTGAGGGATTTCCACCAATCAGATTTTTAGTTACCCTAAGCCTTCCAGAAGGAAAGTAGTAACTTTTCTAAAAAGTAGCTTCATTCACCTTGCTCTTCCATCCTCCCTTCTGTTGAAGTGAAGCTAGTTTTTCACTTAATTAACATACCAGGAGAAAAGTGTTTTATGACCTTGGACACATTTATTCCCACCCAGCTGCAAACTGTCTCTCCAATTAGCGGGCATTCTCCCTCCCTTCCACTTTTCTCTGGCACAAGACAACAGGTCTAAAATTTACAGGGCAGTTGCAACTTTTTAACCTCTCTTTTCCCAGTTTCTCAACAAGGACGATAGTCATATATTGTATTTATTTATTTTATTTATTTATTGAATTTTATATCCCGCCCATCTAGTCAATAGACTACTTTGGGCGGCGTACAACATATAAAATAAAACAATTTAAAATATAACAATTATATAAGACATCATAATCATAATCAAACTGATTGAAGATGGAAAAGGTGAAAAGAGTAAATCAAATAGTGGTTGGAGGGAAGGCCTGCCTAAACAGCCAGGTTTTCAATTGGGTTTTAAAGATGCCCAGCGAAGAGGCCATGAGGATCTCCGGAGGGAGATTATTCCAAAGGTGAGGAGCCACTGCCGAGAAGGCCCAGTTTCTTGTTTTTTTCCTTCTGGGCCTCCTGTGGCGTTAGGCTCCTCAGCCTCACCTCCTGGCTGGATTAAGTGATATGGGTAGATTTTGGGGAGAGTAGGTGAAAGAGGAGAGTGCAAAAAATGGTCTGAAGCTCAACATCAAAAAAACTAAGATCATGGCCACTGGTCCCATCACCTCCTGGGAAATAGAAGGGGAAGATGTGGAGGCAGCGACAGATTTTACTTTCTTGGGCTCCATGATCACTGCAGATGGTGACAGCAGCCACAAAATAGAAGATGCCTGCTTCTTGGGAGGAAAGTGATGACAAACCTCGACAGCATCTTAAAAAGCAGAGACATCACATTGCCAACAAAAGTCCGCATAGTGAAAGCTATGGTTTTCCCTGTAGTTATGTATGGAAGTGAGAGCTGGACCATAAAGAAAGCTGACCGCTGAAGAATTGATGCTTTTGAATTGTGGTGCTGGAGGAGGCTCTTGAGAGTCCCCTGGACTGCAAGGAGAACAAACCTATCAATTCTAAAGGAAATCAAGCCTAAGTGCTCACTGGAAGGACAGATCCTGAAGCTGAGGCTCCAATACTTTGGCCATCTCATGAGAAGAGAAGACTCCTTGGAAAAGACCTTGATGTTAGGAAAGTGTGAGGGCAGGAGGAGAAGGGGACGACAGAGGACAAGATGGTTGGACAGTGTCATCAAAGCAAACAACATGAATCTGACACAACTCCGGGAGGCAGTGGGAGATAGGAGGGCCTGGTGTGCTCTGGTCCATGGGGTCACGAACAGTCGGACACGACTAAGCGACGACGACGAGGTGCTCCGCCAGGTATTGAGACCCTAAACCATTTAGGGCTTTGTATGTAAGCCTTAAAACTTTGAAATTGATGCGGAAGCGAACGGGCAGCCAATGCAAAGCGGCCAGCGTGGGAGAGATATGATATTTTCTCACGCCACTAAAGAGTCTAGCTGCCGCATTCTGCACCATTTGAAGCTTCCGCATCAACCTCAAAGGTAGCCCCATGTGCAGTGCATTACAGTAGTCTAATCTTGAGATTACACATGCATGTACCAAAGTGGTCAGCACACTAACATCAAGATAGGCACGCAGATGGGCTATCCGCCAAAGATGAAAATAGGCAAAGCGGACCACTGATGCCACCTGAGTATCCATGGTGAGCCCCCGATCCAGATGGATCCCCAAGCTGCGTACCTCACTCTTCGCGGTGAGAGTCATCCCCCCAAATGAGAGAGAGTTCCCCAAACTGCTGATGGTGGGGCCACCCACCCTCAGGACCTCCGTCTTGTCCGGATTCAGCCTCAGCCCATTTTCGTGCATCTATTGCAGAACAGTCTCCAAGCAGCGCTGAAGGGACAGAACGGCATCCACTGCAGTTGGAGAAAAGGAGATGTAGAGCTGGGTATCATCAGCGTACTGATGGCACGATGCTCCACACCCCCTGATAACCTCACCCAGCAGCCTCATATAGATAATAAACAACATTGGGGAGATAATTGAACCCTGTGGAACCCCACAATTGAGGCTCCATGGGGCTGAGACCCTCTCCCCAAGCTGTACTCTCTGAGGACGGTCTTCCAGAAAGGATCGGAGCCAGGCAAATGCCAGGCCACCAATTCCCAACTCGGAGAGCCTCCTCAGGAGGATACTGTGGTCAACAGTATCAAAGGCTGCTGAGATATCAAGGAAGACATCTTAACTCTGTCAGCTTCCCTCAGTAGGTCAACATACAGGGCAATCAATGCAGTTTCTGTACCATGGCGCGGCCTTAAACCCGACTGGAATGGATCCAGGGCATTTGTTTCATCCAAATGCTCCTGAAGCTGATCGACAGCCACCCTCTTCACCACTTTGCTAATGAAAGAAACATTGGTGACGGGCCTATAATTGCCAATTTCATCCGCCGCCAAACTAGGTTTCTTCCTTATGGGCCTAATGAGTGTCTCCTTGAGGGCAAGAGGAACTCTGTCCTCCAGGAAAGGCCCATTAATTATTGCTGTGGCCCATTCTGTTGTTATTGGCCTGGCTGCTTTGATGAGCCAGGTTGGGCAAGGGTCAAGGGATGAAGCCCGACAGCGATCAAGTACTTTGTCCACAATATCTGGCATCACAGGCTGAAAGATCGATAGTGGCCAGGCAAGGCGGAGCGCTGAACATCTCTGCTCGACTCACTGTATCCAAAAAAGGAGAGAGCTCCCAGCGGATGGCCTCCACTTTAGATTTTTAAAATGCTGCAAATTGGTCTGGTGATATACTAGGGGGAGGCCCATCACTCAGACCAATTCCGGATAGGTCACACACTATACGGAATAACTCCGCCTGCTGATTTGAAGCTTCGCTTATCCGGTTAGTGAGATGCATTTGTCTAGCAGCCTTTACCTTGGCAAGGTAAAGGTTAGTTGCGACCTTGACAGCTATCCAATTATAAACCATCAGGTTCTTTCTCCACTTGCGGTCTAGCCTTCTCCTAAATTGCTTCATCACTTGTAGGTCCTGATTAAACCAGGACGCAGGCCGAACTCTGTGTTGGAGAAGGTGTTTGGAAGCAATCATGTCAACAGCCCTAGTGGCAGCTGTAAACCAGCCGTCTACCAGAGCCTCGACAGGAGCACCAGCCAGATCTGCCAGGATCCCTCTCATGGTATCCTGAAATCCTATAGGATCCAGTAACCTTTGAGAGTGGACCATTAAAATAGGTCCTTGCTCCCTGTGAGGTGGGAGGGCCACTGAGAGGTTACATTTTGCTAGGTGGTGATCCATCCATGACAAGGGAACTGACACAAGGTCAGTCACCAATGGACCACACTCACTCCAGTTGTTGGAGAAAACCAGGTCTAATGTGTGACCACCCACATGGGTGGGACCGTTAACATGTTGGGACATGTTCAAGGAAGCCATGGTTTCCAGGAACTCAAGAGCTGGGCCAGAAGTCTCTGCCTTCTCATGGATGTTGAAATCACCCAAGACCAATAGTCCACCAGCTCTGGTAGGGAGATGACTGGGTCGTGGGGAGCATGGTAACCCAGCAAAATCCCAATACCATCCCTGGCCCCTATAGACACATGGAGGGCCTCCAAACCTGGCTTCAGTACCGCAGAACACATAGTAACCTCCAGAGTGCTTTTATATACAATGGCTACTCCCCCCGTCCCTCCAGCCTACCTTGATGCTGGACCGCATAACCGGGAGGACAGACCAAGGCCAGGGGTGGACCCCCTTCCCCACTAATCCAAGTCTCGTTTATGCACGCCAGATCTGCATCCTCTTCCAGAATAAGATTGTAAATAACCTGGGATTTATTGGATACAGACCTGGCATTCAACAGCACCAATTTTAGAGTGGAGGGTCAGCTGATCTGGCTACCTCGATCCTGACGGTTGATCAAAGTCCCAGAACAGTGTACAGCTTTCAAATATCTGCTCACCGTTCTTCTGACACGACTAGGGGCCCTGCCAGTGCCATATCTCCTTCTACCCCTAATCACCCAAATATTCAATGGCCCCTCAGTGGGGGGGCAGGCCTTCCACTCCATAATAATAACAAAAGTAATTTAAAGTGCAAATGTACAAATAATAATTCAAAAAAGATGAAGCAGAGATTAAAAATCCAGTGATAAAAAAAGAAAAAAGAAAAAGAAAAATACAATGAGACAAAATAACATAAAATAAACCAAAAGTAAAATAAAGAATAAAGAATATACAATATATAAAGGAAACCAAGATTTTTATATCCAGAAATTTCCTTCTACCACTCACAATACAAAAAACAACAAGAGAGAGGATAGAAAAAAAGTTTAAACCCCAGGTCTCCTCCCTAGGCATATTGCATCTAAACTAAGAGATCGATATTAGTGTCGTAAATAGCTGCAGTTGAAACTTACCTCCCATGTCTTGTCCATAGCCTTTTGTGTAAGTAGCAACCACAACATCACATGGTAGTAAAATCTACCATTTAACCTTATAGGGTGCAAGATCTTCCCTTTTTGTTTCCTGACTCTCCATTTCTGGAGCTTCATGGGATCACTCTGTGTTATTTTGTAAGAAACAGAGAAGAACCTCCCTCTGTATTCCCTCTTCGCCCACCCAGTAAACATTTCCTTACTATATCCTTACTTGTTTTTATTCTGAATCAAAACACTCCAGAAGTAATGTTTTCTTCTAAGACCCTGACTCCAAATTCTTGATCCTTTTGATTATCATTCCTGTGCCTTATCCTGTGTTCCAGTCTCTGTTTTGTAAATGGCTTAAAGACTGCTAGTCTGGTGAATGGTTTTAGAATGGCTGCTAAGCAGTCAATCACAAAGCATTTTGAAACCACAAGTCATTCTGTTCTACAATTTTATGCTAATATACTAAATTAGTTTGCATTGATTATCACTTTCAAAATATTTAGAACTCTCCCCATTCTTTGTAAATTAATTTTCAAGGAAGTGTGTGTAAGGGAGGCAGTTCATTTTGCATACAGTGCAAAGTGCAAATAAATGAGGACCATACATAATTTTAAATAATAAGTTATCCTTCATACCAAGAAGCATCGGCTTTCACATTATAATCTTCCTAGCATTTTTAACATTTTGCAAATTAAAACAGGACTTTCTTTTTTCCTCTTATGTTTTCATTTGAACAGATTTTAAAAGCTGAAAAGCATGATCAGCAGGCTAATATATTTCCATTGCCAAACTTTAGTACTTGAAGCTGCAGATATGAGACTAATTGTATGAATGTAAGCCAGAGTTCTCAAGTAAGACTAATGCACTTCCTGAGAAGGATGACATTTTCCTGGTGCTTGCATTCTGTATCCAGGACCTATGTGTTGGAATAGGTAGGAGAGTGGCTATGTAATTAACAGTGCTTAAGATTTGTAGATTCCTGTTCAGATCTGTGAGCTGCCACATTAAAAAGAAAGAAAGAAAGTCACTCTTTGGTGCAAAGCATTGATCACACATGAGAGGAAAGTTGGAATATTTACATAATGGAATTAGTTATAATTATATTTCCAAGATCCACAATAGTAGCTAAAGTTAACTTCAGATTTCACCACCTAACACTTCGTTTTGGAACTTCGGAAAAGAAAGTAAAAGACTTACTTTTAATTATTTTTTCTAAAAATCTAAATATTTCTAACCACTAATCTGTGGTATAAGGCATACTTTCCTCCTGTCAGCCTCACTGTTACCTCAATGAGCACCTACAGAGCGCATGGCTCTGTAGGATAAGATATCTATACCCAAGTGACTGTAAAATTAAGTCTTCTACTGTCGGATGCTAATAATCCCCTGATGATGATTATGATGGTGCTGATCATGGTGTTACATGTTGTCAAGTCACCTCTGACATATGAATGATGGATCTCCAAAGCGTTCTGTCATCAACAGCTTTGCTTAGCTCTTGTAAACTAAAGCCTGCAGCTTCCTTTAGGGGGGGGGGGCAATCCATTTGGTCTTCCTCTATTCCTGCTGCCTTCAATCTTTTGCCTTTTCCAGGAAATCTTTACTTCTTATGATCAACCCAAAGTATGACAGCCTCAACGTCATCATTTTTTGTCTCCAGAGAACGTTCTGGTTTTATTTGATCTAAGACCCGCTTGTTTGTCTTTCTGAAAGTCCAGGGTAACCACAAAGCTCTTATCCAGCACCATATTTAAAACAAATATTTTTTTCTTCCAGTCAGCTTTCTTCAATGCCAAGCTTTCACAATTGTACATACTAATTGGGAATACAATATCATGAATGATCTTGACCTTGGTCTCCAGTGATACATCTTTACACTTGATGATCTTTTCTAATTCCTTCATTGCTGCCCTTCCATGTCTCAGTCTTCTGATTTCTTGGCTACAGTCTCCATTTAGTTTCATGATTGAACCAAGGTATAAAAAAAAATTAAGAATCTTAATTTCTTCAGTCTCTACATTACACTTTTGTATTTGTTCCATAGTCATGATTTTTTGTTTTCTTAATGTTCAACTGTAGTCCTGCATGAAGTTGTTCTGAAAATGAGCTTTAAAAAAACTCACTAAGGTCTTGTTGATTTTAACTTGATTATGAACATGATTTGTTTTGAATTATTTTTGCATGTGTTCTCACCTATGTTGGAGTACGCTGTGTCTGTGGAATTTGTCAAATATTGGATTGGATGCCAGGATCATGTGTTTCCAGGGTGCATGGTAACCTTGCAAAGTATTCTGCTATATTTTTTTTATCTGTAACACTGATTTAACACTATACTATTTTGAAAATAAAATAACATAAATATTTAAAATTCACGCCAGAACAGAAGAACGTGGCTATTGTACCTGCCACCCACATCGCCTCGATACAGAGTGAATTGGCAGTTGCAGTGGCGAATGACTGTGAGAGCCACTGCAAGGATGAGTAGGCACTGGACAGAAACCTCAAAGGCAGTTCCAGGATGATGTGTCATGAACCAGAGCATCTCTCCATAGCTATGGCAGCAAGAGATTTTATTTTAGTTTTTTGGTGCACATGTTTCGCTCCAGGAATGCATAGTCTCGGGAGGCTGAAACACAGACAGCTAGTACCTGTGTCAACAATTTAAAAGTGCTTTTTAAAAGTGTGTGTAGCCTCCTCAGCCAATATAGCACACTTCTTACACATGGATTAAACAAGTCCCAAGAGGATGCACACACTGACCCTAAATCCACATAACTACTAGGTAAAGGTAAAGGTTCCCCTTGACAATTTGTCCAGTCATATCTGACTCTAGGGGCGGTGACAATTTTCCATGGTCACGTGGCCAGCACACCTAGACACGGAACACCGTTACCTTCCCACTGTGGTGGTACCTATTTATCTACTCACATTTTGCATTTTGCATGCTTTCGAACCGCTAGGTTGGTGGGAGCTGGGACAAGCGACGGGGGCTCACTCTGATGCATGGATTCGATCTTACGACTGCAGGTCTTCTGACCTTGCAACACAGAGGCTTCAGCGGTTTAACCTGCAGCGCCACCACATCCCTTTCTACATGACTACTACATGACTTTAAATTGATTTTTTAAAAAAACCAACATGTAAATAGTGTAACCATGCTCTTTGTCTGGTGCCTCAGCAGTGAACATTCTATTTTGGGTGACCCTCCAAGGAGTACAGGCTAGTAATGGAATCTAGTCTCCTGATGGCATTGATCTTGGCTTCTCTGGCACAGCCAACCCTCCCTTACCATGGTAAGATGTGCATCCCAAAAGGGGAAATTGACACTGCTCTTGAAAAGAGACAGTCCAAGTGTCCAAGAAGAAGATCTGGATGGAGGACAAAAAGAAGCCTATTTTCTCCCCATTTCTTTTCTCATGATAACTACAAACTACTTTCACTTCCCAAATTTGTCCCTAGTTATGGCTGTTAAAGACAGAAGGTATATGTATCTCTCACTTATTCCTGAAAAAATCTTGTTGCCATAGAACTGCATTAAATTGTACATTTGAACACCATTAATTGCATTAATTGGTACCAATGAATATTTTAAGAAGGAATATTTGAGTCATCTCTTAACCTCACAACTTTTTTATTTCCTTTGCAATGATCCACTTGTGTGCTACACAAAAAAGGAGGAAAATGCTAAATAAATATCTCAATGCAACAAGAAACAGGAGAAAAATATTAAGTTGATTAGTCTTAAATAACAGGTTTCAGGGAAAACAGGATTGTAGACATTTTGCCAGCAAGCACCTTGTATATGCAACAACATGAAACAGAGGAATACTTTATTTGTCATTTACCACAAAATGTCAGAAAGTATTTGTGCCCTTCCTGCAAACCTAGATTAAAGACACTGATAAGTAAGTTGCTATGACTTCATTGCTAGAAAACAAGAATGAGTTACAAAATAAACATATGAAATGTGAATACGCTTTACCTTTAGATCACCACAGAGGCCTCCTTAAGTCCATAACCACCATGCGAAACATACACAATTTTATTATTTTAGTTTTTTATATTTTATGGGAGAGACTTTTTTTTTACTTTCAAGGTAATAGACACTCAACCAAGAGACAATTCCACTCTAGCTGTGCCTATCAAAATCGTGTAGCCCTGGGCTATGAAATTTTCTACCTCTGTACCTCACTGCATGTGCCAAGCACAGGGCAACTTCCTCTCCCTTCATCTGCAGCTTACTAGATCTGAAAGTAGTTGCTGCCTCTGGAGCAGCTGGAAGGTTATTGAAGGTTATGTAAGCAGAGCATAAATATTCATTTTGTTAAAGAAGACTATTACTACTAGAAGTTTCCAGCTACCATGGGGGAAAAGCAGTTTTCCAAGTTCTGCATGTGAGCCACCAAACCAAATACAGTCCACCTACACTATCTGTTCAACCCTGAGTGCTCGCTGGAAGGACAGATTCTGAAGCTGAGGCTCCAATACTTTGGCCATCTCATGAGAAGAGAAGACTCCCTGGAAAAGACCCTGATGTTGGGAAAGTGTGAAGGCAAGAGGAGAAGGGGATGGCAGAGGACGAGATGGTTGGACAGTGTCATCGAAGCTACCAACATGAATTTGACCCAACTCCGGAAGGCAGTGGAAGATAGGAGAGCCTGGCATGCTCTGGTGCATGGGGTCACGAAGAGCAGTCACACCTTAACGACTAAACAACAACAACACTATCTGTGATGGCCCACGGAAAGAGCTCAGCCACGTTTCAAGTCTGATATGTAGAAATGTAGATAGAAAATGATGAGTTTGGAAATGGATGTGCAGCTTTGCTCTTGTCCCACAAAAGGCATGTGCTGCTTTGGGGCAGAGGCACAACCTCTACTGCCATCTGAGGTAGGAGATAAAATGTTGCCACTTCCCTTGCTCCCTGCACCCCTGTGCTCTCTGCCAACACTGCATGGAAATGCTTACCAAGGGAGTAGGATTAGAAGAGGATGGTGGTAGCAACAGGTGCACCAATGAGCAGGGGGCTATTTTGTTGTTGTTGTTGTTGTTTTAATCACACCTACCTTCCACATTTCCTTTGCAGGACAGTTGGTCATTTGCCTAAAGCATGAGTCTTGATCAATCACCTCCTACCAATGTTTCGGCCCCAAAGGCCAAGCTCTTTGGCAAACAGCTGGCTGTGCAGTGACTGTGCTCTGAAGGCAGCTAGGCAGCCTGCAATGATTCAAAACAATCACTTGCTACTGCAGCCACCAACATTATCACCATCTTCTTCTTCTTTGCCCTCCTGATTCCTGCATGTGTTCCTGTGCTGCAGGGATACTGTCTAAGGTGGTAATTGAACCAGTTGGTGATTATCATGTGATGGTGACTTTTCTGATACCCAAGGTCCTCCACTGGCTTAGGAGATCATCTCACTCTACCTAATGGTTAGGCCAGTCCTTTCTTCAAGCATTGCCAAATGTTTAACAAGTTTCAAGAGACCTGCCCAAGTTTTCCCCCACTTGCTAGCCTGTGACTCTTGTCAAAACTGCAAGTACTTCACATCAAGGCATGAAGATGGTGCAGCAGTGAATGAACAGCTCCAGCAAGGACTGTAACTGAACATTAAGAAAACAAAAAGAGCATACTTTTCTATCAGATAATACAGCCCATGATACTTTCAGTGAAAAAAACCCCTGTATTTATGCATTTGTGCCAAATAGCCAATTCACCCATGAGGGTTTGTCATAACCCACAGCTTAAATGCTCATCTCTTCCATACAACTGTCAAGTTGTCATGTGTGGCTGATGAATTATATTGGTGAGTGAGATAACTGACAAGAATCAGCCAGACGCATAAAATATCCTTAAAAACCCACATCAACTACATTTAACACAGCCCTATGTAATATGCAAGTGTTGCTTAATACCTAGGGGTGTTATTGATTTTCTGGTGTTATTGATTTTACCCTGCTGGTAAGTCAATTCAGAAGCAGGAGAAGTATTTTTTATTGTCGCCAATGTCAGCTTGTTGAAATATGTCCTGCTAAATGTATTTTCTAACTGTTACATCTCCTTGTCTTTCTAATTATTTGTTTCAGTTACCATTACTGCTGAGACAAAATACTGCATTAACAGCAGACTAAACACTGTAAGGGAATCTCCTTGATTGTGAATGCACTCATCCCAGAGAACCTTAAAAAGAAAAGACAACTGAAGATAAAAACTCAAATTGGGAAAATCTATAGAACTCCATTTTCTGTCTGGAATAAAACTGTATAATTTATATAACTGTTGCCCCTAACATAATTAGGAGTCGGACACAGGAAACTTATGCCATTAAACGCTTAGCACTTAGAGAAGAGTACTGCGTCAAATACTGGAAACATAGAAGTCAAACTAGAAATTAGGAACCTTCCTTGTCCTTGTGATTGGACCACTGTCCTGGTTGTCTGCAAATAGGGGTGACTGGGCAATTGGCACATGCTCTTAGGTCTTGTTAAAATTTCCACCTTTCATAAGTGCTTATCTAAAAGTGAATTTAAAAGATCGAATGCCCCTGATTCATGAAAAGGTGTGGTATCTGCTTCCCCTTCTCTACACAGCTACATTTAAATAAAAGTGTTTTCCTCTTCCTCTGAATCTATGTTGGCTGTGATCTTTTCTCTGCAAACAATGAGCAACATGATTCCAATTCAGGAGAATTTTTCCACTTTTTCCTATAGTACACATTTCTATCCAAGACAGGACTGTAGGGAGCAACTTTAAAAGCAAAGATCTTCTTCCTGTTCAAGCAGCATTTGGGCAACTGAGTGACTGCTGAGGAAGGGGAATTTGTGGAAGTGTAGTGTGTTTTTTAATTGTTTTTTATCAAATTGTGATTTAATTTATTTAATTGCTTTTACATATTACAAGGTATTGAACTGCCTTTTAACATTACAATTTTTGTTTTGTTTTTTAAATGGTATCTTTTAAAGTTAAACAGACGGAAAAAAAAAACCAAAACAAATAGGAAAAAAGTGAGATAAAAATAATGTGGCACCTTAAGGGTGCTATATTTCAATGAGAGCTTTTGTGGATCAAGTCCATTTCTTCAGACATAAGATTATATGGCAGTCATATATGTCCTCTTATGTCTAAGGAAGTGGACTTGATCCACAAAAATCTTAGTACAGTGGTGCCTCGCATTACGACATTAATTCGTTCCAGCGAAATCGCTGTAGAATGAAAACGTCGTAATGCGAAAATAAAAAACCCATTGAAACGCATTGAAACCCCTTCAATGTGTTCCAATGGGCTGGAAACTCACCATCCAGCAAAGATCCCCCATAGGGCAGCCATTTTCAGTGCCTGTGCAGCAAGGAATCCATCCCAGAAAACAGCGGGAAGCCATTTTATTTACCCAGCAGCCATTTTGAAACCACCGATCAGCTGTCTGAAAATCAATGTTTTGTGAAGAATCGTTTCCCGAAGCAGGGAACCGATCATCGCAAAGCGAAAAACCCCTATTCAGACCATCGTTTTGCAATCGCAATTGCGATCGCAAAAAGATTGTTGTAATGCGGTTTCGTCGTAATGCAGGGCAATCGTAAAGCGAGGCACCACTGTAATCTTGTTCTTTAAGATCAGAATGTCCAGCCCAACTAAAGCTTTGCTGGACTGCTGCTGGCACTTATGATGGAAGAGTGGTGTTCAGCATTCTGCATACATACAATTTTTAGCATAAATATGTTTCTGGACAATGGGAACCCTTTGTCCAGATTCTCTTTTGACATCTATTTCCCCAAGGTTGGCATGCATTTGTCCCCATAGTAACTCAGGGTGTTTAGGAAACAAAAGGGCTTGGGATCTTTTACGTCTGGGTTCTCTTACAGTCAATACATGCCTGATATATCCCTTTCTCCTCTCCACATTCTTTATTTTCCAGATATTGGGAGAATCAGTGATATAAGTAAATAATTTCCAGGGGGAGGGTAGCCCAGTTCAATCATGCTATAGGGAGTCCACATGCACCCCAATCTTTTTAATACTATTATACAGTATGTCCAATTGTTTTTCTAATGCTGTAATTTAATGGCTGAAATCCTGTTGTTCAATTACACAAAAGGCATAATTTGAGAGACAAATTGACCCAAATTAAGAAATGTCTGCATACCTTATCTGTTGCACACCATGTCATGTGACTTGGATAATGGCTACACCTTGTGCATAACTGTGTGACAAGATTTCAGTCTCTATATTTCTATTTTTGCATTTTTATTTGAATTTTTGCATTTCCATGTAATTTCAAATCAGTTTGAACAACATGCATGTACAAATAAATCCATAGGTATGTACTTAAATAATAGGACTTCTTTTGCAGCCAAAACACTAAACCATCCTGTGGCATCTTTCAGATGAATGGGTTTCCTTGAACATAAGCTTTCATGGACTATAGCTTATCTGTGTGTGTACAAAGATCTGAGCTACAGTCCACAAAGTTTGTGCCAAAGAAAATTTGCTGTTCTTCCAGGTACCTTAAAATATTTTGTAATTTTCTTAGTAAGTGAATGACTTCTACTTCTGGATAGATCATACAACAGCAGCATTTATTACTGCTTCACTTTTTTCACATTTAAAGAAACATGCAAAAAATCAGTCTTGCAAATACTCAAATTCTCTCCAAGACCATGATCAACAACAAAACCTCAGTCTCTTGCAGCAAGGTATTTATTTTGCACTTTTTTTCTTCAGTGTGTGAGGATGAATTGGGTTAAAATTTACACCCCTCAGCAGATGGTGGGGTAGATACAAATGACTCCCAGAAACCCTCTTGATAAGCGAAGAACAGAACTGCATTTGTTATTAATGAAAGAAGATGTGTGCAAAATGTTGTTTCTTTCACCTTCATTGCACTCATGGAAATTTGCCTTGAAGCTATAGAGAACTACAGGAACCAGCTAATGAAGTGGTTAATTTTAAACTGCAGAGCAGATTTGAATGGTGCCATCAGTGAGTGCAGTACAAACTAATGGCCCACGTAAATTAAAATGTCTTAGGCCTGAAGGTGTCTGTATGGGTAGGAGGGACATAACAGAGCCACCCGTTTCCAAATGGGGTCCTTACTTTTATTTTTAAAAACGGATGTTCACATTTGCTTGATTCCCTTCCCTCCCACTTGCCCACCTACACCAATGAGAAAATATACTAAAAATAAGGGATTTATTTCTAAGCCTATATTGTAGTTCCTGCAGAGAGGAAGATGTGCCATCTGGTAGTATCAACAAGGCTCAGCATGAATGAACAATAACAGACAAGTAAATGTAAACAGGCATTGCATAGCATTTTGCTTTCCTGGACATTTATAATAAATAGATTTTCAATGAGCTGGAACCTTTTGCTTAGGTTGATGTTTTGTAGTTGTTCCACAGAGGCTGTCACTTTGGGGAATATGACTCATTTATCTAATAGAGTGGAAAGAAACCTCACCAGGCTAAATAGAAATTTCAGTTTGGAAAGTTTCTCACCAGATAGTCCACCCTAAATTGCGAAACTATGTAGGGGAGAGAAGCTAGATCAGAGTAATAATATTGTGAATTTGGGCAGGAAAAGAAAATATTAAAGATATTAACTATCTGTATGTGGACTTTTCTTAAGATCTGGCCTAGCAATGAGTTCTCTCCAAAAGGGTTCACACAGACACCCCAAATCCTTTTACGGGATTAAGAATTAAGCTTTTTTTACTCAAGGTCATACATATGTGAAAGTGATCACAGCCCAAACTTACAACGGAGTATTCATATTGCTTCAAATGTAACACCCCAGCAGAGTCAGATTACTTTACACGTTTGTACCCTGACCACCTGCTCTGCAAGTTTCAAGCAGGGATACATTTGTGACTAGCTAGAAATGTGTCAGGGCAGATGATGATGTCAGCATGCAACTACACACATTCTTGTTCTGGAAAGGACTGAGGCCTATTTAAGGCACTTCCTTCCCTCTTTAGATTTCAGGCCCCGATGCATCTTTCCTTATTTCTCCGCAGCATTACCTAACTGGGAGGGCAAGACAGATAGGATTTCTTTTCCTTCTTACCTGTCTTCAAATTCACACAACTGACAGCCCCCTCCCCTAATCTACTCTGCAGTGATCAAAAGGAGAAAGGGTAATAGTGAAGTTGTGGGCTGGTTAATTAGGTTGATTTGGTTACAACTGGTCATCAGGTAGGAGGGTTTGTGAGTACTCTGAAACAGAGTGGTTGGCAATTCCAGGCCTTTCTAGATATGACTGTTAGCCCCAAGGGTTGGCAACTTCCTCTGGGGATCCAGTAGCTGACAGGTTCCTCTGTGGTTAAACTGGCTTATGCAATAGTAATGGGCCCTAGAGGATGACTCTCTATTTCCCTGTCCTGCTGTGGCTTAAGTGGTATGTTATTTGGCTGGCTATTGGAAATTTGTTGCTGTTACACTTATCCACAATTTGAGCAGAAATTTATGCCCCACTTATGAGAGAAGGCTTATTCCTAGTATTTGATCAGCTAATTAATTTCCTATGAGAAGTTGTGGTACTGGCTGTTTCCGTGAAAAAGAACAATAATGATCTAAATTTAAGGCCTCTGCTACAAACCCTTTACTACTATTTCTCTGAAATTCAATGTATTAAATCTCTCTCTGTCATAAGATGACGGAAATAGGGTCAGAATCCTAAATCCAACTTTTTAATGCCTTGTACATAGGGACAAAGAGAACTAATACCATGATCAGTGCAAAGAAACAGAATAAAAAAAGAATAAGGAACACATGAGGAATCAAAGGGAATATAAACCAAGATTAGGGGATGCTAAAAAATCAACATGGAATATCTGATTAGGAAATAAGACACAGAAAAATTATATGGGAGAGTTGTAATGAGAACAATTCTTTCAAAGAATAATCCTGCAAGGAAGAACCAGAAATTTTAGAAAGTGATATGGAAGCCACTCAAAATAGTTGGAAGAAACAAATAATGAGGAGTATTTAGGAAATTATTAGAAACTACGGAAACCGCTTCTATCCTAAACTTTAAAAGAATATGCCACCAAATATGGAAAACAAAACAATGGCTTCTGTCCCCTTATCTATTCAATCTACATGCAAAACTTGTCATATGGTAAGCTGGGTTATATTTAGATGAGGTAGGAGTGAAAGTTTGTGAAAGAAACACCAATGAAAGAAACACCCTAAACGGTTTGGGACCTCAATATTTGGCAGATCGCCTCCTCCCACCCAGTTCTACCCGAGTCACCCAACATAGCCAGCAGGGACGGCTGAGGGGACTGATGCTGAGGGAGGCTCGGAAGGAGAAAACAAGAAAACGGGCCTTCTCGGCGGTTGCCCCTCGGCTGTGGAACACACTTCCCACTGAAATTCGGCTGGCACCCTCACTGGGTGTGTTCAAAAACCAACTAAAAACATGGTTATTCATACAGGCCTTCCCCCCAGTCACCTAAGTTCTTTTTCCCCCACCTTTTTTTTCTGGTTCTTAATGTTGCCATCTTGGATAGTATTAATTATAATAACAGCATTATGCTAGTTATTTTTCTACATTGTTTTAATGTGTTTAAATTTTTGTAAGCCGCCCCGAGTAGACATTGTCTAGAGGGGCGGGGTAAAAATTGAATAAATAAATAAATAAAATAAATAAATAATGATTTCAAACACAGAGAAGATAATGCACTGCTGGCAGAAAACATGTGTAAGTTGAAACAGTCACTAAGGAAGGTGAAAGAAGGAGGCAGAAGAGAAGAATTGCAGTGGAACATTAAGAAGGCAAAAATCATGCCTACAGAAGAGTTGCATCATGTTGAGAAAAGTGCAAAGCAGTAGAAGTAGAGGAGGAACAAATACGAGAATGATTAATTTGGTAAAAGAAGTCATGACAAAACCTAAATTCTGTTCATAATGACTGGAATCCAACTGTGTTTTTACACCAGTATTATTCGGTGGCAAATTGTTGAAGTTAAACAGTCATTGTAAGCTTTTGTTATATTGGTATTTCTAATTTGGATTTTCATTAGAGAGGGTTTTATCGGGGGAAGGTTTTCCTTCAGGAAGGGATCCCTTGCCCTTTCTGTCCTCCCTTCAAGTGATGGTTCCATTGCCACCTGAGCCATCTTCCCTAAGATGCCGGGGCAGCACACAGCTGAGGTGAGGAGGGGTTGAAATTGATTCAGTGGCAGTGGCAGCCTTTTCCTCCTCCACCACCATTTTTCCCTCCCCTCCAGCCTGCCACTACTTCCCACCGCTCAGCCCCTGCCACAGCTGGCTGGGCTCACAGTGCTATGGCTGAGTCCTGCCTCCTGCTCTTCCCTGCCCTCGTCCCCCATCCCAGAAAGCCAGTCAGACACCAGAGCCAAGGAGAAGCTCCTGCCACCACTGTCAGAGAAGGAGAGTGCATGTGGCCAGGGAGCCCCACAGTGGGGAGTGGAAAGAGATGGTATTGTCACAGCTGAAACAGCTGCATCTATTAGATAGTGAATACTGTATACAGCAATAAACTATGTTGTAGTATGTCTAGAGCAGAGAATGTGTGTGGCATTAAAAGGGACTGTGAGTTTTGTTTTGTTTTTTTGTTTTTGTTTTTTGCATGGTTTTAAGGCAGTCAATAGCCCAAAGGTTACCACTTTCCTAATTGTAATCTAGTCATATCTGCTCAGACCTGTAATAACACCTCCTAATTTCCTTGCAGAAGCCTCTGTGGAAAGGAAGGTTCAGTATGGCAACAGAATTTGAAACAGCAGCATCAATTACAACATGAATATTTTGCCCCAGAGACAAGAAGATAGTAACACATTACACAACCTAAAATGTAATCACTCATCTTATCTGTCATAAAAATTGCCTACTTGCTCCCTTAACTGATTGTACAGCTTTGTGTGACCTGTATTAGGAATATTTTTTCTCCAGGAATCTGCCTGGAATAACAGTCTTTAAAAAACTCGCTGTGGTTGCAAGGAGAAAATAGATAACAAATCTAGCAGAACATGTATTGGGTGGTCTGCCATCTTCTTTCCTTTTTAAAGATCTGAGTATGCATAAACCTCTTCTAGCATCACCATTGTGTAGTGCCATCACTGTTGCCCTACATTTGTTGTGTTTTTTTGACCAGAGCAAATTCCACAATATGAAAAGGGAACATGGGGCCCTGCAAATATTGGACTGACATTCCTATCAGTCATAACAAGCATAGACAACAGTGATAAATGTTGTCAGCTGCAACCCAATAAAATCTGAAGGGCCATATGTTTTTCCTCCCTTCTCTACAGCAAGAACCTTCTCATTAACACATTCCCAAAAACAAAGGAAGGTGGATCATCACCTGACAGTGAAACGAGACAAGTGTAAAGAAAATACCGATCTGTTCACCATTGTGATCCAGTCCAGGGGTCTCCTTTCTATCTGTTCTGGCAAGCCAGTGGGCTGGCGGGCCAGCAGGCTGATGTGTGTGCACGTGTGCATGTGGGAGTGTGGTTGGTTGTGCAGGCAGATATGAGGGTTGCTGTGCAGGTAGCTGGGCAGGAGAGCACGTGTATGTGTGTGTCTTCCTTTGGCCCTCAAAAATGTGGAGCATATATTATGCAGACGTCCCACTGAAAAGTTCAGAGACCCCTGGTCTAGTCTATCTAATTTCCTAAGGGGGTCATGAAGTGTTTTTTGGGAGGTTTGGAGGTCACTTTATATGTGGCTGTAGTCCTTGTTTACTAATTTCATCCTTCAACTTTTGGAGCAGGATATTGAAGTTAGTGTATTTGTGTATGTATGAGAAACCGGCCCATTGAGGGGGAGAAAGAAGTCTCTACTTCCTGAGAAAGGAGGACTTTACTCCATTAAAAACACCATTTTATGCGAACGTGGTGGGCCATCACAAGTTAGTTGGGTATTATAAAAGGGGGGCACTACTCAAAACAAATTAGGAACTAATGATCTAATGTTTGGCCTTAAGCACATACTGTTTCTGTCTATGTCTCATTTCAGGCTACTTATGAATTCTGACTAAGATCTAAAGGTGTAAAAGGGACGTCTTAGGTTCAGAGGTTCAGTGCAGAGATATGAGAAGCTTGTTGCATTTCTCAAAATCCCACCTGTATAGCTATGCCTCCTTTGCTCATGTTGTTGCCATTATGTACCATCAAGTTAGAATTGAACTATAGCTACGCTAATAAGATTGTCAAGTTTAGTGATATATTTAAGGACTGGTTTTATCAGTTCCACACTCACAGTGAGTTTCCATGCCTGAGTGAGGATTAAAACTTATGCCTCCTAAGTCCTAGTCTGTTGCTGTATCTACTATACCACACTGGATATGCCACTTTTGTCCATACAGATTTGCAAATGTTTTCTTCTTCCCAAAAGAAAATCCATGCATGCTTTCCATTCATTTTTTTTCCCTGTAGTTTATACATTTATTGTCCTTAATATGTTAATTGGAGGACATTCTTCCCGTTGACTGAGACATACTCATGTCTTTTTTTTTCTATTTTACTTACTTATGTTTTTAAAAATGTACACATGATTTTGTGTGCAAAAACTGCAGGCCTAATAAATGTGTGGATTTCAGATGGAAGGTATGCATTGTCTTACAGCAAGTCTTGGGGGCAAAATGGATAATTTCAGCAAGAATCTCAAACTTGTCTGATTTTTTTTTCATTCTCAGTGCAGTATGCTTGAACAGATCATAAGCTACATGTACATTCACAAGTCCTATTCTATTTCATTTAATTAACCCCACTTGCATGTTAGAACATGTGATATTATTGGGAGAAATGTTGCAAGTCATACTGAAACAATTTTGAAGTCATATGAAATTTTAGAATTTTTGAATTATTCCTGCACAAGAGCCTACTACATCTGTGCCAAATCCTGTGCTGATCCAAAATCCAGTTACCAAGTTATAAGTTTTTGAAAACCTTTCTACTTTCTTTGAGCATAATAAAAGCTGACGGATCCCAGTCAAACAGACTGAATTGACCCAAAAATGTAACAGGTTTAGCTTCCAACTAAAAACTTTAATAAAACAATAAAAGATCAAGCTTTCAACAGGAAAACACATCCTGCCATTGTGATTTCCTGTTGAAAGTTTGATCTTTTATAGTTTTATTAAAGCTTTTACTTGGAAACCCATTAAGCTTTTGGGGTCAATTCAGTCTGTATGACTGGGATTGGTCAAATTTTTAATAAGTTTTTGTTTGTTCTGCCTGCATTTTTTTGTATTGTCGAATGTTGATTTGGTCTCTACAAAATGACATAGCTGTAGATATAATCAAAGCCATATCTTCATTAGCTTCCAAGAGTGATACATAAGAAAATGTTCATCCCTTACATGGATGTATTTTGCACTCTGGGAAGCTCACACTGTTTGACATCTGCAAATGCATCCAGAAAAGTGTGTACAGCAAAACACTGTATATGGTCATGTCAAAAAGAAAGTACACCCTCTTTGAATTCTATGGTTTTACATACAGTGAGGTCTCTACTTAAGAACTTAATCCGTATTGGAAGGTGGTTCTCAAGTTGAAAAGTTCTTATGTTGAATCTGCATTTCCCATAGGAATGCATTGAAAACCATTTAATCTGTATCTGCTCTTTTCCGTCCATAGAAACTACAGTGGAACCTCTACTTAAGAACTTAATCCGTTTTGGAATGGTGTTGTTAAGTTGAAATGTTTTTAAGTTGAAGCAAAATTTCCCATAGGAATGGACTGAAAACCAATTAATCCGCTCTGGCTGTTTTTTTTGTTATGTAGAGGTGCATTTGTACATTAACCAAAGCTGGTTAATACGTACTCTACCACTATGGGGAGAATTTTTTTTTTAACCTAAGATGACCTAAGGTTAAAAAAAGAGCAGGAAAGGTTTTTTTTCCTGTTGTTATCTTGGATTTCTGTTCTCAAGTAGAAGCAAAATTTAGCAAACGTGAAGAAAATAGTTCACAAGCATTTCATAAAATGTAAGAAGGAAATAGTCACATGCACTTTGTCCATTCACTTTCTTCTCTTGACCTGCTTCTTTGGAATAGTCAAGAGAGATTTTTTGTCAGCTAGTTAATATCTTGCTTTTCTACTGTGACCCTGCTGCATTAGTTCATAAACATTGCTTATCAAAATAAGTCACAACTGGAGGGAGGGCAAAAGGCGAGAATAGTAAGAAAATTGAAAGAGAATAGACACAGTGAACTCAACTGAAACATATTGCAAAAATTCAAAGAACAGAAAGGAAAAGCAAGATTAACATAGCACTAAAAATGCAGCCATTAGCCCTCACTGCCATCACTAGTCTTGCAGATGGCTAACTGGAAAGGCGGGGCAGGAACTCTATTATGTTCACGGGTGATTGATTTAGGTGTTTCTTATATAACTCCAACTGAATTCCCAGGCCCTTGAATATTTGAGTACAGTTCTTCTTTATATATTGGTTTATGAACTCTTTGTTGCCCAAAAGCTCTTTGGTTTGTACAGGTGTACTCCCTATGTCTCATGTACAGGCTAGCTACTTACACATCACCTAGAAAGTGGGACACACATCATCATCAAAAAGAAAGAAAGAAAGAAAGAAAGAAAGAAAGAAAGAAAGAAAGAAAGAAAGAAAGAAAGAAAGAAAGAAAGAAAGAAAGAAAGAAAGAAAGAAATGAAAAGAAGCAACTGATTTGCAAAAAAAAAAATGGATAGGCTAATTTACTATATTTACTGGTCCAATATTAGGAATTTGGTTAATAATTTAAGTAGAATTGCAAAGCAACTCATTTGAGTGAAGAAAACTTTGCCCACGTGACCTGTGTGCCTGTTGAGGTTGTTGTCTGAGTGCATACTGTAGATGGGCAATGTCATCATTCCTGAACTCGCTTTTTATGCTTTTGTCTTTAAACCAGAGTTGGACTAGGCAGTCCTTCAAATGGAGAACACCTTCAGAAGCAGTATTGTCTTCAAGCAGTTTTTGAAAGAGGACAAGTGGCCAGTCTACTCATATATTCTCCACATTCTGCTCAGTGTTGGGAATGGTCCTAATGCTGTCACCTGAGAGGAAGGAATACTTTGTTGCCAGCTTGCTTTTTGGTTCCTTACTGACCATTAGCAAACCTCTTTGTTTGGTGACCACTCTTGTTACTTGGACTAATTAGAATAGTTAATTATTCTTTGTCTCAGGGCTGGTTTGTTCTCTCGGATACAACTGGGATACCTAAGAGCATGGGCACTTTCTAAGTGTCCACCATTTCCCCCTCAGCCATAAGGGCTGAGAGGATCCAATTTCTACCTTTGCTTCTTTTGAGTTTCTTCATTCTTTCTACTAACTTCTTCAGCTTCTT
The DNA here is from genome assembly GCF_051106095.1 of Pogona vitticeps. Classification (NCBI taxonomy): domain Eukaryota; kingdom Metazoa; phylum Chordata; class Lepidosauria; order Squamata; family Agamidae; genus Pogona; species Pogona vitticeps. Next base: position 80,842,515 of record NC_135787.1, on the reverse strand, counting down.
TTGCAGATAGCAGTGAGTAAACACAAATTTTCATTTTACCTTAAAGCAGTGTCTGAGTTATTATTTGGGCTGGTCAAAGCAGTGGAAACTTGCTGTTTAATTCTAACTCCTAGGTTACTGCATCTTTCGTTGTGCAATAAGTAGGAATTAAAAGGTATTCCTACTGCTGTTTTAACTGCTGCACATCCCATAATCCCCTATACTCCTGAGGTGGTAGATATTGCCTTTGCAGAGAGAAAGTGGAAAGAAATAGGCAAATCTACATGCATGTAAGGTTCCCTGTGGCCTGAATCCTGTATAATCACAATTTCAGACCCAAAGGAAGCCTAAGCACATAGGCATTTAAATGCACACACGTTTTCCTTGCAAATGTTCATGCCTAACATGAGGTCACTACAACTGAGAAAATCTGTGAGAGAAGCCTTCTGGGAAATGGCTCTTGAGAAGCAGGACCTATGCAATATTTCCATGCAGTGGCTTTTATATCTGAGTTTTTAAATACATTTTATTAATACTCAGAAATATTAATTACTAGCTTTAATACTGCATGAGCATTAAATATTCACAGCAATATAAATTGCTTCTAGGATTCATTTACAACAAATGTTTATTAAACTATAATCATTCACAACTTTTTCCATTCTTGACATTGAGAAATAAAACTGTGATTGGGTTACGGTCTTTATAGATTATAGTGTAAAGCAGATGACTAAATTGCAAAAAACCAAGCCAAGACTTACGCAGTCGTACAAGAACTCTGCAGAGTTTTACATAATGTAAAGTTTTCAACTCTGATAAATAAGGAGTGTTTGTATTTCTCACAGGGTTCCAAGCCTTTTCCATATTTACAGGGTTTTTTTTTTGGTCCCTCCTGGATGATCTGAGTGGATGACTGCTGACTGCTTTCCCAATGCTATTGGATGAAACTGGTTTGACAGAAAGAGAAAGGGCACTGAAAGGTTACAGAGGAGATGTACAATGAAAGCCACAAGGTGTGTGTGCACCTATCTTTAACAAACACAAATCATTCATGTTTAAAACGCTCTGTTTTGGCAACCACCAAATGGATATGAAACATATAAAAAGGAGCCTCTTTCATATCTAATGTGTTTCTTTTAAACATAGAAGGCACATTCCTATTGCTAATATGTCTGGAAAAAATAATAACATCCAGCTATTTATCTAACGTGAAGAAAATAGTTCACAAGCATTTCATAAAATGTAAGAAGGAAATAGTCACATGCACTTTGTCCATTCACTTTCTTCTCTTGACCTGCTTCTTTGGAATAGTCAAGAGAGATTTTTTGTCAGCTAGTTAATATCTTGCTTTTCTACTGTGACCCTGCTGCATTAGTTCATAAACATTGCTTATCAAAATAAGTCACAACTGGAGGGAGGGCAAAAGGCGAGAATAGTAAGAAAATTGAAAGAGAATAGACACAGTGAACTCAACTGAAACATATTGCAAAAATTCAAAGAACAGAAAGGAAAAGCAAGATTAACATAGCACTAAAAATGCAGCCATTAGCCCTCACTGCCATCACTAGTCTTGCAGATGGCTAACTGGAAAGGCGGGGCAGGAACTCTATTATGTTCACGGGTGATTGATTTAGGTGTTTCTTATATAACTCCAACTGAATTCCCAGGCCCTTGAATATTTGAGTACAGTTCTTCTTTATATATTGGTTTATGAACTCTTTGTTGCCCAAAAGCTCTTTGGTTTGTACAGGTGTTAACAAGAATTCTTTACTGTGCAGAACCATTTCAACTCAAATCTTATAAAAATATATTGAGAAATATAAAATGTCTGAGTGTGTTAAGAAATCCATAGATAAATGACTTTTCAAGTTTTGCTACTACCTTTCAAACATCTGAACAATGTTAAGTCTTGAAATTTGTCAGGCTACGTCTAGCTACAAGGTATGATTTGTTGGCAATGTGCTATCAAAAACAGAGAGCTAAACTAGATATACTCTTTTGGTTGGAAATACTGGTCAGTAACAGTGAAGTTCAAATGAATCATTGGTGTACTTCGAGCCAGGTCTATTATGAATGTACTCATGATTTTTTGCAAAGGATTTTGATAGTGGCAAAACACTCGGAATATAGAGATGAGGTACTTATTACTGTGAAATACACACAATCTTGACTTCTTTGTGCTTGCTTGTCCCATCCTCTATATTTAGCTTGAGCAAGAGCAGAGAACAGTGAATGAGACAAACTTCACAATGAACACTTACACAACTTCTATTCCATTTGCGACAACAATTGGATTTATCAGTTCAATTTTATTCTTCACCATGGATAAGCATTTTCTGTATACATTTTTAAAATACGCAGTTTGCATGTGTTTGAGATGTGCATTTGTTTCAGTGAGAAGTGTTCAAATGAGGTGGAGCAGAAATGTTAACATTGACATTTGAACAAAAATGCATGCCATGAGCGGCTATAATAAAAGAAGTGATCACCACAATAAAAGGAGATTGAAATCTGAACCACCAATGGTAGTCATAACTTCTCTTGAAATCTCCAGTTGTTAAGTCCTTTCATTGGGAAAACTGGTACATCGCTCTTTTGAACGGCCATCTTACAGAAATGTCTTCCTTTTTCTATTAGATCACTACAATGAATCTTTATTGCATTTAAGACTAGGTGTCTGTGTGCATGTGAAATGGATGACTAACTCTCTAGTGTGGATTGGTTATCAAACGTGAAGCACTCTGCTTTGGATTAGCCGTGAGGAGGGTATGAATGGTAAGCCAGGCTAATAACTGGTGACACTTAGATATAGCTTACACAGCCCTACGTAGTGTTTCCTTTGTTCTTCTCAATACCTTTACTGTTTGGTAAAAGTCACTGCAAGACTTCCAAAGAAGAAATCTCTGTCTGAATTTACCTGCCTGTGTTTTGGTACAAGGCAGCTTATTTTGGGCTATCAACTCCAAATAATCCTTATTTCTTCTTGCTGTGTGTCCCTATATATGTTTCAGAGTGGGTGGGTAGGTGCCAAACATACAGTTTTTTTTTATTTGGGCTAAGCAGTGAGCATACACACTTGGGCTAGCCATACTACTTATTGCAGACATTAAGGGGACATTTTCCTCACCCTCAATACATGTTTTATCTGTGCAGTGCTCCCTGGGAGTGAGGATGAAAGGAAGGAAGCTGAAAGGAGCTTTGCTTACACACTGAATGCCCACACATTCCCAAAATTGATGGAAATTTATAGCACTTACTGTTCCATATCACACCTTTAGTTTTCTCCACTCGCAGTTCCCCCTACCCTCTGAAAAGAAATAGAAATGCATACAAATATTTGCAGAAAAACGAAAACAAATCAGTTCAGACTACTTCCAAACCATCTAAAGTTGGGTAGTCTGAATTTGTACAACAAATATTGCATATAAATCAGACCAGATTATATTCACAAACCCCTTTGCTTTATTTTCATTTACTGAAACATGCTTATATCCATGCTTGGGGAGGGGGAGGTTCAAGATGTTCAACACCTCTATTAGATAGCCAACATTTTTAAAAAATATATCCTTATTTTCCTAAAATTGTTGTTTAAATCGTAACCACAATTTTCCTGGCTTTCCCTAACTTCTGACCAATTGCCTTGATTTTCCCTGACCAATTTCCATTCCCCTGACTTTCAAAAAAGAGCACAAGTCTGCAAATGTTTCATATCAAAAGTATTTTGAATATCAAGAATGAAGATATCAAAACAATCATCAATACTTGCTTTTGCAGTTCTGAAGTCAAAAGAGGTAGAAAAATATTTGGAAATGAATGACATAGAAAATCTTGAAGGGAGCCATAAAAATGGAACTGTCAGTTTAGAGATATGCTGCAACAGTTCAACTAAGCCTAATAAGGAAAGTCCTGGATATGCTGATAAATATAACTTAGGTTTGATTGTAAACAAAACACCTTCTGATGACTCAGTAAATGAGAAAGGCTTAAAGCAACCCTGGATACCATCTGGAAATTTTAAGTTTCTATATTTGAGGAAAGAAAACTGTCATTTGAGCTCTAGTGGCTAAGGATTTCTCCTTAGCTAGTATATTCAAAACGGAGCATTATGTAAACTTCATGTTCTGTTCAGCTGACCTGTTAAGAAGCAACCAGACATTATGAGGTTTGGTGGAAACATACCAAAGAATATTTTGAGAAACACAGGGGAAAATATCATAAGGATTCCAACATCTTTACTGAAAACTTTATTAAAATCATGCAAGTAAAGCAGTCTGATGTACTCTTTCTGTTGAGTTTAGAGAAAAAAACAAATTATTTTTGAGAATCACAGGAAATCGATTGCAGAAACCAAAATCTTTGGAAGACCTTTTTTATTTTTATTTTTTTGGCCAGTCTTCCTAAAGAGTTAAATAGTTAAATCCTTCAAAAACATAGTAAAAGAAAGTCAGGAAGTGAACCACCAATATTCTTGGATCATGTGTAGAGATAGACACAAAATGAACCACAAACCAAGTAAACCACCCCCACAAACTAGGCTGGTTCGTGCTTTGTTTTGTGAGCAGTTCAAGAACCTACACTTTCACAAAGCAAAATAAAATGCCAAAATTTTCACCATTGGCATTTTGTTTCACTTTGTTAGCTCCCTTTCATGGGCCCCAACACCTACCTTACTTGCTCCTCCCCTACGGCCTCCTCCTCCCCCCACTACTGCTGCTGCTGCCCAGCTGAGTAGGACAATAGGTTGTCTGTGGTGTGCTTCCTGGGAGTTTTAGCACATTGTGGGAAGTGTAGTTTTGTTGCTCATTGAGCTACATATATGGAATCCTCGAAGAACTACACTTTCAACGCTACTCTAAGTCTCCCAGGAAGCACTGGGGCAGGATGTAGGCCACAAGCAGCCTACTCTCCTACTCAGCTAGGCAACATGGCAGTGGCAGAGGGAAGGTGGTGGCAGTGGCAGCCTTGAGCAAATAAGGTAGGTGCTGGGGGCCATGAGGGGGGTGTTGGGTGGGAAATCTATGAAGGGGTTCTTTCTGTGTAGCTGATCTGGGCCGGAAACATGGCAAAAAATTTTTTAAATGAACCATGGGCTGGTTTTTTTTTTAGTGCCATGGTTTGTGGTTCATGGTTCACGGACACTGACCAACCCCGAACCATCATGAGCCACCATTTTGTCGGATGTGTCCATCTGTATTCACGTGAGACAAAATGGTTGGAAAAGAATCATCAAATAGCTCAATTTGTTAAAATATATTTGCCCATAATTCAACCTTTATTTTCCAACAGTAAAAATGTTACAATGTTTGTAGAGTTCTGATACAAAAGAAACATGGCAGTAGGCTTTTCACTGTTTACAATGTGTAATTGTGGTGTTTACCCCGTAGCCCCTGCTTGTTTCACCAAACACAGAGCTCGCACAAGTATCCCAACACGCCCTTTAACAAGCTGCTACCAGTTGATCTCTTTATCAAACTGTATTTCATATGAAAGACTTAGGTCTATTCAGTACTGAAATTTTAAATGGAAACAGGTTTATTGATTACACATAGTTTTAGGAATAGTTCTTAAGCACATTCTTAAAGTTACACCAAGCTTCACTATTTTTCTTTAACGTCTTCTATCTTAATTAATACAGGTCACACTCCGATTAATCACTCCTTAAACACACTCTCTCTGCCTCAAACCCTCAAACTTTTTCTCTCCTCTCTGTCTCTGACTGAACTGACCAGATTCTGACTCACCCCTCCCTTCTAGTTTCTCTGGCTCTGCCTCCCAACAGCTCTCATTGGTACATGCCAATAATCTTCTACCTGAGCCAAAGCAGGGTGGTCGCTACATATCTCCCCCCTTAAGAAGTTTGTTTTATGAGGGTAAATCTAGCAGTTTGCCCTTATAAACAAACAGCTAAGTACATGCAAATATAACAATAACTTACCAATACTTATACATACGTTATAATACCATTTTTCTTTCTATTACTATGTTCACCAAATCAAAATTACTACTTTAAACATTTGAAACAATCAATATAGTTATAAACATCTGCATTACTCACATTAATACAAATTACATTACATTACCTCCACATCAATAAGGCTACTCTCTATTATTTTTACCATCATTCTACACCTCTCAGTTCATCAACCGCCAAACAAACTTTGCACTTTAACCATATTTCATAATTCTTACATAAACAAAACTTTTAATACACCGTCTCAAACTTGGTTTATCCACCCATTAATTATTTGGCTTTCGAGACAAGGCATCAGTATCCATGCTCTGAGTCCCTTTTACACTGCAGATTACAAAGTCAAAGTCTTGCAGGTTCCATGTCCATCTTGCAAGCTTACTGTTAGTGGATTTCATAGTTTGTAGCCACACCAGAGGGAAAGGGTTGGTGCAAAGGATGAATTTCTTTCCCCAAATGTAGGGTTTCAGTCTTTGCACTGTCCAAACAATTGATAGGCATGCCATTTTGATGGCAGACAAATGTCTCTCAGCAGGTCGGAATATCCTGCTGATAAAAGTCACTGGGTATAGACTCCCACTGTCATCCGCTTGGCACAGCACGGCTCCCAGATCCACACTTGCCACATCGATGTACAGGATGAACTCCCAGTTGTAATCCGGTGCAAGAAAGGTAGATCTTGAAGTCCGTGACAGTCATCGGACACTCTGACATCCACTGGATGTCCTTGGCTCACCTCGTCCAGGTTAAGCCTATTCTCTTTCTGAATAGTGGCTTAATTTTCTCAGCTGTGGGAAGGTTAGGCAGTTTCTTCCACTCCTCCAGCGCAGCTATTGACTGCGTTCTTCCTTGAAATCTTTTTACTTGTGCCTTCCTCCTTACGAACAAATTCACCCACAAGTACTTTTGTTGTGAAGTTCTCTCTATGTGGGGAACCACTATCATGGGTCACCTCCAAATTCACAGGCAGGTTTCTTTTAAGTGCAATCTCAAACACTTGGTTTATTTTAGATGCACTGAGATTTTCATCTGGTTCTGTTTCATTAATCTTTGGTTTGTTAGGTAGGGTTCTAAGTGCTTTTGCAGCTGCAGAGCGACTAGACTCCTTAGCCCTCCAGTGCTGCGGCAACAAATCCACAGGTTCTGACCCTGCCAACAGCAATTTACTCCCTCTCAGCCCCATTACTTTGTCCTCAGGACAGAATGCTCTTTCCTGGGCCTTTTCATCACACTAGCCCGTCTCCTTTTCTGGAATACTTCCCAAGCTTTGCTCTGGTATTACTAAGGACTTTTGCAGACCCACGGGTTGGCAAGGGGTCAAGATCTCTGGCAATGAGCATAGTTTAGGCTTTGTCTTGTCATCCCCAGTATTACTCATTTGGCACATATCACATGTCTGACAAAACTGCTTAACTTGCCGACCCACTCCTGGCCAATAAAAATTTTGTGCAACCCTTTGTTTGTGTGCAATATTCCCATGTGAGCTCCAAAAGCATCACTATGTGCCTTGCTTAAGATTTTGTCTCTATATTTTTCAGGCACAATCAGTTGTTTAAGGTTTCCATCTCCACCCCTCTTGAGGTTCTGACAAATCTTCCCTATATAACAGATTGTTATCTATTATATAATAGGGACGTGGTGGCGCTGCAGGCTAAACCTCAGAAGCCTGTGCTGCAGGGTCAGAAGACCAAGCAGTCATAAGATCGAATCCACGCGACGGAGTGAGCGCCCGTTGCTTGTCCCAGCTCCTGCCAACCTAGCGGTTCGAAAGCATGTAAATGCAAGTAGATAAATAGGGACCACCTTGGTGGGAAGGTAACAGTGTTCCGTGTCTAAGTCGCACTGGCCATGTGACCATGGAAGATTGTCTTCGGACAAACGCTGGCTCTATGGCTTGGAAACAGGGATGAGCACCACCCCCTAGAGTCGAACACGACTGGACAAAAATTGTTAAGGGGAACCTTTACCTTTTTATCTATTATATATCTCTCTGGGCATTCAGGCATTAATGAAGAGGGAGTTCCCTTAGCTTTCTCAAAGCACTGTGTAAGGGTGGTATCCTCTCTCTGTTCCTTAACAAAAGGTGAATTATTAGGGTTTTCATAAATATAACTTCTGCCACTTCTTCCACGTTAGAGTTTTCTTTTAAACTGGGGCCTTCCAGGTTGATTTCAGAATTTAGGGATTCCATTTTTCCCTCAAGGATTGTTAACTGCTCTCCCTAAGAACATGTTGCTACAAAAGCACTCTGCACATGCCTAATGAGATCTAATCCAATCAAACAAGGTGCTGGAATTTGATCAGAAATTGTCACATCCCAAATTCCAACCCAGTCCCGATAGCTGATCTTTACTTTAGCCATAGGTAAAATCACTGGCATAGAACTTATTCCTTGATGGTAACAGTTTGATTTGGAAGTATTTGTTCCTTAGGAACCACATCATGGTGACATAGGGTTATGTGGGAACAGGTATCAATTCCAGCATAAGGTGCCGCATTAATGTGAATTTTCTCTCCAGAGTCCTGTAGGAAATTTTATCTGCCTTTATAAGAAAGCACTGAACGACTCTGGCTTGTGGCAGATAAAAATGTTGCCGTGCTAGTTGCCATGGAGACAGAACCATTGTTACAACCTCCTTCAGTGGCTTCCACTGGTTTTATACAGTAAACCTTCTTGGTCTGACTACCATCTTTTCCATTTTTACACTGGTTAAAATCCCTATTCTTTTGAGTCTCACACTGAGCCCAAAAATGACCTTTCTCTTCACATGCATAACATTGTTTACTGGTCTTGGGTTCAAATTAAAGGGCCTTGTTAAACTTCCCTCAGAGCTATTATGTTTCAGGTGACTCTGCTCTGTGGATGAGGGCTTGTCTCTAAAATGGCTTCCAGCAGCTTGGGTGCTTCTGAGGCAATCTCTACTGGGTGGGGGCCCTCTCCTCCTGTTGTCCCACATTTTTCTACCAATTTTTACCTCAGAAAATTGAGGATCTCTAATCTCACTAAGGGAATCAGAAAATTCAGTCGCCTGTAATACATTTTTATGATTTTTGTCTTTGACCAAATAACGCAATTCCCCTGGCAAAATGGAATAAAATTGTTCTAAACCAACCACATTTTTCATTTCGTCTAGAGAAGTGACATTTTCATGTTCCATCCATTTGTCCAAACACTGAATTAATTCATCCCCTACTTGGGCATAAGATTCTTCAGGCTTTTTGGTAAGGGAATGAAATTTTCTTCTAAGGTGTTCTGCATTCATGCCAAATCTAGAATATACCATTTTTCTATATGCCTCAAAATCTCTAGCTTGTTCCAGAGGCATCTGGAAATAAAGTTCAGCTAAATCTCCACTTATTTGTGATCTCAAAATTATCATCCTTTCATCATCCTTAATCTCAAAGTCCCAGCACACTCTCTCAAATGAAATCAGGAAACATTCAGGGCAATCTCCTTTCCTATACTGGGGAAATTTCTTTAGATCGGTCATTGAGAGATTCCCCTCACTAGAGTTGTTGTTGTTAGCAGCTAATTCCAATTGTTTCATCTGTATTTGAAATTCCATTTCTCTTTGTCCTAATTCCATTTGTCTGGTCTCAGCCCTCTCCTTTTCTCTGGCCCTTTTTTCTCCATTTCAAAATCTATTTCCTTTTGTCTGGCCTCAGCCTTCTCCTTCGGCTCTTAATTCCCTTGCTCTTTCTTCAGCGCTTGCTTTCTCTGTCTCAAGTTCTATTTCCTTAGCTATTTCTTCAGCCCTCGCTTTTTCCCTGACCTCCAATTCTTTAAGCCTGAATTCCTGTTCTAACCTCCATTTTTCAAAATCTTGGGAGCTTATGACATATTTTTTTCTGAGACACCCTCATCAGTCTCCTCCTGATGAGGCACCCTCATCAGTCTCCATTTCCCTCCACTTCCTGAGGTAAACTTTGTGCCTCCTGACTCCCTTTTTTGCTCCATTTGGGTGGCATGTTTAAGTGAGTGAATTAATCTTTAATGTCTGTACTGCTTTTTAAAAAGGACCAATCTTTCTGCTGTTTATCTCAGTAACAATGCTGTTGCACTTCACTCAGCAGCTCTCTAGCTCATAACCTTTTAGTTACTGTGTATGTCTGAGCTATTCTTGCTCCCAGACACCAAAATAATTTTATTTTCAAGCCTCTGCTTTTATTTTCCTATTACCTCAGACCTGCTCTGACATAGGCTTCTGCTCTTATCCAACACTGTTCCCTTATCTCTCAGAGCCTTGGATTTCAATCTAGCCCACTCAGTCTCTTGAATCTTGAGGTAAACAAAAAAATATTTTAGAGTTGGTTCCCTATATTTAGTTCTCCCAGATCTGGGTTCAGACTAGACTCTGACTCACCCCTCCCTTTTAGTTTCTCTGGTTCTACCTCCCAACAGCTCTCATTGGTACATGCCAATAATCTTCTACCTGAGCCAAAGCAGGGTGATTGCTACAGTAACATCAGGACAATTTGTAAGATTTTTCATATCAAATATACTGTTCTCTTACAGTTCTGCACTCTGCTGGGCACTTCAGAAGGTGAAATTTGATCTTGCTCAGTGATCAAAGCTAAAACTAAAATTCGGACATTACAAGTAAAAAGAAAGAATCTTGAACAGTTTTATGAAATGTATTCTCTAGCAGAAAAATGAGTTGGTGACTTTGAAAAGAAATAGGATGAGATGGGACAATGCACCTGTTGAGAGCTCCAAAGAGTACTAGAAGGTAAATCTTTATCTCCCGTTTTTGGACTATTGCATAGCAAAATTGAACTCTCAATTTTCTGACCACAATATGCACATCGCACAATTGTAGCTTTTTCCAGGGAAATGTGAAAGTACTAAGTCCTAGTCCTTGGAGCAGTATTTTAAAATTTATGATGTACTGATTTAATGTTTACCAATTTTCAAAGCAGAATTGCTATTGTGGCAAAATAAAAGGTGAAACTGTTCCTAAAAATGAGAGGCCAGGGACAGTATTTGAAGGAACAACAGAACACTGTGGCTGACTTTTTCATCAAAATATTTGCAACTTTTTTTTAGTGATCTGAGCCACTTTTCCAGTATGGCACATATCACACATGTGACAAAACTGCTTAACTTGCCGACCCACTCCTGGCCAATAAAAATTTTGTGCAACCCTTTGTTTTGTGCACAATATTCCCATGTGAGCTCCAAAAGCATCACTATGTGCCTTGCTTAAGATTTTGTCTCTATATTTTTCAGGCACAATCAGTTGTTTAAGGTTTCCATCTCCACCCCTCTTGAGGTTCTGACAAATCTTCCCTATATAACAGATTGTTATCTATTATATATATCTCTGGGCATTCAGGCATTAATGAAGACGGAGTTCCCTTAGCTTTTTTTAGTGATCTGAGCCACTTTTCCAGTTGCAATCACAATGCTTTTGAGAATGCTTTCCGCATTGGAGAGGTTGAAATCAGGGCTCTGCAATTCCATGTAAAATGCTTTGACTGACAGGGCCCACTCTCCTAAGTATTCATCAGACTCTTAAAATCAAAACTAATCATGCTATTTTACATTTTCAAGCAGAAAGGAAAAGACTCAATCTAATTTTGTAATTTCTAAAAAAGAAAAAAGATTATTTGAATTTTTAAAATATTTATGTAAAAAGATCTCAAGTAAAAGTAAGGATGTAGAACATAGAACTGATTTAGTAAAGGTATGTTGGACCATAAAGAAGGATGACCACCGAAGAATTGATGCTTTTGAATTGTGGTGTTGGAGTAGACCCTCGAGAGTCCCCTGGACTGCAAGGGGATCAAACCTATCCATTCTGAAGGAAATCAACTCTGATTGCTCACTGGAAGGACAGATTCTGAAGTTGAGGCTTCACTACTTTGGCCATCTCATGAGAAGGGAAGACTTCCTGGAAAAGACTCTGATATTGGGAAAGTGTGAGGGCAAAAGGAGAAGGGGACAACAGAGGACAAGATGGTTGGACAGTGGCATAGAAGTTACCGACATGAATCTGACCCAACTCCGTGAGGGATTGGAAGACAGGAGGGCCTGGCATGCTCTGGTCCATGGTGTCACAAAGAGTGGGACACGACCTAACAACTAAAAAACATGTTTTCATATATACGTTTTAAGATTTTGGTAGCCTCAGTCTGCTCAAAGTTGTATCCCTCCCCTTCTTGAACCATATATATGGCTGTTCTTTTATGTGTTTGTTCAAAGTGCATGCATTTTAACACTTCGTCTTTTTGAAATGCGTATGTTTTGTGCATGTTTTATTTATCTGAAATGCATCTGAAGCTTGCAAATGTGTGAATATCCAAGGCAATTTCTATTTAATGAAATTATTTCCCATCTGGGAATGCAACTTAAAACAAACAAACAAATTTAGCATTAACAAAAGAGATATTGTCTGTGTGAGGCTATCATTCTCAAAAATTTTGCAACCATTTTTGTATTATGGTTTGCTCTGAACCAGTGTGTTGCTTAGTCCTTCCATGTTCAACTACTCTCTTTTCAGATGCAAGGGAGACATACCTAACTCATTACATACACATACACAGTCTGACAAGTTTCTGTGCCTTGCTTAGTTGGTTCCTCTGAAGATACATTGAAGAAACTTATATTTTACAGTAATAATCCAATTCTGCTAATTATTCCAATGCACAAAGAAGAAGCCATGTTTGAGAAATTTAATGGAACCATCCTTTGTTTTCAAAGAAGACACACTAAAGTATTTTACCTTCCACATCATAAAGGGATTGGTAGTAAAGAATGGGATGGAAATAGAGACATTTCCTCCATGTTATGGGGTGACTGAAAGTCAAGAACTGTTACTTTATAACCTCAAGTATATTGAAAAAGGCAATTGTTGCTACTAGGCCTTTGAAAAACCACTAACAACTCATCATAGCCCCACAGTCATTCAGGAACTGAATAATAACTGATTGTCCACCTTGAAGCACGTTTCTTTTGTCAGTTCTTCTGTGCTTCCTTTGAAGAAAGTGTAATGATGAGGTACTCCAGACTCCTGGCTCACTGCCTAAGTGGCTTTTACTTCCTAGAGCAAAGGCAGACAGCCCTGAACTGCCTCAGGAATTGTTAAGCCTATTGTATAACCTGTCATTCAAGTTCTTTAGAAGGAAACATCCATCAGTATCCTAACAACATCATTAACTCCTGCCTGCTTTCTCCATACCTGGATAACTTGAAAGTAGTTTGGACTATTTTATAATCTTTTATAATCAAACAAGTAATATATTCAACTAAATCCATCACCCCCAGTATTTATTTAGTTTTTGGTTGTATCATAATTGAAAGAGCTTATTTATAAATATAAATATAAATATAAATATAAATATAAATATAAATATAAATATGTGTGTGTGTGTGTGTGTGTGTATATGTGTGTGTATATATATGTGTGTGTGTGTGTGTGTGTGTGTGTGTGTGTATATATACTTCCAATATTAAATATTAAAGATTCTGTTCCTGTTACTAATGTTCATGCACATACATACACACAGAGAGACATACTAACTCAAAACATGGGCTGATGCACATTTTTTGTGCCTTAACGTCCACCTAAGCAAGTAAGCTCTATAGAAAAATGTATCACAATCCCTTACTATTATCAATCTTTTTTGTGTGTGGCATTTAATTAGTCACCTCCTTTTTCTGAGAGCCCCACATCTTGGATAGCGACATGGCAAGGAGGTACAGTGTGACTGTCTCTGTACTGGAAACAGTCCTGTTTGTTGAATAGGACAGATGACTGAGAATTGGGTTCACAATTGGATTTAAACATTTATCAACATTTACCAATTGCATAATATACAAAAAAGGATTTAAAGAACACTTTTTAAAAAGTGGATGAGAAAGCACGTTTTTGAGAGTATTTTTCTCAGGTTCTACAACTTGTAGAGTATCAATATCAGTATCAAGCTGTATCAGTATAATAATAATAATAATAATAATAATAATAATAATAATAATAATAATAATAATAATAATAATAATAATAATAATAATAATAATAATAATAATAATAATAATAATAATAATAATAATAATAATAATAATAATGTAATTTATTGTCATTGTAAGTAGATACACAGTAGACCCATACAACGAAATTCACAGACACCCAGAGACCAGACACATGCACACACATAACATTCCCCAAACACTCCCCACCCACTAGAAGTCCCCCACTAAAAATACAAACATCTACACCTCAGGCCATGTAACACAGTCCAACTAATTATTCACTACTGGTGGTCTTTAAGCTCATTATTAATTGCAATTATAGCTCTAGGATAAAAACTATTTAGAAAACGTGTGGTCCGAGTCTTAATTGTTCTATATCTTCTGCCAGACGGTAACAGTTCAAAAAATTTATAAGCAGGATGGGAAGAGTCTCTCAGGATGCTGTGTGACTTCCTCAGACAGTGGGATGTGAAGATGTCATCCAGGGTTGGTAGCTGGAGCCCGATGATATTCTGGGCAATTTTAATGGTTCTCTGTAGAGCTTTTTTGTCCGCTACAGAGCTACTCCCAAACCATGCCAGAATGCCATAGGTTAGGACACTCTCAATGGTGCTACGATAGTAGGACAGAAGTACATGCTGTGATAAATTTAACTTCCCGAGCATACTCAGGAAATACAGCCTCTTCTGTGCCTTCTTTATTAGCATGTTGGCATTTATAGTCCATGAGAGGTCCTCTGAGATGTAAGTACCCAGAAATTTAAAACTACCAACTCTCTCCACTTCCTCATCGTTTATGTACAGTGGTAAATGTACATTTCTCTTCCTCCGAAAATCAATTATGAATTCTTTAGTTTTTTTGATGTTAAGTGTGAGATGATTTTCTTTACACCATAGTATCAGTCTTTGTACTTCCTTTCTATAAGCAGACTCATTGTTCTTATTTATGAGTCCCACCACTGTCGTATCATCCGCAAATTTAATAATTGCATTGGTGTTATATAGTGGGGTGCAATCATGTGTGTACAGGGAATAGAGGAAGGGACTTAGCACGCAGCCCTGGGGAGCTCCTGTACTTAGTACCAGGGTAGAAGAATGGTGGGATCCCATCCTTACTGACTGTGGCCTATCTGTCAGAAAATCCTTTATCCACATGCAGATCTCCTGAGGTAATCCCAGGTTGATCATTTTTAAAAACAACCTATTTGGTAGAATGGTGTTAAAAGCAGAGCTATAATCCACAAACAACAGCCTCACATAAGTTCCCTGTTGTTCTAAGTGGCTCAATACAATATGGAGTACGATGGACACAGCATCATCAGTAGATCTATTTCTCCTGTATGCAAATTGCCATGGATCCAAAGAAGGTGGAAGACTAGCCTTAATGTAATCCAGCACCAATCTCTCAAAACATTTCATAATAACAGATGTTAAAGCTACTGGTCTATAATCATTGGGAGATACCACAGCTGACTGCTTTGGGACTGGCACTATAATAGATGTCTTGAGGCAAGTGGGGTCAGAACACTGCAACAAGGATAGATTGAAAATATCTGTAAAAACTCCAGCTAATTCTGCAGCACAGCCCCTAACAACTCGTCCCATGATTCCATCTGGTCCAGCTGCCTTTCGAATATTAATATTCTGGAAAGCTCGTCTCACATCTGAAATCTGCAGTACTAGTGGTTGTCTGTCGATGGTAGATTCTAGTGATGTATTATGGACAGTAGGTGCTGGAATAATGGTTGTTCCTGTTTCCACCTCAAAACGGCTGAAAAATTGATTTAACTGCTCAGCCAAAAAATCACTGCTGCTACACAGACTGTTTTTGTTACTCTGCCCCGTGATTTGTCGTAGGCTGTGCCATACTTGACGAGTGTCAGAACTCTCAAGGTGTTGCTCAATTCTCTGGCTGTACATAGCTTTGGCATCCCTAATGCCCCTTTTCAGTTTAGCTCTGGCCTCTCTATACTGTAGTTCATCACCAGAATGAAAAGCAGCATTTCTGGCTTTTAATAAAAGGTGCACTTCTCTATTTAGCTAAGGCTTGTTGTTAGAAAACATTCGTACTTGTCTTGTGGTAGTAATAACATCGATGCAGCTTTTGATATAAAACAGTGCTGTCGAGGCATAAGTATCAACATTGTCCTCCTCAAACAGTGTCCAATCAGTGCTCCTAAAGCAATCTTGAAGTTGCTCAGTTGCATCCACTGGCCACACTTGTATTTCTCTAATTGATGGTCTGATTCTTTTAACAAGGGGTCTGTACGATGGAATCAAAAACAGAGATATATGATCTGACTGTCCCAAGCTAGGCAATGGCTTCATCTTATATCCATGCATGATGTTACAATATACCTGATCCAAGGTATTTTCCCCTCTAGTGGGACAGTCCACATACTGATAAAAGTTAGGGAGGATGGTCTTTAAATTGGCTTGATTGAAATCACCTGCTACCACCAGCACTCCATCTGGGTAGGCCTGCTGCTGTTTGCTGATAGCAGTTAACAAACAACTCAAAGCTGTGGTTGTGTTAGCATCAGGAGGTATATATACTGCTGTTATTATAACAACATTAAACTCACGAGGCAGGTAAAAGGGGTGGCATTTCACTGCCAAATACTCAAAATCAGGAGAAAAGTGAATGTCCATTATTTTAACATCTGTGCTCCAATTATCGTTTGTGTAAACACAAACCCCTCCACCTCTGCTCTTCCCAGATTCAATAGACCTGTCTGCTCGATGTACTCTGTGTCCTTGTAGTTCAATTACCTCCCCTGGGATGGAAGAATCAAGCCATGTCTCTGTAAAGATCATAACGCAACAGTCTCGAATATTTTTCTGTAGGGAGACAGTAAGTTCCAACTCCTCAATCTTGTTGGGTAGAGATCTAACATTTGAGACAAAAAGACTTGGCAATGCAGGCTTGTGAGGATTTTTGCCTAACCTCACTTGTAGACCGGCCCTGCAACCTCTTTTCTGCTTGCGTTTTCTCCGTGTTCTTTTCTTCCTGACAGGGAGAGCAGGGGGAGTAACCCCCCGATATGCAGGCCGTCTTAAAAGCTCAGCTGGGATGTTGTAAGTTGAGACCCTCAATTCAGAGTTGCAACCTTCTCTGCCAATAGATAATAATTCTTGTCGACTGTAAGTTATTTGTGTCTGAGCACGTAGAGTCCATAATAAGGACCGAGCTCTGGAATGCCTAGCCGCTGCAAATACTTGCGCCGCCATTTTCTCCGTATCAAGAGAAAAGAAACAGAAATCAGGACAGATGCATTTCTGATGAAGTCTCAGAGAAAACATTACATTTTAGATTTCTGAGCACCATACTAATACTTGCAAGCTAATCATAATTTCCAATATCCTGTATACCAGTGGAAAGTAATATTTTGCTAACATGTTGTTGTATATCATGCAACTGGGGATTACAGAGAACATCCATACAAACAGCTGCTTCTTTGATGAGATATTGGGTAACTCCATACACAAATTTGTTAGATGGAGCTGAAAGAAAAAGAAGAAACAGTGCTATGGTGGAACATGAAGATGGCAGAAATCAAGACTGAAAAAGAACCACATAGCTTTAATGTTTAAAATTAAGACATTTAGAATGCTAAAGATTCTGTATACCAGAATATTCAATAGTCAATCTAAATGGAGATTGCAGAACAGAAAGAAGAAGGCTGATACTTGGAAATGCAGCTGTGAAGGAATTAGAAAAAAGTCTCAGGTGTAAAGATTTGTCACTGGAGGCCAGGATGGCCTATACTATGTTATTCCCAATTATCATGTACAGATTTAAATTCTGGACAGCAAGGAAAGCCAACAGGGGAAAGATCAGTTCATATGAATTTAGGTGTTGTAGTGGAGCTTTATAGAAGCGTGGGCCACCAGAAAGACAGGTGCCAGACCACATCAAGCCAGAACTCCAGAAATAAAAAAATACTAAACTGAAGCAATTGTAGTTTGGGCACATCTTGAGTACACAAGACTCACTGGGAAGTCAGTAATACACAGAAAAGAGAATGGCGCCAGGAAAAAAGGATGACCAAATATTAGGTAGATGGATTCAGTGAAGGAAACCATGCCTTTGCAAAACCCAAGTAGAGCTGTTAGTGTTATGACATTTTAGAAGTAACTTATTCATAGGGTTGTAGCGAGAAGAGACTTGACAACATATAACAGCTCCATCTGGAAATGCAAAGGACAAACTCTACAACTTTTTGCATTGACCTGTCATATTTTCCCTGATGGAGGGTGGGATGTTCACAAGGACAGCAAAGTGAAAGGAAAGAGTACCTATATTATATGCTATTATATAGCTACTGATGAATTGGGGTAAAGATGTAAAAAATATACATGTAACATTAAACAGTATCACACCTGTTTAATGTTGTTAAGCAAGTCTCTTAACTGTCAGGAAAAGTCAAACTAGATTTTTTCCTCAGATTATATTTATTTATTTATTTATTTATTTATTTATTTATTTATTTATTTATTTATTTAATTTCTATCCCGCCTATCTGGTCGTACTAGACCACTCTAGGCGGCTTACAACAAACAACAACAACAAAATTTTAAAACATTACAATTTAAGAAAGATAGAAATTAAAAAGATATAGAGAGAAAATCGTCAGGAGTTTTCTGTTGGAAAGGCCCGCTTATACAACAGCGTTTTTAGTTGTTTCTTGAACATGCCCAGCGAGGGAGCCGCGCGAATCTCAGGAGGTAAGTTGTTCCAGAGGCGAGGAGCCACCGCCGAGAAGGCCCTATTTCTGGTCTTTTCCTTCCGGGCCTCTCTCGGCGTTAGGCTCCTCAGCCTCACCTCCTGGCTTGCACGAGTGACACGGGTAGATCTTGGTGGGAGAAGGCGTTCCATCAAGTATCGAGGTCCTAAACCGTTTAGGGCTTTGTAAGTAAGCATCAAGACTTTGAAGTCGATGCGGAATCGGATGGGCAGCCAATGCAATGCGGCCAGAGTGGGGGAGATATGTTGGTATCTTCTCACTCCACTGAGTAATCTGGCCGCAGCATTCTGCACCACCTGTAGTTTCCGCAGCAGCCTCAAAGGTAGCCCCACGTAGAGCGCATTACAGTGGTCTAATCTTGAGATTACAAGCGCATGCACCAAAGTGGTGAGAGCCCCAACATCAAGGTAGGGTCGCAGCTGGGCTATCCGCCTAAGATGAAAGAAAGCGGTGCGGACCACGGACGCCACCTGGGATTCCATGGTGAGCGCCGGGTCCAGATGGATCCCCAAGCTGCGGACCCCATCCCTGGCGGACAGAGTCACCCCCCCAAAAGTGAGGGAGTTTCCCATATCCCCAAGTGTGGGGGCGCCCACCCTCAGTACCTCCGTCTTGTCCGGGTCCAGCCTCAGCCCGTTCTCCTGCATCCATTCCAGTACGGACTCCAGGCAACGCTGAAGGGACAGAACGGCATCTCCTGCAGTTGGAAAAAAGGAGATGTAGAGCTGTGTGTCATCCGCATATTGGTGGCACAGTGCCCCACACCTCCTGATGACCCCACCCAGCGGCCTCATATAGATGTTGAACAGCATTGGGGAGATGATCGACCCCTGTGGGACCCCACAATTGAGGCTCCACGGGGCCGAGACAGCCTCCCCAAGCTGTACTCTCTGGGGGCGGTCCTCCAAGAAGGAACGGAGCCAGGCCAATGCGAGGCCACCAATTCCCAACTCAGAGAGCCTCCCCAGGAGGATACCGTGGTCAATGGTATCAAAGGCCGCTGAGATATCGAGGAGGACCAGCAGAGACACTTTGCCCCTGTCGGCCTCCCTCAATAGGTCATCAAACAGGGCGACCAATGCCGTTTCTGTTCCATGGCGCGGCCTGAAGCCCGACTGGAATGGATCCAGGGCATCTGTTTCATCCAGGAGCGCCTGAAGCTGATCGGCCACCACCCTCTCGACTACCTTGCTCAAGAAAGAAACATTGGCGACGGGCCTATAATTGCCAATTTCGTCCGCCGCCAAACTAGGTTTCTTTCTGATGGGCCTAATGAGTGTTTCCTTGAGGGCAGAAGGAAATCTGCCCTCAAGGAAAGACCCATTATAGATTTCTATGGACAGGAAATGTATGAAGGAGCATTCAGTCATGTGGGCCTTCATCTGCCATCTGAATTGTACAAACCAGACATAGGATATCCACTTCAGTGAGAACTCAATATTTTTTATCTATGTATCTCCATACTTAACATAAATGGCATAATGTGATGAATATTAATTCAAATCTTTTTTTAAAAACTCTGGTTTATGAATATGGAACATTATGCTTCTGTACCCATGATTCAAAAAGCCAGGAAATGGTCCAATATTGTTGCAAAATATTGGACCTGTGTTGCCATCAGGAAGAAAGATGTCAAGATTTACATAGCAAAGTGCAGCCTGAATGTTGACAACACCAATGGCAGCAGTCAAGATGGTCTACAGGATACCCTCTTCTGCTTACTACCATTCACAAAGTGACATCATACAAGAGAAAATCCCAGAAACTGATTATTTTTAAAAATCAGTTCATCAGTTCTCACCGAAACACAAAGCAATTGCCAGGGCTGTTTTTCACCAAATGTGAATGCTAGTGTGTTTTTTTAAAAAAAATTATTGAATTTCCTGGCTTTTTAAAATGGGAGTTTAAATAAACATACACTACATACAAATTCCAACAGAAATTTCACAGTGCTGGAGGATTCCAGAAGATGAGTACATGATCTGTACTATGGTTACTGGAAGAAGACTAAAGCAAGAAGAGCTTTGATGTGGCTGTAGTTCCTCTCACCAAACTATTCTGAAGGGCTGTTTAGGCTTAATGAAATGGTGAAGCAAAGGCGTGAGTAGGTATAACAATGGAGAAATATACACACATTTTAACCAAGCTGACTTGGGTTCTTTTAGGCAGAAAGGTGAAGTAAAATATTTTAAATAAATAAAATAAACAAACCTCTCAGGTAAACTAATGTTGCCATGCCTGCTAAACAGAATTCAGACTAGAAAGCTAAGACATTTCCATTATTTTATTTTATTTGAATTGTTGTGCTGGACGAGACTGTTGAGAGTCCCCTGGACTGCAAGGAGAACAAACCTATCCATTCTGAAGGAAATCAACCCTAAGTGCTCACTGGAAGGACAGATCCTGAAGCTGAGGCTCCAATACTTTGGCCATCTCGTGAGAAGGGAAGACTCCCTGGAAAAAAAACCTGATGTTGGGAAAGTGTGAAGGCAAGAAGAGAAGGGGACGACAGAGGACGAGATGGTTGGACAGTGTCATCAAGGCTACCAAGATGAATTTGACTAAACTCTGGGAGGCAGTGGAAGACAGGAGGGCCTGCCGTGCTTTGGTCCATGGGGTCATGAAGAGTCAGACACGACTTAACGACTAAACAACTACAGCTATGCAGATGATGCCCTGTTATCTCATACTCAAATAAGACTTAGAAGATTATTGAAACAATTTAGTAAGTATTGTAAGGAAAATTCCTTCAGTATCAACTATGCAAAAACCAAAATTATGTTTTTCAACAGAATACCTCAGAATACCTCAGGCTCATAAATGGTTAGAACAGGTAACTCATTATAAATATTTGGGTGTGATGTTCCACCAGTCTGGTTCCTGGGCAGCCCAGATTGACTTTGCAAAGTAGAAATTTCAAAAAGCCATGTTTGGTATATTTAGATTCTGTAGAACTAAAGGAGGGCATTTGATCTCACCCATCCATGAAATTTATAAAATCAAGCTACTTCCCCAGATCCTGTATGGTACTGATATATGGGGAACTGGAAACCTAACCTCCTTAGAAGTAATCCAAAGGAAATTTGCTCAGTTACTCCTTGCCGTCCCCCCTTCAACCTCCTCAGTAGAACTGGTACTAATGTCAATAATGACATTAGTCTACAAGTTAATAATTAATTACTGGCTAAAAATTCTGTTCATCACTGTCAGAATTTTTAATAGCATCATACGTGGAGATGAATTTTGGATCGCGGAAACTTTTTTCATTTCAACTAGTTGCTAAACTTGGATTCTCAGAAGAGAATCTGAGACACCTTGGCCTATCCGCTGCAAAACATTTACTGAAACAGAGATTGTCCGACCACTGGGTTCAAAAGGAGTTAGGTCGGTTAGGCATCCTAAAAATGGCCCTTTTAGATAAGAACATTTTATCCTTGCCTTTGAATCTTCCACCTTATTTTGCTGATCTAATGAGTTCTGATTATAGAAAAGCTTTTACTCGGGCACGTTTTGGTATGTTACCACTAGCCACTTTATTAGGCCGCTATACACAAATACACAAGTTTGTTCTTGTGATAAAAAATCAGTGGAGAAATTGACACATGTACGAGTGCTCTTTTGTCCACTATTAGACACCTATCGCGAAAAGACTCCTTAACCCTATTTTACAAAAACACTCTAGTAATTCTGAACAAGAAAAACTCACGATTTTACTTTCCAACAGGGACAAATTGTCACTTTCCGAATGGCACGCTTTATCTCTACATTGATAAAAATGAAATCTGTATCCCCCACCTCTACCAATTAAGTCAATACTTAAGTAACTACATCTTTGACATTATTCCCCCTGCGATAAGTGCTTGCTGCTGGCATTGGTTAATGTTTTCCATCTGTCTTTGTACTCTCCTTAGATGTCAAAATTTTGAGCTATAAAAGAAATCAACCTCATTCTAAATGGCTTTTAATATTTTATTGCACTATATTTTAATGGAGTATATTATATTGTTTATACTGTTTTATATTGTTTTATCCAATGTATGTTGCAATGGCCTGTGTGCCATACAATAAACTTATTTTGCTTTGTCTTTGCCACTGTAGCCAATGTCAAAAGCATCCATACTATATGAAAGAAAGATAGTGAAGAAAGACCGGGACAAAAATCAACTCATTTGAAATACAGTGTTGGAGGACAGCCTTTCAGATATTGCTGACAATCAGAAAGGCTGAAAAGTGGGTGCTCAATCAAGTCAAGCCTGAACTCTCACTAGAACAAAAAATGAGACATCTGAGCCTATCTTCCCATACACATATAATGGAAACACAGAAGTAATCAGAATAGACTATACTGCATGGAAAAGTGGAGTGATACTCTAGGAAAAGAAGACTTAACATGAGATGAATTGACTGAATAAAAGAAGCCACAGCTGTTAATTTGCTAGCTCTGAGCATAACGTCATGGAAAAGACATGGGATGTCAATATTCCATTGTTTATAAAAGAGCTTTCTGATTTATTTAATTTTATGAGATAGTCCTATCCTGGATTAGTTTTAAAGATGGCAGATTATTTTATTGTGTTTGCAAATGAGTGTGTGTGTTTTAACATATCTGTTAAATAACTATACATTTGACAATGTTTTCATATTCCTATTTGTATATCACCTTCAGGATATTCAGAAAGGCATCTAATCAGTGCAGTAAATAAACAAAAAAAGTATACTGAAATTTGCATTAGGATTGTCAAACAATTAAGGAAGGGATTTGTGGTAGGTTCATCATCCACCCTTCATTTTCTTTTTAAGTTAAACAACTGCATAATTTTAAGTACCGTATTTTTCGCTCCATAAGACGCACCTCTCCATAAGACGCACCAAATTTTTAGGAGAAGAAAACAGGAAAAAAATCTGTTTTCTTCTCCTAAAAATTGGTGAGCCTTATGGAGAGGTCTGTCTTATGGAACACACCCTAGGACCCTTTGGAGGCTCACCCAGACCCCCTGAAGGCCAGAGGGGGCAAAATCACCACCTTCTGGGGCTCTTTTGAGGTTTGGAAAGCTTCAGAAGAGCCCCAGAAGGTGACAATTGCGCCCCCTCTAGCCTGGTGGGGGGGCAGGGTGAGCCTCCAAAGGGTCCTAGAGTGTGTTCCAGGACCCTTTAGAGACTCACCCTGCCCCCCCGGGGGTCAGAGGGGGCAAAATCGCCACCTTCTGGGCTCTTTTAAGGCCTGGACCCATGGGGGGGTGGGGGTAGCGTTGCAAGGGTCTGAGGGGGCCTTCCAGATGCTTGCCACGCTACCCCCCCATGGGGCCAGCATGGGTGAAATAGCGACCTTCCAGGACCTTTTGAGAAGCTTTCCAGCCTCTCAAAAGGTCCTGGGAGCTGGCGATTTCGCCTGCGCTGGCCCCGTGGGGGGGGTAGCGTGGCAAGAGTATGAGGGGGCCTTCCAGACCCTTGCCACGCTACTCCCACCCCCACCCCCATGGGGCCAGCATGGGCGAAATAGCGACCTTCCAGGACCTTTTGAGAAGCTTTCCAGCCTCTCAAAAGGTCCTGGGAGCTGGCGATTTTGCCTGGGAGGCTCCCTTGGACCCTTGCCACCTTCCCCCCACCCCCCCCCACGGGGCCAGGGGGGGTAAAATCACCAGCTTCTGGGAGTGTTTGGAGGCTCCCCAAGCCTCCAAACACTCCCAGAACCTGGCGATTTTGCCAGGGCTGGCCCCGTGGGGAGGTGGGGGCAGCCTGGCAAGGGTCCTGGGAGGCTCCCTTGGACCCTTGCCACCTTCCCCCCACCCCCCCACGGGGCCAGGGGGGGTAAAATCGCCAGCTTCTGGGAGTGTTTGGAGGCTCCCCAAGCCTCCAAACACTCCCAGAACCTGGCGATTTTGCCAGGGCTGGCCCCGTGGGGAGGTGGGGGCAGCCTGGCAAGGGTCCTGGGAGGCTCCCTTGGACCCTTGCCATGCTACCCCCACCCCCCCACGGGGCCAGGAGGGTAAAATCGCCAGCTTCTGGGAGTGTTTTGAGGCTTGGGAAGCCTCAAAACACTCCCAGAAACTGGCGATTTTGCCGGTGGGAGGAGCGTCACAAGGGTCTGAGTGAGCTTCCAGGACCCTTGAGACGTTCCCCCCACCTGGAAGCTGGCGATTTCGCCTGCGCTGGTCCCGTGGGGGGTGGGGGTGGGGGAGCATTGCAAGGGTCTTGGAAGGCTCCCTCGGACCCTTGCGATGCTCCCCCCCACAGGGCCAGTGGGGGCAAAGTCACCACCTTTGCACCATAAGACGCACAGACTTTCTACCCCCCTTTTGGAGGGGGAAAAAGTGCATCTTATGGTGCAAAAAATACGGTATATGAGCAAATTACATCCCAGTTGTCTGCCTAAAAGACTAAAGTAAAATACATAAATAAACAAAAATTATTTATATAGAACCACTAGTGCTCATGGAAATTGTTATTCTTATCACACAACAAGAATAGATGTAAGGATGATTGAAAAATTCATTGTTCCTTAATTATTTATATACGAAACAGGGACATGAGGAAATTTCATCATTATGCCTGAGAGAAGGTGTCTTAACATGATGAGACAGCCTTTACAGGATTCTCTAACTGCCTCAAGACTTTTTCTCACCAATATAAGAATAAAATGCAAATATTTTTTCTCAATAGTTGTTCAGAGAATTTGCACAAAATCTCTTGTCTCCTCTTTCAGAGGTTGTAAAAGTGTACGCTGATTGCTGAAAAAGATGCAATCAACACAACCTCAGCTTCTACTTTTTAAATTCAGTTTGACAAGACAGTAATAGCCGTTGTTTGAAATGCTATTCCATGGTAGATTCTGATCCCAAAACAAAATAAAAGAAATATACTTCTCAATGCTAGGAAAAAAATTGTTACACCTTCTCATTTAGTGTGCAAGAATGAGGCAGGTCATGGCTTCATGCCTAACATAAATTCACCTGGTCTGCATTTCTTGGGCTTAAAATGTCAGTTATTGATATTTGGACTAGAGATGGGGATGAAACGCCATGCAACAAGGGGGCTTAGTAAGAAGGGGGAAAGCAGGAATCACAGAAAACTTGATGTCCCATGAACCATGAATTGCCCCCCAGTGACCCAAGGAACAATGAATCAGTTTGTCATTTGTCGGATCTTTTTTCTTCTTTCCCTCCTTTTGCGATGCCCCTTCAATCAAAGCAATCCTGCAGCACTTTGATCCCTTTCCCCCTCCACTTGCTAAGACACATGGGGCTTAGCAAGAAGTGAGAAAGGAGGGATAAAAACAATCCTGCAGCACTTTGATCCCTTTCCCCCTGCTTTTGTTAAGCCTGGCAGGGCTTAGAAAGAAGGGGGAAAGTAGGGATCAAAGCAATCCTGCAGGATTTTGATCCCTTTCCCTTCCACTTACTAAGCCCCATGGGAACAGCTGATCTGCGGGGGCATTAGCAGATAGAGGATGAAGGCATGACTATTAAAGGATTACATTCATTGCTTCGTATTCGTTGGGGTCTCTGGAATATTTAACAAATATTCTGATTCGTTTTTATATTCGTCCCCATGTCTCATTTGGACATCACAGTTCTCCAGATGTTATGGTGTAATTGCCAGCAGTTCAAACATATCAAGCTACATATTTAAGATATTATTTTGAGAAAGAACTTGTGTTTCAGTTAGTATCATGCCTCTTCCTAGATCATTTGTCCTCTATGAAAGTGTAGGAAGCTGAGGTACATATCCACCAACTTTCATGGCAAGACATCAAACTAAGTTACTAAACCTTAGATTACTAGACACGGTAGCAATATATTGTATACTACAAAGAATCAACAGATACAAGGAAGAGAAAGATACAGAGAAAATTGATGCTTCAGGTCAAAGATTGAAACAGGGAGAACTTCTATACAACACCAGTTACAGGCAATTTGGCTCAGAAAAGACAGTTACAGTTTCAATCAATAGCTATATTAATAGCTATATTAATCATGGTAATACCAAAAATTACTCTAGATACAATTTTCTTGCTTTAATTCTCAGCCAATGACTCCCCATTGCAGTTGACCTGCACCAGTTAATTCACTAAATATTTAAGGACTAAATTTCCATAATAAATGTGTGGAGTAAGCAGTCCTATGCTTATATACCGTCACAGGGCAAGATGAAGGGTAGAGCTTTACTGGTGCTGTTATGTCAGTGAAATAATTGCTCTGTCTGAGATATAATCAACTTTGGAGGATTGGGGGAAGACTAACAAGTATAAAGTTGTGGGGAGGGACAAAGCAGCATGAAACTACTGACATATAAGTTAACTAACTAACTAACTAACTAACTAACTAACTAACTAACTAACTAACTAACTAACTAAATAAATAAATAAATAAATAAATAAATAAATAAATAAATAAATATTCCCAGAATCTCTGAAAACCCAGCTGAGAGGGACTACATCACTGATGGGGCTCACACACTACCCACACTGATGTCAGCCAATGAACTTAGAAAAAGATGGACATCCCACAAAATACACCACTGCATCACCAACACCCATACAATTTGCAAGATGGTGTCTCAGGGCTGATACTGCATCAGTTCCAGTCACATCCTTGTTATCACCAGTCCAGGGCTCTAGCCAAGTCTTGGATTCACTATTGGCTATTCACAATCACTCTATAATGAGGACAGTATAAGGAAAGGGGAGAAGAAGACCCAAGGCACAGAAACCTAGTGAGAGTGCCAACAGAGATGAATGTTCAATATACACCAAGGGATGAAGAGATTCTTTCTCCAATCAACCAATGGGAAGAGTCACAATGGAGCAGGCAATCTGCACACGTTGGCAGCAAAGTCTCTGATGGCCAGTAGGGCACATGTCCTCCTGACTCTGTCACTAAATTCAGTTGGATAATCACTTCAGTTGCTTTTATACCGTTGACTTATTCCAATGAAAATAGAAATTTGGGGCCTAAATTCTATCATTGACAGTTATCCAACTTCTAGGTTATTTGTGAAGCTAGAACTAAACAAAGTATAAAAGATATCATACGAAATCCATATTGCCTAAATAATGTTTTTGTTAAGGGTGTAGCCCTTACCAGATGCAACTTCACAGCATTTTGGAGCAGAAAAATAATGCTTGTTAAACCAGACTTTACAGTTGTTGTCATCTTTCCTAATTGGATAATTAAGCTAAACATGTTGAGTTACGATGCCTAGCAGAGCGCCTTCCCTTACATATACCATGTTGTTTGTTGACAGCTTAGTTGGAGTATTTATAGGTTTTCCCACAACCAGCAGAATGCTGTTATCCTACATGACATCAATGGGCCTTTTTAGTAGTTCAATTCACCCTTCAGAATATTCTGCCTCATGAGATTTGAAAGACAATGGCCAAAATCCTACTCTTATCAACCTGAATTTGGTCACAAATCATTGTAAGTCAAGAAATTGGCATGTGCATTAGCTGTTGCACACAGTGTTGTGCAACAATAACATTGGGCCTATACCTTCTGAACGATTATTTAAAACACACATTTATTAAATAAATTATTGGTTGCCATCAGGTAATGGCTATTTCCTTTCCCCTATTTGTGTATTTTCAGTATGGCTTTGAATATTTATTGATTTATATTGTCTTTCTTAGTGTAAATTGATCAGAGATTTTTACATCAATCCATCAATCAATAAAGCTGTACCATACATAAGTATTACTATTCCCATATTTTACACAGGGGATCTGCAACATTATACAAAGCTACCTGGTGAATTTATCGCTGGACTGAAATTTGAACTGCAGATTTCCTGGTACACAACCCAAACTCAACTACAATATACACTTGCTATGTATATTGGCAGGGAATTATATCCCTCAAAAGGCATTATTCTCTTTCTCCCCTTCTTCATTTCAAAATATGATTTTTGGGGAAACCAGGCAGTCAAATTGTCCACCAGCCTCAAAATTGCTTCAATATTAAGGAAGCTGGAAGAGAAAATAGAAAACAGGTGGCTGTTAATAAATCCTAGTCCAGTGAGAGATGAGGAAACTTTCCTCTGTCACAATTGTTTCTACAGTGTAGGACATGGGAAAAGAATGCCTCAGGGACCCAAGCTGATTCAGGTCTTACATTTCCTTGCCTATATATTGCAAATATGTTTACAGAAGCATTCAGAAAATATATGAATGCCAGAAATGCACATCTTATCAGTGTCAGTAAGGTCAAATGCAAAGTACAGACTCCTTTCCTAGCTGTTGTGAATAGTAGGTAAGAGCACCGGACTTGGATCTGAAGTATTTATTCAAGTCCTCACCAAGCCATAAGACATATAGAGTGACCTTGAGTCAGTCGCACACTGTCAACCTAACCTCCTCCGCTGTGAGGGAAAGTGAGAAATAAGAGACCACTGCACATTAGGAATGTGAAGAGATCTGGCTGATTTACTCATTCATGAGCAAGAAGCCATAACTTGTAGAGACAGCCAGTTGAAAAACTGCTAACTCCTATAAGATTGGTCACCTCCAGCATGAGGAGATCTCTTTCCCCTGCCCCCATGAGGGGTCTGTCATGTGTGCAAAGTCTCCATGCAAAACAAGTGCATTTTGTCTTTGTGAAGACATCACACACACACTTCAGTGGTAAAGGAATCAATGATTGATCCAAAAGATGCAAAAAGTCACCTGATGCTTCTGTTTTTTACAGGTTTGTCCAATAATATGGAAGCCACAATCATTTTTCACAATTTGTACCAATAATCCTTCTCATACATGCAAGAACTTTCACTGCTACCAGTAAACAAGTACTTTCTCATCAGTGAGGGTTGTTGTTGTTGTTGTTGTTGTTGTTGCAATACAGGTTTAGCTTCCCACACAGGACAGCTAGAATTAAAGAGAGGCTAATCTTTTCCTGCTGTTCACAGATTAAGACTGAATCTTTTGTTGGATGCATAGGTCTATTTTCATAACCATTCTGATAAGTGTATGAATGCACATTTAATACAACATGTGACCTTAACAATATATGGTGTGAGCACCCATTTTTACCCATGCATATGTTTTATTTAACAAATAAGGAAAGGACAGGTTTGTTTTTCACAGCTCCAGACACTAGGACAAGGATCGATGGTTTCAAACTACGGGAAAAGAGATTCCACCAGAATCTCAGGAAGAAGTTCTTGACAGTCAGAGGTGGAGGGCAGTGGAATAGGCTGCCTTGGAGTGTGGTGGAGTCTCCTTCTTTGGAGGTTTTTAAGCAGAGGCTGGATGGCCATCTGTCGGGAGTGCTTTGATGGAGTTCCTGCATGGCAGGGGGTTGAACTCGATGACCCCTGTGGTCTCTTCCAACTCTGTGATTCTATGATTCTATGAAATGCAGAGTAGCTAAAATGGGTTGCTTTCCTGGAATGATCTATTTTCTGTAGGTTTTGAGTTCTTCACCATAGATTCACTTGATCTGAAGACATGGTTTAGCTAACACACCCATCTGCTTTGAGAGGCTTCTATGTCCTCTGCACTGGAATCAGCCGGCTGGATAGCTCAGTGAAATAGGTATCTGGCTGCAGAGTCAGAGGTTGGGAGTTCACTCCTACACTAGGCATCCAAGAAGAGCCAGCCTCTGTGGCCTTGAGCAAACTGCACAGTCCTAGGTTCTCCCCAGAGGAAGGGAAGGGTAAACCATTTTGGAGTAGTCATTACCTAGAAAACCTTTTTAAAAAATCACCGAAGTTAGATTTCACTTGGCAGCACACATATATTTTTTTTATTTTTTGCAGTGAAATCACTAATACTGTTTCAAATATGGAAGTCTTTGGATCTGTGGTTCCTTCTGCAACATATGTAAACACCTTCCTTTTGAGTGTCTTTTCAGCACTTAATTTATTTAAATGCTCTTTTCAAAACTCTTCATATATCACATGTGCTCACAGTTGAGTTTACATACTTCAATTCGTCATTTTGACTTTTTTTATTTTTTTCTTATTGCACAGTTGACACCTAAATATCTTAATCGATTAAGGACAGAATGGCCTGAGATCTTCTAAGGATGTTGAATATTCTATTTCTTAGTGCCCAAGCTTGGAAAAATTGCTTTTTTTGGATTACAACTCTCAAAATCCTCTAGCCAGATGACCACTAAGATTTCTCATTGTAAGAAAGGGACATTTCCAACCTTGCCTATAGGGAATGCATTTTTTGCTAAATGTTTTTCCTCAGGCGAATAGTCTTCATCCATTTGCTTCTCACTGCATCCTGGCTGCTTGAATCCCACCCTTTGGTCCAGCATGGCTTTGGTGCACTGGCTAGGTACTCTCATGGTGGTCATGATGTAGCTTGGCAACCATATTCCCATAGCTCATACAGTTACATTTTGAACTACAACTCACAAGCCATGATGACTGGGAGATCCTGAGATGTGTAGTCCAAAAAGCAACTTCTCTAAGCTCTGCCAGCTCCTCATTCAAACCTGTGACTCATTGTTACCCACAGCGTTTTCAAATGGATGAAATAATCAATTTGTATTATTTTTAAAAAGTGTTATGGAAACACTTCATATTAATTGTCTTGAGGCCTGTTTTAATAGAATTTAATAATGAAAATAAGATGCCACTTAAGTTGCAATAATGTTTCTTCCTCTATGCAACATAGCAATGTCAGTAGTGACAGGAGTACATGTGTAAAATGATTGACAGTTGTGCAATGTGTGGCAAGGTGTTCATTTTCGTATGGATGGGTACTGGCAGAGAAAATGACAAGAGGGCTATCTGGAAGGGTGTGACTTGAGTAAAAATGAGAATCAGGGACTAGGATTTGAGGAGAACAGATAGAAATTGTGACATGAAAGGGAGAAACTGTATGTGTGAGGAGAAAGCACTCCAATGTGTTTAGTAACAAGAGCAGCATTATATATGTATATATGTATATATATATGTGTGTATATATATATTAAAAATGCTAACACGCTGGAGGGTGATAAGGTTGTAATTAAAGATATATTGCATTATACTTCCATAGTTAATAAACTCATCTTGTTTATAACTAGAGAAAGAAATCCTGACTTGATCCATCCTCATTCAGTAAGAAAGACAATGTTAAAAAAATTCTCAACAGATGGCATTTGCAAGGTGATGTCCTCCAAAAGGAGTTGGTCTCATATAAAACTGGTGTATTACTGTTGCTTTGTTGCAAGAGCAATAATATAAGTTGGGTTGTTTGTGTTTTTGTGATCAGTCAGCTTGTCCTGTTGTGCTTGCTGTGTGTGAATGTTTCACAAAGGGAAAAGAAAGGAGTTCTCCTCAAAGACAATTTTATGCAAAATATGTTGCCAGCAAATTATGAAAACCATTGTGGAAAGTGGGGTCAGTGTGCCTTCTTTAAGGCTGCCCCGCCTCAATTCAGCCCCTAACTCTGCCCTGGGAATCCAGTGTGAGACTAGCTGGTTGTTTCTGGGGCCTGGTGGGAATTTTTGGACCGTTCACCTGATTTGTAGATTGGAGGAAAGTGTGTGGAATTTTTTTTTATTTTTTATTTTGCCTATCCCACTGGTCTTAGGCTATTTTGGTCTGTTAGATGGGGGTCATTTTCTAAATAGGTCACACTGGCCGGTAGTGCAGAAGGGATGATTATCTGTGAGTTCCTGGCACTGTGAATCCTGAGATTACAATGCTGGGGGGGGGGGTTGTGTGGGGTCTCTCAGGGCCACGGGCCTTCTAGGATTAAGAGGCTGGGCGACCGGCAGACTTGGAAGGTAGTCCAATCATTGACTGGCTGGGGTGGGCTGTTTTTACAACAGCACAACTGTAGGGCTTGGGACTCACCTGTGTAAGGTTGGAGAGGAGGTCAGATGTGATTCCTGGCTCCAAAGCTGTATTCCACACTACAGCAGGCCACTTTCTTGTTCAGGATGGAAGGGTTCTAATTAAGGTTTTAATTAACTGAAGCCCTAGTTTGCACCCCATCACCTTTGTCTCACCTCCTTATTCCAGACTGGGTGGGCAATTTACCAGTAAGAGAGCTGGATCTAGTAGAAATCCTGCTATCTAAGGTGATATCTAAATGACATCTAAATGTGACACTGAAAGATGGGATTTTCCATAAAATGTGATTCTGCAGTTAAGGCAGACTCCATCTAAAACTGGAAAGTTACTTAGGAAGAACATCTGAATACCTGCAAATATCTAAGAGGGATCAGACAAGATAGACTAGAACACTCTGCTATTTGTCTCAACCATTATTATCTCCTGTAGGTATGAAGTTCTTAGGGCAAAACATTGTTGCACCTTTCTTCACATCGGCATTGTGAAAGCAACAAAAGCAGAATTGAACGGTGTCTGTGATATTCTTGCATGTTGTACTGTACTGCTCATAAGGAAAAAATAAAAATAAAGTCAAATTTCAGCTGGGAACCTGATTTGTGACTGAAGCATTAAAGTAATTCAGCGGTGTGCTTGGATTCATGTGTGCCTTAAAAGAGAGGTCATCAACTCCATTATTTTTCATAGAAAGTGTGATTGTATCAGCTATTCTAAATCAAGGAAACACAACATTACAAACATTCCCAGACATCACTGCTTTCATATTTGTAAGAGGACACACAAATTACAGCAATTTGTCTGTTTTACTAGAATATTATCAGTGTTGGCTGCAATCTGATCTAATAAATATTACTAGTTTGCGGAAATATTGTGGCATATTCTCCTGTTTATGATGTGCTTCTTGTATCATTGATTTAACATTCCTGTGAGGCTTTTCACTCAGTGCATGAGAATGCTGCTGCTGATAGCAGCTCAATGATTACTGTCTCATTATGTTGTGCATCACAGTATTTGGTTTTGTGCAGACTTTTTCTATTCAAAGTTTTAATAATAAAAACCACACTTTTTCAAGGAAAGGTGAAAAGGCTATTAAAAGAATCCTACAATCTTACACCCTATCCCCCCTTTAAAAAACCCTCACTGAAAGATAATTTGACATTTGCAAGCATCTCTGCATTTGATATTTTAATTAATGGGGGAAAGATAGTTGTTACATTACAGCTTGCTCCTAGCAACATTATAACATAATGAAGAGACATATTGCAGTTCCATTAAAATGTAGAGTTTGGACTAGGTCTGTGCTGTACACATACACACTTGTGAGTTGGCAGCCTAAGTGCAAATTAGATTCTCAAAATAATGGCAAATACTTTATTAAGTTATTTTTATGCTAGGGAGCAGCAGAAGACGAAAACGTTACTACAAGCTTTAGCATTTTATAGTCGATCACAACAAATGTAAAACAGTTATAAAATAAGGACATAATAACGTTTTTCAAACTTTGCATCCAAAATAACATGTGGCGGTTTCCATATGGAAGAAGCTAGAAATTAGGGATGCGAAAGAGGCTTGGTGCTCCTGAGATTTTCCTCAGATCTGGCCACCTTGGTGTGACAAAATTGTACAGAAGAAGTCCTTGCTCCACTGCCAAGCAGTTTCCTTGCCACATTTTTTAGCAATTTGCACAAAATCCCTGACTTGAAAGTAAGAATAATTTGCTTTCTTAGAAGGAAATGTTGGGATTTTTCTATAGGCCAACATTCAGATTTAGTGTAGAAGGGGAAAAAACCCAATTCTAGTTAGTTCACAGACCCAAAACTCAACAGTTATCATATTTTCCACTACTGCAAATTTAACTAGAAGTGCAATGACAACTATAAAAATATACAGCTTTTCATCCCAAGAGAAACAACTTTTCATCACAGTACTTGTTATTCAGAACATAATATGCTAGGTTATCTGGACTATCACCCAAATGCTGTTTGTTAATGACTACATGTAAAGAAATGATTCATGGTTTGTTTTTTCTTTTTTCTTTTTTGTTTCTTTCGCATGTTCTATTGCCTCAATGATTACTCCATCCTAACACTGTATGTGTATAATAAAAAAGACAATGCTTTGCTCATGCCATAGAAGTGGACTGCAGTCCAGGAAAGATTATAACAAATATAACTTCTCTTTCTAAAGTGCCACAAGTAGGTGTGTGTGTGTGTGTGTGTGTGTGTGTGTGTGTGTGTGTGTGTGTGTGTGTGTGTGTGTGTGTGTGTGTGTGTGTGTGTGTGTGTGTTTTGATGGTGTTCCCCCCTTGTTTTTGCTGCAACAAAACTACTCCCAAAACTTTTTTGAAAGATACTTCTTTGTGTTATATATACATATAAGACAGTGTGAATCTAATATTATTTTGTTTCACTGCTATGAACTACCTTGGATGAGATACTAAAAAGTGCTAGAAAGTTACTTTGTTAAGAACTATAACATCCAGAACCCCCTGGACAGCACAACTATGAGAAATTCTGGGAGCTGTAGACTTTTCCAATCTTTTACTCTCAATAAATAAAAGTGTATCGAATTCCCATGCACATTTATTTGGTATAAGATCCATTACAATTATTAAGGCATATATGTGGGTAAGTGGTTCAAAGAGCCACACCATACTCCCAAGCAGAAGTAGTAGAGTTTCCAAAAGAATGCTACAATTTCCTTGCCATTGTTCGAAACCTCTTTCCAGAAATCTAAGATTAACAGCATAAATCAGTTCAGCATGTTTCTATATCCCTTCTACTTTGATCCCATTTCACAGGAGTATATTTTTTGTGGCACTTCCTTCCTTCATTTTCCCCCAGGGCTTCATTGCTTTCTAGCCTTGCAAGCAACTCTGCAAATGAAGCCAGAATGTGACATTTACTAGGGACCTGGAAAATCATTAGCTGAACATACAAAAATGCTGCTTTGCTGGAGAAAAACTGGGGGAAACTGTAACTGGATATTCAATTTTCTCTCTTCTTTTACAATATATATGTACCAGGGTTAGAGATTTACTTTTTTTCTTCTTCTTAAGGAAAAGCCAAAAATGTGGGCCAGGGATGGTCCAATCAGGCCATGCTGGGTGGTATAATGAAAATTTGGGTAAAACCTGTAAAATCAGTAATGTGGCGACCTTTAGGCTAAATATCCATTACATCTGAGGTTTAAATCCATCAGTCTGGCAGTGAAAGCTACCAATCTCCAAGGCAGTGGTGAAGCCAGAACTAACATCATTTTAGGATTACCATGCCACATCCATGTTCACTAAAATGGAGCTATGAAGGTCACAGTTTCTAGCAACTGCAGTATCCTGGCCTTTTGAAGCTTGAGTGAACAAAGAAAGCCTTTAATACAACTAAGCATGAGGAATGTTCTTAATTACATAGCATACTTTCTGTTTATAGTATTTACATTCTCTTCAAACCTATTTCCACCCACTCCCACATCAAAATGTGAACAGAGGCATGACATTGGCTGTTGCCATTTCAAAAAATTCACACTGAGTTATATGTCCATTTCTGAACCAGTTTCAAGATGTCAAAAGCTAGCAAAGATGCCAAACAAAAATAAAAGGAGCAAGTATTTTTGAAAAGCTCTGCTTTGATGCAAATTCTGATCACATTATGGGTAAAGCAACCAGGAATGGCTTCACTTGTAAACTGATTTTTCATTAGCATGTTCTTGATATCAGAGTGTTTGAAAAGCTCACCTTTCAAGTCATTCAGTTGCACAATAACACTAGGGTGCATGACATCCAATTATATTAGTACATGGTGGACAGATGGAAAATTGAAAATGATAAATTCAACTGTACAGTGAATGGATCCAAAATGGCATTTGAGTAGTTCCATTTTAAACCTGTGCTTCTATGGGCTAGGAGACAGGTTATATTAAGTACACAGTGCATGGTTAGGACCTCTTGCCTTATTGCTCCCAGTTAACTGCATTACAGTCCAGTTTCAAACAGGACTATTGTGTGGGGATGGAGAAGATTTCAATGGTTCCCAGTCTTTTCCCCATAAAACTCTTTTGACCAAATTGAAGAACTAAAGAAGAACAGCTAGATGGGTCAGTGGTTTAGGTATCGGGCTGTGAAGCTAGAGGCTGGGAGTTCAATCCTTCACTGTGTCTCCTTGGCAGGTCTCTTCCAGTTCTGCAGTTCTAAGATGATGATGATGATGATGATGATGATGATTGAGAAGGAAGAGGGGAAAATATCCAGTGGCATTAGTAGAAGCCTCTCCATGATTTAACAGCTTCAGTAGGGGAATTTGGGGTACATAATCTCTAAAAATAGGAATATGAATTTCACTGCTTCTTAATCTCAGGGCAGGGGTGGGGGGAGTCTTTCTTTCCTCCACACAGTGAGATTTCTATGCCTGATTTTTTTTTCCTGGAAAACTTTTGACACATCTCATGGGTTTTCTCTTATGTTTTATGGTCATTTTTTTCTGGAAGGAACTCCAAGATTCCCTAGATAATTGCAATTTCTGCACAAATGGATTAAAGGCAATTAATGTAGAATATAACAGATTATAAGTAAGTGGTACAATATGTTACAATGAATTATTTCTTAGAAGACTTACTTTTTGGCCTTCATTTTCCAGAATCCTCTAGCCAACATAGTTAGTGAGGATACAAAAACTGTAATGTATATATGTGCAAAAATAACTATGTTAGTTACTTTATTATTTTCTGTTGTTACATGTACTTTTTGCTTTGTTATTAATGCATTTACTTTTCACTCATTTTCAACAGTAATTTCTGTTTAGTTATTTTTATTAGTTTTTTTCCTATTTTTCTCAAAAGCGAACCAGTCTTCCGCTGCCTATACTGTCAGAGCATTAGACTTTCAAAATTTCAGGCAGATCAGATAAATGGCTTCTGTTATATATAGGCAATTTTTAAAAACTTCACTGTTGTTTTTTCCCAAAGTCTTTCTTGGAAGTCGTAGTTTTTATGATTTCCCGACAGCTCTTCTGGTCAGCCTCACTATCTTGCTCAGAAAGAAGAACCTAAGACAAATGATACTACAAGCATTCAGGTGCACTAGCACCTCCAAAGACATATCTAAGCCACTGTGTCTGAGGAAAGGAGCAGGACCCCCCCTACACACATACACATAGGCAATATGGGGCAAGGGCCCCTTATATCATAGGACACACATGTATCATACAGAAACTGCAGAAGATTCTGAGGACCCTTGGGAGATCCATAATCAAGTTCCCCATGAACCCTATTGGATGATCTTGAGAACCAACTCTGTCAGAGTGACCCATCTCATGTGGTTAGTGTGGGGATAAAATGAAAATCGGGAGAACCAGATATGCTCTCCCAGAGGAGAGATGGGATGTAATGGCAACAAAGATATAAATTTCCTACACCACACCAGTCTGGGCTCTTGCTTTCATCTCTCTTTCTCTTTTTCTTTCTCTTTCTCTCTCTCTCTCTCTCAACATGGAATAAGAACACAGTAAACATATTTCAATATGCCATTAAAGGGAGAGCTCTGCAACTGAGGGGAAAAGATCTTTCAGGAAAGTTTGCAATGTACTAAAGAACTTTTGAGATTTCTGAACAGAGCTTGAAACATTATATATATATATATATTTAACTACAACCCCCCTCCTCCAAATGTACCAGCTGATATGATTTTAGGAGTTACAGTTTTTCAAACATAATACCTCCCCTTTTGGCTTTTAAGAAAGCCTAGATTTTATCAGAGTAGATGTTGTCTAGAGGGGCGGGGTAAAAATCAAATAAATAAATAAATAAATAAATAAATAAATAAATAAATAAATAAATAAATAAATAAATAAATACTAGAATAATTTTTTGAAAAACAAGCAAGCAAGAAGATCCACAAAACTTAATGACATTTTGGTCTTAGATGCTCATTCATCATGAGTGATAATCATTATTTGTTGCCACCTAGTGGCTGAAAGTCTACAATTACTTAGCAAAATCAGGCTGAACCCAATCAGGAGTTAGAGTTCCATTGGTTTCCAAGGGAGATGCCAGGCTTAGGCCTCTATCACTAATTGACTCTGATTTCTCATTGTACTTCCATATTTTACATTTTGTGTTGAGTTGATGAGCCATAAAAAGCAAGAATATATTTTTGCTGTATTTTTTAAAAAATAATAATACAGACATAAACCACAGAAAAGAATTTTGGAATGTCTTTTCTTTCAAAGTAGCCAGCAGCTCAATAACAACACATGTGTTCCAGTCTGTTACTGCAGCTTTCCACCTGCCTCATTCGCCCTTAAAAAAAAATCAGAATAAAGGAGCACTACTCCTTCCAGCCTATCTCATTTTATCCCAGAAGACCACTGGGCAAATACTAAAATCAAGATGAAAGTGAGTTTCTCCTTCTCTGTGTATTGCTTTTAATTGCAGTTGTGGAGAAGTTTTATTGCCTTTGGTGAGCACTCTGTTCTCAAGTTATAAAGCAAGCCAGCTATCCTTTTCTGAGACAGACTGTCAGACAGCAACCAAGAAAGTCTTTGTATACCTTTCTGGGAAAATCTTTCACAGATAGTCCATTTGCTTAACTAGTATTCAAGATAGCCATATCCTTTCTCCCCTCCTTTGCACCCTCCTGTCATAGAAACTTTCCTTTCACTCACCCCACCTGTTTTAATAAGGAATGCACTGGGGAAGAATTGAGATGTGCCACACCACAACTGGCTGTCAATCCATACACCAAAAGACAGTCATATTGGAAAAGCTTTGGTTGCTTCATTTTCTAGTTCTGCAACACCTTTAAGTTACAGGGGAAGCTCCACAGTTTCAGGCTGGCTGAAGATGGTTTCATTTTATATCTAAAATGAAATTCAAGTTATTAGACATTGAGAATTACTAGCCATATAACTGGGTTTATTATGCAGAGGACACAGAAGTTTTTTAAAATTTATTTATTTTTACACAGGTGTGCAACTTGCGATCTTGCAGAAATTGTGAAGAGCAGAGTCACTCACAAATGCCCCCACTCCATTTGTGCTTAGATGCCAATATGCCTTGAAGCAAACAAGGACTCAGCTGCTGTAATACAGAAGTTCAATACATAAAGTTTGCCATGCAGAAATGAGCAAAAAGTGGGACACCATCTAAAGCTGGGATGAGAATAGAATCACATATAGTGGAGATGGGAGTTGAAGGGTCATCAAGTCTAATCCCATGCCAATGTAGAAATCCACAAACCATCATATTCCCAATTTCCATGTAAATCTTCCAATAAAAGAGAATTTTCACTTTCCATTCTGGATACCTCTTAACATTAGGAAGTCAGAATCTTCTTTCTTGCTGTTTAAAACCATTGGTTGAAATCCTACAATCTGGAACAGAACAAGCAATTTTGCTCCATCTTCCATGTGCTAGCCCTACATATATTTGAAGATGACTATAACATCAACTCTAATTCTTCTGATCTCCATATTGTACACACTGAACTACCTCACTCTTCCTCATAAGGTTTGGTTTCTAGATCTTTTACATTTGTTATTTCTTCTCAGACCTTTCCAACTTCTCTATAGTATATTTATACCTTTCTTAAATGGTGGTGTCCAGAACATAGGACTCCAAGTGAGGTCTAACCAAGGCAGAACAGAATGGCACTATTATTTATTTTAACCCACCACAACCATCACCATGTAGTTTTTTGGACCACTCCAGCCCTAGCACTACTGAAAACATTTACTCAGAACAAGATTTATTCAAGCTTCCACAAGCAGCAGTTCTCTTGGAAAGTAGTGTGTGGGACATTGTTTTATTAAGTGAAGAAAAAACATGTTCATTTAAAAAATGTAACAACTAGAAGTAAATTTCCAATCACTTTTTCAGGAGGGGGTATAGCTTGTGGCATGTCCTCAGGGGCAAAATAAGCCCATTGCTCCACCGAGGTAGCCCAGCCAGTTCTAAAAACAAACTTGCCATGTTCAGGGTAAACATTTTGTTGTTGTTTAGCCATTACATCATGTCCGATTCTTCATGACCCCATGGACCAGAACGCTCCAGGCCCTCCTGTCTTCCACTGCCTCCCAGAGTTGGGTCAAATTTATGTCGGTAGCTTCAGTAACACTGTCCAACCATCAAGTCCTCTGTCGTCCCCTTCTCCTATTGCCTTCACACTTTCCCAACATCAGGATCTTTTCCAGGGAGTCTTCTCTTCTCATGAGATGGCCAAAGTATT
Organism: Pogona vitticeps; assembly: GCF_051106095.1. Classification (NCBI taxonomy): domain Eukaryota; kingdom Metazoa; phylum Chordata; class Lepidosauria; order Squamata; family Agamidae; genus Pogona; species Pogona vitticeps. The sequence goes on along the minus strand of NC_135787.1, from coordinate 80,801,843 downwards.
GGAGCTTCAGCTTCAGGATCTGTCCTTCCAGTAAACACTCATGGTTGATTTGCTTCCGAATGGATAGGTTTGTTCTCCTTGCAGTCCAGGGGACTCGCAAGAGTCTCCTCCAGCACCACAATTCAAAAGCATCAATTCTTCAGCGGTCAGCCTTCTTTATGGTCCAGCTCTCACTTTCATACATCACTACTGGAAAAACCAGCCTTGTCATACTCCTTTCCCAATTTTGAACCAATCATTTGTTCCATATCCAGTTCTAACTGTGGCTTCCTGTCCCACATATAGATTTCTCAGGAGATAGATAAGGTGGTCAGGTACTCCCATTTCTTTAAGAACTTGCCATAGTTTGCTGTGGTCCACACAGTCACAGGCCTTTGCATAGTCAATGAAACAGAAGTAGATGTTTTTCTGGGACAATCTGGCTTTCTCCCAAATCTAGCACATGTTAGCAATTTGGTCTCTAGTTCCTCTGCCTCTTCAAAATCCAGCTTGTACTTCTGGGAGTTCACAGTCCCCATACTCCTGAAGCCTACTCTGTAGGAGTTTGAGCATAACCTTGCTAGCATGTGAAATGAGTGCAATTGTACAGTAGTTGGAGCATTCTTTGGCACTGCCCTTCTTTGGGATTGGGATGTAGATTGATCTTTTCCAATCCTCTGGCTACTGTTGAGTTTTCCAAACTTGCTGGCATATTGAATGTAGCACCTTAACAGCATCATCTTTTAAGATTTTAAATAGTTCCACTGGGATGCCATCACCTCCACTGGCCTTGTTGTTAGCCATGCTTTCTAAGGCCCACTTGATTTCGCTCTCCAGGAAGTCTGGCTCAAGGTCAGCAACCATGCTTTCTGGGGACATCCAGATCTTTCTGGTATAATTCCTATGTGTAGTCTTGTCACCTCTTCTTCATGTCTTCTGCTTCTGTTTTCTGCTTCAGGGTAAACATACCATTATGTAAAGTGAAATATCACCCAAAGCAGCAAGTTCCAAGGACCGCATTGGCAGCCTGATGGTTGTTTTCCTCTGTTGGAAAACAGAGATTAATTAGACACAAAGACACAACCTGCCCCTCCAAGTGGCCTGCTGCCTGAAGTGGCATTGAAGATACTAACCCGTGGAAAGCATTTAAGTTACTTTTAAATGCCAGTGGAGCTGGCTTCTTCACACAGATCAGGAAGTAAGTGTTACCTTCTATTTTACTTTAGGAACCAAATGTCTCAAGCCAGTCATGAGAATTGTGCAGTCATGATGTAGCTGAGCAGATCCAGGTCAGTCCAGTGACCAATTGGAAGATTGCCTGGGAAATGATTGAGTTTCATAATGGAGGAAAGACATAATACAGATAAAATAAATAAAGTATATTTCCACAGGACTGCCCACCACAAGCTATTTCCTGTGTGATATCTGGCTGCATTATTGACAGGAAGAGAATGTAACACATCTTGAGACATTTTATGTTGGTTTCTGTTCATACAGTACCCTGGTTTAGAAAAAAGATACTGCAAATCTTGAGGGGTGCCACAAAACCCTTGGCATCAAAAGAAAGTCATTTTTTGTTAACTAAAATGTTTTTACTTTTCTTTACCTTAAGGTCACAGAATTGATTCTGGCAAAATATTGTAAATATTAAAGCCCCAGGTCAATAAGCTTAACACGAACCCAAAAACATCAATAAGTGTTTACCATATGCAGAGCCGAAACAAAATCCTTATCTAAGATCTGGATATGCATAGCTTTCTTAGACGAGAAATGTCAGTATGAATGTATATCTGTTTTCAATAGTGCTAAAATAAACATCTAAGGCTATGAAACTAAGCAAAATTTGGTAGAAAGTTCCACAGAAATCAATGGGGCTAGCATTAACATTTTTCTAAAAAAGGGGGTGGAAGTCAAGATGAGGAATAATCAATGAATTTCATATTATCTTTTGAAATATTTATCTATAGTTCTAAAAGAAAAACTGATGTCCAGATACAAAGCAATCCCATACACACATATTCATATCCATATGTAAAACTGGTGCACTTTTCAGAAGGACTGCTACCAAATAAGCATGACACTGCATGACACTGCCATAGTAATAGGTTTACATGGAAATAATTTCCCTCAGATCTGCCTCTAAGACAAAGTGCCCTATGTTGCACCTACTTCTAGATTGGTGGGGCCAGTCAGTGAGCTTCCTTGCCTAGAATTTTGGGTCAGCACAAGAAATTTAGCTGCCTGAGGTAGATAAAAAAATAATGCAGCTCCTTCCCACAAATAAAGGCACATAGCACAACCGACTGTGGCGATCACCCTGTTTTGGCTCATGTAGGTGGTTATTTGCATGCACCAATGGGAGCTGTTGGGAGGAGGAGCCAGAGAAACTAGAAGGGAGGAGTGAGACAGAGAAGAATAGTTTAGTCAGCTAGTCAGTTTCAGTCAGAAATGAGAGTCTGAAATGAGTTAGTCTGTGGAAGTTAGAGAGAGTGGTAGAGTAAGAAGTTAAGGGAGACAGTTAAGAGTGTGGAACCTATAGAGAGTTAAGAGTGAAACGAGTTATTACTAAACCACTGAATACTTTAAAGTTTTTGAAGAACCTGTTCAAGTGGACTGTACCCAATAAACCTGGTTTTGTTAAACTTTACACTCAGCCTGGACCTCAGTCTTTCTAATTGAACATTCTTGACAGAGATCAACTGGTGGCAGCGTAAAGGAGGGAATGTGTCGTGGGCCTCAGGCTAGTGAAATAATCTGGGGACATGCTGGGGCATGTCTCACTGACCAGCCCCAAACCAATCTAAATTGATTGGTTTGGGGCTGGTCAGTGTAGCCTAATGCACTACTACCTCTCCTCTTCTGGAGCAATAGGAATATGTGCCAATATGCTTCAGAAAACCCATAATCTGCTACCTAAAGTCACTGTTTCATTCTACCCAGTAGTGGGACAAGACTTGCTGGGTACAGTAGCAGCACAACAAGAAGCTGTGCCGGACAACTGAATGTTGCCTGCTATTCACTTTTGTCACAATGCCCAAGTTGGCAATTAGACTGATAGACAGCTCTGAGTCCCAGATTACCAGCAACAATGGCAGGCAGATGATATCATTTCTTATTTGCCTTCATCTTTTACAACAATCATATTATCAAAAGACCAGATTCACTCCAATGCATGCATGTATACATGCATACATGTACACAAATAATGTAAATATTGAACTTACTATGCCATTTTAATGATAAAAAGAGATATACCTGCTGAATTTCTTCTTTCATTCATCATTAAATTCATATCACATTTAGAAACTGCTCATTAGAGATTGGGACGAATATAAAAATGGATCACTTTTTCTGACAAATATAGCCGATTTGTTAAATATTTATCTATCTGTATTTATGGGTTCCAGAGACCCCCACAAATATGAACGGATGAATATTTTTATTCATCCATATTAAAAAAACACCCCAAAACACCATTCTGCCTAACAGCCGCTGATCAACTGATCGGTGGCAGAAAGACATCCACCAGCACACAAGCAACCCAATACTGTAGCCTATCCCCACTCCTTCCTTTCCCTACCTTAGGCCCCACACCACCCCATGTCACCCCCACCAACACCCTCTTACCTTAATCACTGCTGCCAATGTCTTCTGGCCTCAGAGCCACACATGTAAAAATGGAGACTGGCTGCCCTTTGCAAAGATGGCGGCTGCAGCTTCATTTAGTGTAGGGGAGCTGCAGTTGCCATATTTGCAAAGGGCAGCCAATTTCCCTTTTTACACGCCATGGCTGTGAAGACCTGATTGAGACCTCAGCAGCAGCTATTAAGGTAAGGGGGTGTCGGTGGGAGTGGGGTGCGGACTAAGGTAGGGAAAGGAAGGGGGTGTGGGGGTAGGCTGTTGGGGTGGCTGGCTGTGTATGAAGGTGGCTGCCTATTGGCTTCTGATCAGCTGATCGGTGGCTGGTAAGCAGAATGGGCTTTTGTGCTGTGTGGTAAACTCTCCTGGGGGGACCAAATTTATGGGTGAATAACTCAGATGTCCGGTATCCAATCTTCACCATAGTTAGGGGGCATGTTGGGGAAAGACATAGGAAGCTCTGTTGTGATCCCGGAGTCTCTAAGTACCCGGGGGCAGCTTTCCTGGGGTGTCCTCTTTGTGACTAGATAATCCAGGAATCCATGATCAAATGTTCACCAATCTTTCAGGAGTTGTAGAAAAGCATCTGAGGAAACTTCCCTGCAAATTTGGTGTCTCTAGATGGTTGGGGGGCAGTGTTATAGCCATTTAAATTGCAGATGAATTGACAGATCGATTCATCGAAGAATATTCGTATATTCTTATTCATTGATCCGTTAACCTTGACGAATAACGGATAGAAACAAATAGCCATTTTTTATTTGCCCCCATCTCTACTGCTTATATATGGACAACTGATCTGCTTATGCTTGTTTAGTGGTACACAAGAGGGTGAGATTTACCTTTAACAGACAAGTTCATAGGAAGAAATCACCATCCTGTAATAATAATATTTTATTTTATTGAAAGGTTCCTGTCCCCCCATTTTTTTCAGGTTCCAAAACTACAGCTCCTTTTTGACTTGGGGAAGACTTTGGGAGCCTCAGGATGAGGGGAGAAATCTTTAGCCACTGGATCACTGCCAGCGGCCCCAAACTCAGGCACAGAGAGCTAGTAACTTTTTTTTTTGTATTATTAAGGACTTTCACCTATCCTAAAGCTCTCAAAGGCTTTCCCAAGTCTAAAGAAAGCCCTAGGGAGCCTCAGAACCAAAAGGTTGCAGGATAGGAAGATTTTAATTAAATTCAGCTCAATATCACTACCACTTCAATGATGACATCATTGTACTGATGCAGCACAAAGTTACACCAAGAGGATTCCAACTGTTATTTCCCTTCAGGGCCTCAGAGTCTGCGAGAAGGGCCTCCAGGAAGTTGTTATGCAGTGGGATGACATCAGCACACTGGTGGTAGCAGACCACAAAATTCTTGACAGCCTCTTTAAGGTTTTCATGTCTTTGTGAAACAGTGTTGAACAGGAATCCCCCAGCACCACTACTATTCACAAAGTGACAGCAAGCAAAGGAAAATCCCAGAAGTGGACTACTTTTTTCATTCATTCACCACTTCTCACCCAAACACAAAGCAATTGTCAGGGCTGTTTTCAAGGAGGGTGAATGGCACTGACTATAAGAGAGTATCCTGTAGACCAGTGGTCCCAACCTTGGGCCTACAGATGTTCTTGGACTACAACTCCCAGAAGCTTTCACCACGGCCTCTGCTGGCCGAGATTTCTGGGAGTTGAAGTCCAAGAACATCTGGGGGCCCAAGTCTGGGGACCACTGCTGTAGACTGTCTTGACTGCTGCCATTGGTGTTGTCAACATTCCAGCTGCCCTTTTGGCATTCTTTTTTTCTGCTGGCAACACGGTCATGATATTTTGCAGCAATATTGGCCCATTTCCTGTCTTTTTGAATCATGGGTACAGAAGCACAATACCCCACGTTCATAAACCAGAGTTTTGTTTTGTTTTGGAAGAATTGAAATTATAGGCAATATGTGGGATGACACTGCCTGCTAGCTTTCATCTGTGTCTCAGTCTTGATTTTTACAGAATATAGCAGGCAAAGCTCTTCCTACAAAGATTCATGAGCACACATACAAATTCTTTTTAAAGGAACAGGGAATTTTGTGTTAGATAAAAAACTATTGTGTTAGATAAAAAAAGCTTTCTGTTTTCTCTTTGAAACTGTAGTTGTGAGAGATGGTATGTCAAAAGTTGATTTTCTATTCATATGAAGAGATTGAAAAAGTTGATCCCAGCTCTCAGAATACCTCAGCTGAGGGATTCCAAAAGTAACTTTTTCAAACTATGAGTGAGAGGGAATGGTAGGAGAAATAAGGATACTTTTGTTCAGAAGAAATTAGTCAGCAGGGAAATAAGTCACATAAAGTTTTCTGTGACCATTTTTAAAGAGAATCCTGGCAGGTTGAAACCCAGCCTTTAGCACAAAAATCCAGTTCTTATTCGTTTATTGGAGGGTAAATTGGGTCTGAGGCAGTTGTTTAGAATACTGTTTGTTCAATGTACTTTAATGATGTTTCTGTTTGTGTCCAGTTATTCTCACAATATTTGGACATTCCCTAGATACAGAGCAGTACTTTGGAATATATTTCCTTAATCACCATCTTCTCTCGTATAGTTTTAATATTCCTAGTTCTATGTCATCTGCATCTCTCTGTGTTTGTGTTTGGTATGGAGCATGAAGCTATACAATTCATCAACTTGTTTATTTTATTCAACCCACCAATTTCATTTCACAATCAGTTTTTATTCATTTGTTCATAGTCTGCTGTTTATCTTTTCCCCCTCTTTCAGCTCTATAATAATATTTTTGATCTGTTTGGAATCTTTTAATATCCATGCAATTTCATTTGCCATTTTAAAAAGTCAGTATTGTTCAATTACATGCTGAATTTCCAGAATCTTGTTTTGGAAACAACTTGGGTAAAAGATAAGTAATGTTCACTCTGAATGGGTAGGAGTCTGAGTATTATGAATTCTCCAATTTTGTTCTATTAATAATACAATGATTTTTTAAAAAATTCCCACTTCACTGTTTATATGAAAGTTTGGCACCCAACCCTAACTGGATGTGCCTGTTGTGTTAAAATACAGCCTATATTTGCTGAATGACTACAAAACTGGCATATGCAGTCCACCTGCAAAAAAGAATGATGCTCCTGCATCTTTAACAATATTATGGATGCAAGAAAACTTGTGCAGAAGGTCTGCTGAAATACCTTTGCTTTACAAAACTTAAAGAAGCCATGTCTTCTTTTACATTAGTCCGTTAACTAAATACACAGAGAACACAGAAAAGAGGGGTGGGTGGGGCAGACACAGAGAACACAGAAAAGATGCCATGAGGGGAGGGACAGAAGGAAAAAGTATCATATCATGTTGAGATATTCTCCTAGCTGATTCAACAAATTGCTAATGACCTTTTTTGATATTTTTATTAGCTGATGAGGCCCATATCAAACAGTCTTTGTAAGTTAAAACAAATCAACTGGAAAACATCATCTTTAATTCATACCCCACAACAGACTCTTTTTTCTCTTCACCATCTCTGGGGCCATGACATAGCTATTGCTTTTTGTTGTCATCATGCAAAACATCCCCTTTTCTTTCTGCTCTGGCACTAGGCTTTGTATCCTGCATTTAATCCTACCAAGTGGGTCTTTCTAAATAACTATCATAGTCGCTCCTTCTTTCTCTCCACCCAGCATACACACTTATTTTATCCCTTTTCTATCCCCACCTTTATTAATCTTTTCTTTTCCCTTTGTATTCTTTTTTCTTTCTTTTGTTATTCCTTCACACTGGTCACCTTCCCCTTGTTGTGGAGGGGGAGCATGCAGCTGTTCCACTTCACAAGTAAGGACACAAAATACCAGGACTATGTGTAGGCTGAAAGGAAATTTCACCTTCTGATTTAAAATCAGATTTCAAAATTTTGTCGGAATTTCATCTTGGGTCAAAAGCATACATTAAAAATGTGTATTTTAGGACAGACTCAATGTAAAAATGTGTAATTGGAAATTAAACACATTTATAAATGTGTTTTTTAGGACATACAGTCCCAAATTCATATTTAAATAGATGTTAAAATATACATAAAGAAAAATTTAAATATTTCAATAAAAATAAAAGTTAGGAACTTCCTGCACATAGGGATATGTAATTAATTAAGACATGATAAATGCAAAGTTTTAATTTTTCAAACATTTTAATTGATAAAATATTGATCATTCTCTGAAAAAGAATTCCAGACCTTCTGGCTAATTCTTTAAGTAAAACTGAATTGCTAATTGCAAAAATTATTTCTGTATGTGTTGGTACCATTCGGAACACTTGTACTTAGTTTAATAAGGCAACACGGAGTCGCAACATCAGAATTTTGTGATTTCTTGTTGATTAAACAACTTTTCATCAGCATGGCTTGTAGCATAAAGAACACGATTCAGTGAACAAAGAAGTCAAATTCCAAATAACATAGTTAACTGGAAGAAGACCTCTGAAGACATTTGCCCTCGCTGGTTTATAAAAGCTGCCAGAGTAACTGGCTGAGTGGTTCCAAAGGGTAGTGAATGGCTCCTTGCCATCCTTAGGTAGGATCCCAGCATGCTTAAAAGAGGCAGTAGTAAGACCATAGAAAAAAACTTCCTTGGACCCCAGGGTATGGGACAATTACTGGCCAGTCTCTATTATCCCATTCTTGGGAAAGGTGTTGGAATAGGTTGTGGCTTCTTCTCTCCAGAGGGTAATGGATAAAATAGATTATCTAGATCCATTTCAATCTGGCTTCAGGCCTGGTTATGGGACTGAGACTGCTTTCGTCACATTGGTGGATGACCAGTCCTGGGAACTGGACAAGGTGTGTGTTCCCTTTTGGTTCTGGTGGACCTCTCAGCAGCTTTCAATACCATCAAGTTTTGGGGTTTGGTGTCAACAGTATGCAGATTACACTCATCTCTCTCTCTCTCTCTTTTCCATCTAAATCTGAGGGTACTGTTTCAGTTCTAGATCGGTGTCTGGTGTCAGTAATTGATTGGATGAGGGCAAATAATCTGAAATGCAGCAGAATACAGTCACTAAACCCACACCCTACAAAAAGAAGAAGAGAAGAGTAGTTGTAGTAGGGGACTCCCTACTATGTGGAATTGAGACCGAAATATGCCGGGAGGATCAACAGACCCGCCAGGTATGCTGTCTCCCTGGAGGACAAATAAGGGATGTGATGGAAGGATTGCCATCACTCATAAAACCTACAGATACATAACCCTTTCTTCTTGTCCATGTGGGAACACAGCCAAGAGGAGCTACTGAGAAATCACATCTGATTTTGAAGCTCTGGGAAGGAAACTCAAGGACTTTGGGGCCCAGATACAATAGTTTTTTCATCCCTCCTACCAGTGCTCAGAAGAGGAATCAAAAGAGAAAGGAAGATCCTCTGGGTGAATGACTGGCTACGAAGGTGGTGTCGACAAGAGGGATTTGGATTTTGGGACCATAGGCTAAGCTTCCTAGAAGAAGGACTGCTAGCAAGAGATGGCTTGCATCTAACAAGGACTGAGAAGAATGTGGTTGGCCACAGCAGTACTTTGGAAGTACTTCATCAGGGGGGCTTTAAACTGAATTGGAAGGGGAAGGGAGATGCAAGCACAGAGTTAAGGGTATACGAAGCATTACACACAATAAGAGGAATGGACCAAACTGATCAAAAGTGGAACAATAATAACATTAACAATAATAATCACAATAATAATCATAACAATAATCATAATATTCAAAGACAAACAATTCTCAGTTATTCCTATCAAGTCATACTTACTAGAGATGAGGTATTTGTATATGAATATGAATAATCCCCCACAGGTGCAGATAATGAGGGTCAGGCCCCCTGGGGCCAGACCGACCACTCATGATTTTGCTGCTGCCGCAAGCTCCACAGAGCCTTCCTGTCACTCTGTTTCTCGCGATAGATTAGCCAGTCCTGGCAGATGGTGGGATGATGAGCCTCTGCCAAGTCACAGAGTGGCTAATCCATTGCAAGCAACACATAGATAGGAAGGCTCCATGGAGCTCACAGTGGAGGCAAAATCATGAGTGGTTGGTCTGGCTCCAAGGGCCAGATCCTCATTATCTGCACCTGTGGGGGAATATTTGTATTCATATACATATATGAATGAATACTCCCATCTCTAATACTTACCCTCCTGGATTAAAATTTCCAGTTCTTTTTGTTTGTTTCCCATACTCCTACCATTTATATACAGATACTGAAGGTTGTGTGATTTGTCTTTGCTTAATTCCTATTTTAGTTCAGACTTTTCCCATAAAACAGACTATGAACTTCCAAACAAATTGGATTGCAGCTGAAGATTGATAAACAAATAGTCAAGGAATAACTTACCACCTTGAACAAGTTCAAATCTCCAGGGCCAGATGAACTGCATCTGAGAGTACTGAAAGAACTGGCTGAAGAATTCTTAGAACCACTATCCATTATTTTCTTGAATTCATGGGAAATGGGTGAGGCACCAGAGGAGTGTTAATGTCCCTATCTTCAAAATTGGTAAAAAAGAGGAACCTGTGAACTACAGGCCAGTCAGCCTGACATCAGTCCCAGGCAAAATTCTGGAACAGATCGTAAAGGGGTCATTGTGCAAGCACCTAAAAAATAAGGCAGTAATAACTAGAACCCAACACAGATTTGTCAAGAACAAATCCTGCCAAACTAATTTGATCTTGTTTTTTGATCACGTCACCTACCTGAAAGACAGAAGGAATGCTGTAGACGTAGTATATCTTGACTTCAGCAAGCTTTTGACCAAGTGCCCCATGATAACCTGATTAGCAAACTAACTAGGTGTGGGCTGTACAAATCAAGTGTCAGGTGGATACACAATTGGCTACAGAATCATACTCAGAGTGTGATGATTAATGGGTCCTTCTCAAAATGGGAGGAGGTAACAAGTGGGGTACCCCAAGGCTCATTCCTGGGCTTGGTGCTCTTCAATATTTTTATTAATGACTTGGATGAGGGAGTACAGGGAATGCTTGTCAGATTGGCAGATTATACAAAATTGGGTGGAATAGCTAATACAACAAACAATATTCGAAATGACCTTGATAGAATGGAGCCCTGGGCTGAAAACAACAGAATGAAATTCAACAGGGATAAGTGCAAAGTACTGCACCTTGGGAAAAGAAACCAATTGCACAGTTACAAGACAGGGGATACCTCGCTCAGCAAAACTACGAGCAAAAATGATCTTGGAATTGTCGTAAATCACAAGCAAAATATGAGGCAACAGTGTGATGTGGCTACAAAAAAAAAAAAAGGCAAATGCTATTTTAGTCTACATTAATAGAAGTATAGTTTCCAAGCACCATGAGGTGCTAGTCCCCCTCTATTCAGCACTGGTTAAGCACAAGGTTATACCATGAGTACTTCAAGAATGATGCTAACAAATTGGAACAAGTTCAGAGGAGGGCAACAAGGATGATCAGGCGGCTAGAAACCAAGCCTTATGAGGAAAGGTTGAAACAACTGGGCATGTTTGGGTTTGAGAAAAGAAGACTGATATGATAGCACTTTTCAAATATTTGAAAGGCTGTCATACAGAGGAGGGCAGGATCTGTTCTCGATCATCCCAGAGTGCAGGACACACAACAATGGGCTCAAGTTAAAGGAAAACAGATTTTGGTTGAATATCAGGAAAAACGTCCTAACTGTTAGAATAGTACGACAGTGGAACCAGTTACCACGGGAGTTGGTAAATGCTCCAGCACTGGAGGCATTCAAGAAAAACTTAGATAATCACCTGGTAGATATGCTTTGATTGTATTCCTGCATTGAGCAGGGGTTTGGACTCGATGGACTTGTAGGCCCCTTCCAACTTCACTTTTCTATGATTCTATGATTCTTGGTGGGGGCATCAGAGAGGACCTTCTTTGTCACTGTTCCCAGACCCTGAAGTTCCCTCCCATGGGAAGCCAGGCTGGCCCCATCTTTGTTGTTCCGTAAGGAGGGAAAGACCTTTCTCTTCACACGGTCTTTTCCTTAATGACTTCAGGTCTGAAAGAGGTTTTTAAATGGATTATTGTGCTCTGTTGTTTAAAATATGTTTTAGGATTGATTTTATTTACTGTTTTTAACATATATTTGTTGAATTATTTTAAAATATTTGTATACTTATTGTTTTTAGCTTTTAAATAATGTCCTATTAATGATACAAACTACTTTAGGTCCTTTTAAGGAGAAGGGCAGGCTAAAAATCTTTTAAATAAATAAATGAATCCATATAGTTAAATTTACAGATGGCGGTTTTGTACTTGAAGTCCACTGGCACAGGTGGCCAGCTTGATGAACACCCACTCCCAGACTCCACCAGACCACTTGCTGTGCGGTGCGTCTGCACCCCAATTGCAGCGGTAGCTAGGCTGCTACAACCCTGCCCCCCTACTCCCCCAGCCACTCCAGCAAGGGGGGAGGAAGAGGAGTCTCCCTTCTCAGCCATGGAATGCCAGTGGGCTTTGTATTTGTATACAAATATGAAGCCTCCGTCTCTAATTAAATCACTATACTCTTTTTTAACTGAAAAAATCTCCATTGTGCTTGTACTGATTAAAAAGATAATTTACTAAAAACCTGACCAAAGTGTGGAGGTCTTAAAAGCATGGCAGCATTCTTCACCATGCCCCTTAGACAGCACAAAGTGACATTTTGAGCAAGCTTGTGTGTGTGTGTGTGTGTGTGTGTGTGTGTGTGTGTGTGTGTGTGTGTGTGTGTGCGTGCGTGTGCGTGTGCGTGTGCACGTGTGTGCATGTGCATGATAGAAAGAGAATGAGAGAGAGATTTATAGGAGTGTTGGGGCCTGAGACCAGAGGTTGGGTTATTGGGGTGGCATACACTGTCTGTGCAGTTCCCTTGCCCTCTTCTGTTTAATTTATTTGTTTATTTGATATCTCATCATTAGTGCCACAAATACACACACACACACATACACACAGAGAGAGAGAGAGAGAGAGAGAGCATTTTTATGTTGGACTTCATATGAAAATATTCTTCAATATATTTGTGGGTTCTCTCTTCATTAATAGATAATGCAGTGCTATGTACCTAATTAGGCAAATTAAAAAGGACCCTAACTTTTAAAATGTTTTGCAGATTTTTAGAAACCAAGTGTAAGGTTGGGCAGTACCTTAGTTGTCTCATTTTCTACACTTAAGTAGTAGAAATGAGACAACTAAGGTATTGCCCAACCAATAAAGCAGGAACTGGCTAGTTAACTTATTGGGAGCTGTGAAACTCTTAAACACACGAGTACATTTTTATGTATTTTCACAAAAGTCAAGGACCTGGTTAGTGAACTTTAGAAGAGTGCATCCCGCCTTGATTATTACTGCAGGACAAGAGGGGGAAATGCAGTGCTGAGACAAAGCAATGAAAGCAGCATTTCTGCTGTGTAGAACACATTTCAACAATTAGTCTCCCAGCTTCAGCTCTTCCCATCTTTCTCTATTCTCAGGAGACAGATTGCACATCTTTATGATCAATAGAGCTAGATAAATTATTCATTATGAAAAATCATTAATTGGTTTTACATCAGAGTACCATTGCTGTTTTACTGAATGTTTATGAGGAAGCACCCATAAAAAGGAAATGGCCCATTCACATATATTTCATTAACTTTTTTGTTGTTGCTGTTCTGCAAACTCATAACAATCTATACATTTGAATTGGGAGTCTTTCCCTGACATCATTTGGGCTTTCAAACAAGTCACCCAAGTACTACGGCTTCCGTGCCAAACTGGAAGTTACTGCTTGAGTATCTTCTTTGCATTTTTTTCTATAACTAGGGTATGGGCAGACTGGCCATAAACAGAACCTGGCAGTGCATCCAGGCTTTCCAAAGTTGCTGTGTCACAGTTACCTCACAATACCTCAAGTCAGAGATCTGAATCTAATCTTAGGAAAAATATTATTTTTGCTTCAGTCACATATTCTGCTGAGATACAGAAGAACTGAAAGCTGGAAGAAAACTTTTGCTATCTCATTGTCAACATGTTAGGTGCCAGAGGAATATTGAGTGCCAGACTATCATGCTTATGCTTTGGGTAATGTTCAGAGAAGGCAAGGTCCGACAATAGTGATCTGTTGTTGGTGAAACACAAAGGCCCAGTAGAACCAAGAGTCAGTGCTCCCTCTGCAGCCCCTGTGAGTCCCCTAAAGGCTAAAGAAAGAGCACTGTGTGAACTCCTCAAAATGGTTATTTCTAGTCACACAGGCTAGACTTGATGATCCATAGGGTTCCTGACCAGCTCTGCAGTTCTAAGGTTGTTGTTATTTTGGTTGTGGTTGTGGTTAATTCCTTAGCAGAAAAATACCATGATGAAGAACCTGTGATTTTAGGAAGTAAGTGATAGTCACCAGGAGTATATAGGAAACCAGCAATACTGCTTCAAGCTACAGAGACTGTATTTGTCAAAATCCTAAAAAGAGTGTACAAACAATCTGGAAAACAAAACCATTGCCCACCTACTGGAAACTTTTAATACACATTCCATTTCCCAAGTGTTTGCAACACCTTAGACATCACTGCATTGTAATGTGTAAGGTGTTGCAATTTTTTATTTATTTATTTTTTTGGTCATTTATGGAGGGAGAAAGGCCCAATGTTCAGCCTGGATTCAGGGGGGGAAAAAAGAGGAACAAGAGCATATTGCAAATATACATTGGCTACTGGAGCATACCAAAGATTTTCAGAAGATCACTCTCTGCTTCATAGATTACAACAAGGCCTTTGACTATGTATATCATGAGCAACTATTAATTTTTCTAAAGGAAATTTATGTGTCTCAGTTGTCCTGAACCATAAACTATATTCTTTAGGGGAAGGATTTATATGACATTTCACATTGCATGGGGTGAACTACAATATACCACGCTAGAATGATGCATTCACCTACAGAGGTGCACAAGGCCAAGACTGTAATTCTTCAGGTTTGTGGTCATGTGTCACAATTCATTCCCAATGGTCTTTGAAGAAGAACATTTCCTTGTGGAGATCTTTTGCTTTTTATTCTGGCAGTGTTTCTTATGGGGTAGGATACAAATTTAATGAAGAGAAAAACAAGAGGAAAACCCGAAGAATGTTGATGTGATTAATAACATATTACAATTGTTCCATTGGAAAATAATATTAGAAAGTCCATTATAAGACTTCTAGACCCAGTACTCACTGTCAACTGTATATCAGAATAGTCTGCACAGGCTCTAAGTCAGTGTTTCCCAAACTGTGTGCCATGGCACTGGGAAATCCACATGGGAACCCCACAGAATCCTCTCCTTCCTCCTCCCTTGTCCATTCACCCACCCAAAGTCTCCTACAGCACTTACTTGTAGTTTCTCTGCTGTCTGTGCATGACGAAGAGAGTGAACCCTGGCACAAGACTGGGTTTCCTGCCCTCCTGTTTAAAAGGGAATCTTCCCTCCCCACCCCCATACAGCTTCTTCATTTTTCCGGAAACCGCTTCTTTCAGAAAAGTCAGGCCGCCAGACTATTTCCCTTAAGCCATCTGTATATAAAAGCAAAGCAAACCAAAGTGTGCTGCTTATATACCGCCCCATAGTGCTTCAAGCACTCTCTGGACGGTTTACAAGTTAATTATGCAGGCTACACATTGCCCCCCCCCCAGCAAGCTGGGTACTCATTTTACCGACCTTGGAAGGATAGTAGGCTGAGTCAACCTTGAGCTGGCTACCTGGGATTGAACCCCAGGTTGTGAGCACAGTTTTGGCTGCAGTACAGTGGTTTAACCACTGCACCACGAGGTTCACTGCCTATAGCACAATCTCTGGTTACACCTAGTGGCCAGTCCTGGAGATACACCCTGGGAAGGCATATTCATGTTTTTTGTGTGTTTTGTTTTGTTCTTTTGAAACGAATCAAGCAGTGGGTAAGTGAAACTGCAGGTACTGATCCTGTGGAAAAGGCAGCCCTAGTTGTACTGAGGAATTGTGGCCAGTGGCCAGTAAGTAAAGGGTAGCACAAGTCAAAACATTTTGGGAACCACTGCTCAAAGTAATACTGATTTTGCATTTTTCATGATTTGACTTCTAAGAAATCCTGGCTCCATGCTATATCAACAACTGGATTAAATGTGGTCAGTATTTGATACAGTATTGTTTTGGTCTTGCACAGAAAATATTATATTAAAATAAATAAATATTATTCCAATTTTATATTGGAAGCCGCCTAGAGTGGCCCGGTGGGCCAGATAGGTGGGGTATAAATCAAATAAATCAATCAATCAATCAATCAATCAATCAATAAATAAATAAATAAATATTACAAATAGGTACATGACAATTAAAACAGGAAAAAATGACTCCATCTTAGTATATCATTTAAAGCCCATGAGACAGAAAGTCACCAAATAATCAAATAATTATAGAAAAAACACATCAATTCATTTTAAAAGTATGTGAGTTCTATGCTTTGAAAGGATATGCCATCTTTCCATGAAATAACTTGAGAAGGGAGGGATCTGTAATTAAAAATACAGCGCTTAGCTTCATAATAATTTTCACAGTGGTGTATCTATAGCAATTCATCCTGTAACCTGTGCATAATATCATAATCATAGCTTGTCATTCTAAACGAGAAAAGATAACTGCATCTTTGGATTAGATTGACTTCCAAAGTCTTGGGTAATGAGATTCAAGCGGCTGCATCCACTCAAATAGTGCTGTTGGCTGAAAGGCAAAAGCTTGGCAATAGCATAAGGAGGGGAGACGTGGCTGCACAGAAGAAGCCAGAAGTGTGAAGAGGGAGCGATCTGCAAAAAGTAGGCAGTGAATAGGGGGAGACACAATCAGGCAGCAAGAAACAAGAATTGAGTCCTTCCTTCATCATTGGGGAACAAATTCTATGGCACGTCATATTTTTTTCTGCAACCTATGTTTGAGTTTATGGGTTAGTTTGAACACATTTTTGAGTAATCTGGTGAGAAAGATCAGATTAATCATAAACATGTTTGAACTGCTTGTGGATTCAAATGTAGGTTTCGGACAAAATGTGAAATGTCATATAAATCCTTCCCCTAATCCCTTTATGCTTGGGATAGGTGGGAAGTATTAGAAGTGCTTTTGGCCTCAAGCCTGCAGAGCACCCCAGTGTGGACAGTTAATTATAGTACATTTCATTTCAAAGAATGGATTAATCTTATTCAGACCAAACTGTATTTGGTCCACACCAGTTCACACTGCGTTAGTCTGGTTCTACAGTAGGTTGCCCTGCCTTGATCTGGTGTGATCTTGAATGACTCAAATGTTAAATGGCTAGACTGAAGCTAAATCAACCCAGAGTGTGTAGACTCCTGTTCGCTTCCACTCTAGGGCAGCAGGCTCCAGGACACTTTTCAATAATAGCGCCTACAGAGTGGGATTGTGTGACAGCTCTGGCATTATATATTCATTTATATCCTTACTTCTTAGTGTTACATGTTTTGCTGCACAACTATTCAACAAATCACAGCTCTGAACACATTGTGTGTTTGTGGCTGATTTGATTGTGATGTAGAGCTAGTAAGAACTTTCAAAATATTTATGGATTTGAATGACGTCCTTTCTCTTTATTCTTGGTTCTTAAATTTCATTTATTCTGAACTAGAATGATGCAGAATTGGGAAAATCCAACGTCTGGCTGACATGCAGCTTTCTCATATTTAGAATAATTCTTCTCTTCAGAACTGTCACTTCATGCATGAACAGAGCTTTGATGGATGGGTGGGGCTCACACATTTCTTCCTCATATGCCTGTATAACTGCTTTTTGAATGCCTGAAAAGAGACTTACCTGACTACTGCTTACTTGCCATCTGACCCAAGAAGACTGATGCTTTCTCTTACTCACTGTGCACCATGCTGCCCTTGCCCTTTTGTTATAATTCTTTCACTGTAAGTCTTGGGGATATTTTATGTGTCACAGGAAGCTGCCATGTAAAAGAAGCACAATGCCAGAAGAGAAGGTTGCACGAATTGGCAAGATGGTGCACCAGCAACTTTAAAAAGCACAGAAGTCCTGGAATCTTTCTGGCTAAAATTTGGCACAATTAATCTCCTCTTTAGGTCTCCAAATGTCACGCAGACATGTGAAAACAAAAAGTTTTAACCACTTTGGCAAGTCAATGGGTGGTTTAGTAACCCAGATTTCCCAGTTTTACTTTGAATTTGGGCCTAGATCCAGTTAGGGATAAATTGATCTAGACTAAATAATGCTCTATTGCTCAATCAAATTGTGAACCAAAGAGTGTGAGAACATTGCTTCATTATATTTCCTTAAGCACTCTAGCTGTTGATCACCACCAACAACATGTGAGTTATCCACATGTACCTTCCTACTCTGCCGTACAGTCCAAGGCATGGGAGTATGAGATGTCGCAAACAGCAAATACATGCAACAGGCTCATAGGGGAACTATTTCAAAATCCCAAAGGATTTAGGTAGCACATAATCACATCTCTCCTTTTATTCCAAATCTAATGTTGGAAATAGGGACTAATAGTGATTGGTCCTTTTTTATGCTTGGTATTCAGTGAGAAGGGTTTCACTTACCTTTCAGAATATATAAAACTAGATAACTGTAAACTACTATTCTGTTTCTCTGATCTTAGTAACTGGACAACTATTCCAAAAGCCAAATGAAGGATTATCCATGTGTTGTTAATCCATTGGCATGGTCAATGGTGATGGATCCTGAGACCCATAGTCCAATGACATCTAATGGGTCATGTGTTTCCCATTCCTAATGTAAAGGCAGTTGGAGATTATTTAGCAATTGGTGCAAAATATAATACTGAGAGACCAGCTGAGTGAAACAGCCTCTCCTGAGCCTTGTTTGTTTCAAGAATTTTTCTCAATGTCTCCTTATTAAGGAAGTAATAGCTGATACATCTCATGAGTTTGAATCAATTAGTCCTATGAAAGTTTCCAAATGAATAAATGGAGGCCATCCGCCGGGACCTCTCCCCTTTTTTGAATACAGTGAATCGAGCTGAGATGTCCAGCGCTCTGTCTTGTCCGGTGATTTTTGACTCCTTTCAGCCTGTTTCGCCCGACACTGTGGCCAGGATGCTTGATCGCTGCCGTGCCACCACCTCCTCTTTGGACCCTTGCCCGGCCTGGCTAATCAAGGCAGCCAGGCCTTCAACAACGGAATGGGCTACTGTAATAATTAATGGGTCTTTCCTTGAGGGCAGATTTCCCTCTGCCCTCAAGGATACACTCATTAGGCCCATAAGAAAGAAACCTAGTTTGGCAGCGGACAAAATTGGCAATTATAGGCCCGTCGCCAATGTTTCTTTCTTAAGCAAGGTAGTCGAGAGGGTGGTGGCCGATCAGCTTCAGGCGTTCCTGGATGACACAGATGCCCTGGATCCATTCCAATCAGGCTTCAGGCCGCACCATGGAACAGAGACAGCATTGGTCACCCTGTGTGATGACCTGTTGAGGGAGGCCGACAGAGGCAAAATGTCTCTGCTGGTCCTCCTCGATATCTCAGCGGCCTTCAATACCATTGACCATGGTATCCTCCTGGGGAGGCTCACCGAGTTGGGAATAGGTTGTCAGGCATTTGCCTGGCTCCGTTCCTTCTTGGAGGACCATCCCCAGAGAGTACAGCTTGGGGAGAATGTCTCGGCCCCGTGGAGCCTCAATTGTGGGGTTCCACAGGGGTCGATCATCTCCCCAATGCTGTTTAACATCTATATGAGGCCGCTGGGTGGGTCATCAGGGGGTGTGGAGCCCTGTGCCATCAATATGCGGATGACACACAGCTCTACATCTCCTTTTCTCCAACTACAGGAGATGCCGTTCTGTCCCTTCAGCGCTGCCTGGAGACCGTTCGGGAATGGATGCAGGAGAATGGGCTGAGGCTGAACCCGGACAAGACGGAGGTACTGAGGGTGGGCGCTCCCACAGTTGGGGATTTGGGAAACTCCCTCATTTTTGGGGGAGTGACCTTGCCTGCCAGGGATGGGGTTCACAGCTTGGGGATGCATCTGGACGCGGCGCTCACTATGAAAACCCAGGTGGCGTCCGTGGTCCGCACCACATTTTTCCATCTTCGGCGGATAGCCCAGCTGCGACCATACCTTGATGTGGGGGCTCTCAACACTTTGGTACATGCGCTTGTAATCTCAAGATTAGACCACTGCAATGCGCTCTACGTGGGGCTACCTTTGAGGCTGCTGCGGAAACTACAGGTGGTGCAGAATGCTGCGGCCAGATTACTCAGTGGAGTGAGAAGATACCAACATATCTCGCCCACTCTGGCCGCATTGCATTAGCTGCCCATCCAATTCCGCATCGACTTCAAAGTGTTGATGCTTACTTACAAAGCCCTAAACGGTTTAGGACCTCAATATTTGGTGGAACGCCTTCTCCCACCTAGATCTACCCGTGTCACCTGTGCGAGCCAGGAGGTGAGGCTGAGGAGCCTGATACCGAGAGAGGCCCGGAAGGAAAAGACCAGAAATCGGGCCTTCTCGGCGGTGGCTCCTCGCTTCTGGAACAACTAACCTCCTGAGATTCGCGCGGCTCCCTCGCTCGGCATTTTTAAGAAACAATTGAAAACACTGATGTATAGGCAGGCTTTCCCAACAGATAATCCCTGACGATTTTTCTTTTATATTCTTTGATTTCTATTTCTGTCTATTTGTAATGTTTTTAATAATTTTATTGTTGCTCCGATTGTAAGACGCCTAGAGTGGTCTAGTATGACCAGATATGCGGGATAGAAATTAAATAAATAAATAAATAAATAAATAAATAAATAAATAAATAAATAAATAAATAAATAAATAAATTTGTTGAAGGAGATTAGGTTTCTTTGTGTACAAATTATGCACACATATGCTAGTGTAACCACAGGAGTTACCTGGGGTGTGAGAGTAAGAGGAATGTTTCTGTCAAGATAGTGCCTGACACCTTTGCTTTTTGTTAAGTGCTTGTATTAAAAACTTGAAAAGTATAGTCTGCTCAATTGCTTGTAGAGGTCACCTTGTTAATTAATTAACTGCATTGGTTTCCCACTTGTCCTTGAGGCAGCATATATTGCTCTACCTGCCTCCATTTTAATCTCACTACAGTCTTTTGAGGCAGGTAGAGCTCAGAGGTTTTAGGCTGATGTGTCCTAGGATTCCACACCCAGTAAGTTTCATAGCTGAGTGTAGGGCTTGAGCTTGGGTTTTCCCCAAGATACTGTCTTAACTACTAAACTGAACCAGCTCTTCAGAGTCATTTAAAAAACCCCAACAAACTATTGAGACTGAAATCATATCTTACTGACCTACTTGGCAATAAATCTGCATGAACTCCACAGACTTGCTCCTGAGTAAACCAAGATAAGATTGTACAGTAAATCCAACCGATTTAATTGTTGCAGAATCCTTTTGCAGCCTGTTCAGGCAGGCCCTTGCAATTACCCTTAGGCTGTCAAATGGAGCTTATTGTTGTAAGTTGCACAGAAATTCTCTGTGTGAGATGGAGGCAGTGGAAGCCATTTAATACACCTGACAAAAAAAAATTTATTTATTTATTTATTTATTTATTTATTTATTTATTTGTTTGTTTGTTTGTTTGTTTGATTGATTGATTGATTGATTGATTGATTGATTGATTGATTGATTGATTGATTGATTGATTGATTGATTTTTACCCTGCCCCTCTAGACCATGTCTACTCGGGGCGGCTTACAAAATAAAACAGTTTAAAAATATATAAAATCATAAAATTACAATTACAATTTCAATTTAAAACAATTAATTTAAAGAGAGGATTACCAAGATGGAATAGCAAAGAAAAGAAAAAGGAGAAAGACTT
Source organism: Pogona vitticeps (assembly GCF_051106095.1). Lineage (NCBI taxonomy): Eukaryota > Metazoa > Chordata > Lepidosauria > Squamata > Agamidae > Pogona > Pogona vitticeps. Next base: position 80,780,390 of record NC_135787.1, on the reverse strand, counting down.
AATTGACTGGAGGGAAGGCCTGCTTGAATAACCAAGTTTTTAACTGGCTTTAAAAACACCCAGCGAGGGTGCCAGCCGAATTTCTGTTGGAAGGGTGTTCCACAGCCGAGGAGCCACCGCCGAGAAGGCCCGGTTTCTTGTTTTTTCCTTCCAGGCCTCTCTCAGCGTCAGACCCCTCAGCCGCCCCTGCTGGCTATGGCGGGTGATTCGGGTAGATCTGGGTGGGAGAAGACAGTCTGCCAAATATTGAGGATCAGTGTGTGCACCAAGATGCTTTCTGCCCTTAAAGAAATGTGTTGTAAATCTAAATTATTAAAGCAAAAAGGTATTCATTGTCTCCGAGGAAAACAAATGCCCAACATCTTGAAAGGTGCTCCCTTTAAGAATCAGATCAGTGAAAGAATCAATCAGTTGTTACTCTGCTTTAAAAAGAATATAACCCAAACCAGCGTTTTGATTCTTAAATCTGAAATGTGTGTTCGGTTATTTCACTGGACAAATCAGACAACAAAGACTTTAAAAAGAAAAGAGACAATTCTTGTGGAACTTTGCTTTGGTGGTATCAGTCTATATATTGAGATACTGTATGTGTGTGTTTCTCAGTTCAGCATATGTATCAGATATTGGGATTTATTATTGTTTTTCCAGCCAATGCTGTGTTCTTCACTTAAGCATAAATATATAAAATGGTATTCAGATGATGCCCCTCCCACTTGAATTGGATTAGTCTGATGCAATATCCACTGTATTGGTTTATATAGCATGTCCATATTTCCTAATAGGCTACATACAAGCCCTTTAATTGATAATTCTTCTGTAAACTAGAAATCATATATATAAGTTAACCTGATTTTCGATACCATAGAAAAATATCTTTATTCTGATAAAACACATTTATGCAACCAGAAATGTTTAAGTAATAAACACATATACAAGTACACAAACTAATTTACAGAGGCACGTTAGCCTGTTGTAAAAAAAACAACAACAATAATTTATGGCACCTTTATTTTGCATTAACTTTCAGAGATTATGTCCCATTTCATCAAATGCAAGAAGTAAATAGATACAATAGGGAAATGGTTTAAGAAATGTAATGGAGGATAGAATCATAGAAAAATTGAACTGGAGGAGAATTTAAACATTTTAAAACTATGAACTTGTTGAAACTGTAAACACTGTGCATGGTAGTAGAAGTTGTTCTAACTATTAACAATTTTTGAAGCTGTTAATAAAACCCCCTTGCCCATCTGAAATACAACTACATTGCAGAAAAGATTCTTACCTATGACTAGTAGTACCACGTCATAGTCCAGATAGAGATGTGAATCCTATTGAATGCTGAACACTGTAAATAGATACAATCTCCAGTCCAATGTGGTATACAGATATGTATTCAATTTATAGTCAAAGAAAAGTAAAATGTGTGCAGATATCTTTAGTTAGATTAGAAAGTTTGTTTCCAAGACCCAGGGTGGTATCACTATCTTCTTCTCTCAATGTATTAAGTTTCAGATGTTTCTATTTTAAAATAGTATGAAAACAAATGAATAAAACCAAGCCATGTGACTAATGTGCTAAATGTGGGACTTCATTTGGAGGTACAATCTCCTTGACCTCCTTGGCCATATTCATAGATTAAATATGTGAAAATGCTTCTGAATGTCTCATCCTTGACCAGACATGTCTTTTCAATAGTGGAAGACAACCTATTGAGTGCTTGTTAACCTAAATGAGATCTATCATGTGTAGTACAAGACATTAAGCCCATTTTTGAATCAAGGTTTCCAAATTTTGCGCAAATTGCCTGCACAAAGTCACATGCGAACACAGAGAGAAAATTCAATGATTCACTGAAGATGCAAACAATCCATCCAGTGCTTTTAAAAATCCCATGTAGTAATACAATAGTTATAATTTATGCTAAAATCAGTCTTGCAATGTGCACAAAAAGATTTTTACATATGTGAAAACTTTCATTGAAAATGACCAAAAATATGTCACCAAGCATTGGGGGGAAGGCTGTTTTTATATTAGAGAACAAGACAAACTATGACATGTAATTCTACCATAGCATTTCAGTGACTGACATAAAACTATGCCAAACTTATATCCTTAAATGCATGTCTGCAACCACTGTTGAATAAAGATGAATACATTTAAGCTTGATCAACAACAAACTGCTATGGAAATCGAAGGAGTTAAAGAAAATAGTACTGCAAACAATTGCTGTGTGTATAGGTGTTAATTAGGAAGATGACTCTAAAGAAAAGTTCTGTAAGCATTTTATAGAAAATGAGTATATTCACCATTCTTAAACTATATACACTATTAGCACTCCTTCTTGGGCATTGCTTGGTTCCACTTGACATCTCACTGGGTTAAATTTAGAAAAATGTTTTTTTATTCCAAAAACCAGATCTTGTGGTGCAGGTGTGAAAGAAGAGGGAAAAATAGTTAAAGGAACCATTGAACACAGGTGAAAAGTCAAGTTGTTCTCCCAAGATGTTGGTAATTCTGTCTTTTAAACAAATGCAGTCTGGTATTTGCTATGATTTCACCTGCTTTTTAAAGGATCAGGAAATATGGTCAGAGCTCTTCAAGTAAAGCAAAAGAATGAGGAACATTTAATTTTTCAAGCATTTAACAGAGTAGGAGGCTATTTTCCAGCACATTCCCAGTGATTGGTTTCCCTGTTTTGTTGTTGTTGTTGTTTATGCATTTTACACGAACAGCTCCAACTCCAGTCATTAACTCAGTTCTTGTGATGTCATAGCATAGTGATTCACAAATACTGTATCCTAACTTAACCTTAGTGTGAATATATCAGCTATTAAGTTGGGGATGGTAAGCTGCTCTATTAAAGATATAAAAGGCCAGATTGTCTGGCCAAGGGTCAGAAAGACCTATGTTATTTTGGTAAAAAGGAGAATAGCAATGGGAATCAGAGCAAGAAGACTAAACAAGGACAGATTGGAAGCATGAATAATGGGTTGAAAAGTACAGTGGTGCCTCGCATTACGACATTAATTCGTTCCAACGAAATCGCTGTAGAACGAAAACGTCGTAAAGCGAAAATAAAAAAGCCATTGAAACGCATTAAAACCTGGTTAATGCATTCCAATCAGCTAAGAACTTACAGTCTAGCGAAGATCCTCCATACAGCGGCCATTTTCGGGTGCCTGTGCAGCGAAAAATGGCTCCTAAACACAGCAGGAAGCCATTTTGAGCACCCGGTGGCCATTTTGAAAACTCGACGATCAGCTGTTTTGATCGTTGGGAAGCAAAAATCGGTTCCCAAAATAGGGAACCGATCATCGCGCAGCAAAATTCCCCCATTCAAAACGTCATTTTGCGATTGCTTTTGTGATCGCAAAAACCTCATCGTAATGTGGATTCATCATTAAACGGAGTGCCTGTCTTGTGAGGCACCACTGTATCAGGATCCTGAAAGAAATAGGAAAAGCATGCGGCTGGGCATAAAAGAGGTAGAAAAAAGGGGGGAACTTCACATAGAATCTAAACTCAGGAAGGGAGCAGACAGGCGAGGGAGCTGTCATCTTGGGGGGGGGGGGAAGCAGGGCCATGAAGACAAATAAGATTTCCTATTTCACGCGTTAAACTAAACATTTGGCCCAAAAGAAAAAGATGATAAATCCCAGTCAAACAGACTGAATTGTCTCAAAAACTTCACAGTAAAAAACTTCATAGTAAAAAACTTTAAAGTAAAAACTTTAATGAAACAATAAAATATCAAGCTTTCAGCAAGGAAAACATGTCCTGTCGTCTTCAGGATTACAAACAGCATACTAATTACATTGCATACGGTGATATACACTCAATGTGATTACATCACAAAACATTCCAGGTGTACTAATTATTTAATCAACTTTCTGCTGTTCTGATGAGATTAATTAAAGGAAGCCACAAATCATTAAGTCTATGTCCATCCACCTGGTTTACACGTATGTCTAAAGACTCCCTTATCAGTCTAAAATTCCAAGAGTGTGACTAAAACAGCTTTTGGCTTTGGGCCCAAAAGCAGAATATTTGACTGCTGTTTAAAGAAGGTTAACAGTAACCTTAGAGCTGCAAACCTGGAAGGGACCCTGTGGATCTTTGAGTTCAGTCTCTGTCAAGGAGGCAAAGTGGGGCACAGCAGGGAATTGAACCTCTGGCTCCACAGGTAGATGCCTAAACCACTCAGCTGTAATGTTAATGACCACTGCCTAGTAATGGAGTATCTTGATGGTGTATTGGTTTTAGAAACATTTCTAAACTTTTTGAATATTCTAAAAACTGGGGACTGAAAAGCAAACCCACAATATTTTTGTAAGTCTATATGAAGAGTCACAATTATTTTAACAAGTACGATCGCCATGTCTGATTTCCTTATCAAGAAATGTGGAAAATCTGATTTATTTCCGCTTCTTCAGAAGAGGAATGAAATGAAAGAAGAAAGCAAAGAATTTTCCCAGAGAAAAATTAAAAATCATGGAATGCCGTACTTAGCACCACATGATTTGTATAAGAAGATATCAGTTTCCATAGTGTGATATAGCTAGATACAATTATTGGATCCCACTCATGAAGCTTTTGGATTCTAGGGCTCAAATCATAATAAACTGAATATATCCAATGCTACAGGAAACTAAAGATGGAGAGTATCCAGAGGTATAAAGATGGCACATTTCAGTTTCATGACATACAGGAAGTTATTGTTGTCCTGAATGAGTGCTCCAGGATGGTAAAGAGCTGAATGAAGGTGAACTAATTGAGATCCAGTCCTTTCCAGATAGAATTATTTTGGGTAAATGGTGCTCAGTCTGTTTCAAATGGGGACACTCTCCTTCTAAAGTTTATATTCTGGGGTATGTACTGATCCAACACTGTGTTTAAAGTCTTAAAACATCTCTTTGGTTCAAACTGTGTTTTGATGACCTTCAGCTTGCACTAGTTCCAAGTTTACTAGCTTGGAGTTAACTTAATCAGAATTACTCATACTCTAATAACCCCCCTCTTAAACTATTGTTATAAGTAGGCTTATGAAGAAATCTCATCACTGCCAAGACTTCTTGAGGAGCAAAACTGCTCCTTGAGTATCCTTCAACTTATCCAGGAGACTCTGGCTGAAGCTGGAAACTAAGACACTTTTTTTGTTATATTTTTTACAATTTTGAGAAAATCTTATTTATTTATTTATTTATTTATTTATTTATTTATTTATTTATTTATTTATTTATTTATATTTTATTATATTATATTGTATTACATTACATTTATAGCCCACCCATCTAGTCATTCTGACTACTCTGGGCGGGTAACAACGTATCATATAGCAAATACAGTTTAAAATCATCACAATATATTACTAAAAAACTCAATGATCCAGATGGGAGAAAGCATAAAACACAAAATCAGACAGTGGATGGAGGAAAGGCTTGCTTGAACAGCCAGGTTTTCAGTTGGCATTTGAAGATGCCCAGGGAAGGGGCCATGCGAATCTCAGGAGGGAGGCTATTCCAAAGACGAGGAGCCACCGCCGAGAAGGCTCGGTTTCTTGTTTTTTCCTTCCAGGTCTTCAGAAGAGGAAAGAAATGAAAGAAGAAAGCAAAGGAAAAACAGCAGATTTCTGTGAAAATCTGCTGTTTTTCTCTTTGTGAAGCTACACATGCAAGCATTGAAAGAACAATAGAACAGGCTGATTGATCAGAAAGATGCTACCAGCCTGACCTCACACTACTCATAGGATGATTATTATTCAAAAATACCAGGCACAGTCAATCAAAATTATAAAAACATTGATTGGTATTACATAACATACACAGGCTTTAACAAAAAATCTAAATATCTGTCAAATATCGATGTAGTATATATGCTGTGCCTAATACTGCTGATTTTGTAGCTCTGTTGATGTCATTTCTGGAATCTGCAACTGCTTATAATACTGTGTGAAATTTCTTGATATTGTTCTCAAAGTCCCAGTGACGATGGGGACTACAGAGGTATGCTTCATCCACAAGCGAGATGATTTTGATTGCCAAATCTCTGTATTTTGTTTATTTTTCCAATTCTTTAGCTTCAGCTCTGGCACCTCCTGGAATTGCAAAGTTAATGATCCAGACATATTTTGTTCTCTTACTACTATGACCAGTGTGTTAAGTTCAAGGTGTCTGTCAGTTTGTATCTGGAAATCTCACAAGATCTTGACTTTGCCATTTTCTGACACTTTCTCTACCTGTTCCCATGGGTTTTTGGAAGCTGGCAAGTTTAATTTTTTTGCATAATGATCACTGCACTAACTTTGCCACTGTATCATGTCTAACTTTGTAATCTGTTTGTGCAACCTTTGGACATTCTCAGATGTGGTGTGACACAGTTCATCTTTTTCTGTTGACATTTGCTGTTAGCACTAATTCCTTGGGTCTTAGCTTTCATCAAATTTGTTTAGAGTGCCTTTTCCTGTGCAGCAAAAATCAAGCCTTTGGTTTCTTTCTTAGTGATCCCTAGTTTTAGTCATTCCCATGTTGAAGAAATGTCTGGATGATGATGATGATGATTGTTATTGTGTCTTTAAGTAAAAGTTAAAGGTTCCCCTTGACAATTTGTCCAGTCATGTCTGACTCTAGGTGGTGGTGCTCATCTCCGTTTCCAACCCATAGAGCCAGCGTTTTGTCCAAAGACAATCCTCCGTGGTCATGTGGCCAACACGACTAGACATGGAATGTCGTTTACCTTCCCACTGAGGTGGTACCTATTTATCTACTTGCATTTTGCATGCTTTCGAACTGCTAGGTTGGCAGGAGCTGGGACAGGCGACAGGGGCTCACTCCGTCGCGTGGATTTGATCTTACGACTGCAGGTCTTCTGACCTTACATCACAGAGGCTTCAGTGGTTTAACCGGCAGCACCACCATGTCTTTTGGTCACCAACAAATGTAGGCACCTTTTTGGCACCTTTCCATTAATCCAGACTTTGTATGTAACTCATGCTATTCAAATAATTCAGAACTTTTTTTGTTTTGTTTTGTTTCTGGTTGTTTAATTTGAGAATGTTGTGAGATTTTGTTGTTGTATTTGACATGGCTTTTTACTGTAAAAGTTTATAGTCAGCCTTGTATTCATGTTTCTTTATTGCTAGCTGCCCATAGAACCTTTTAATAAGATGCCATACCAATATAAAAACAAAATAAATGCCATAGATGTAGAAAATTTGGTTTCTGATTTCACCTTCAAAATCTCTTAGTCAATGTGGCTACTGGCCATCCTGGTAGTATATTCTGGGAGATGTGGTGTAAAACACTAATCATTCCTTTTTCTGAACAACACATTTCTTCCCTCTTCTTCCTCAAATAAGATAGCCTTTTAGCAAAAACTCACACTACTACCATAATCTTGATTTGTCTGGAAGAGTCAAAAAAACAGCTAGACACTTATTCCTGGGGAATCATGGCAGGGAAATAACTGTGGTTTCTAGGCAGCAACTGTTCTTCTGGGCTTTTCTTTTAAAAAGACAAGAAATATTTAGTAGAAAACATTCATCATTAATATTCTTCCAGATGGCTGTGCACACTTAGAAAAAAGATGAATCGTTCCATTGCCAATAAAAATGTGACTATAATAGTGTAATTTCATATGATCTCCATTGTAATTGAAAGGTTTAGTAGGCATGATTGATGCCAGTAGAAATGCACCTATAATGAGGTACCTTAAATGGTGCACCCACAGGTAATTAAATGGGAAGTAATCTTGGCAAAAGTAGTATTAGATATTTGCTAATCAAATGACGCCCTGAATGCTGCAATTAGAAGGAGAGTTCTCCTGTTCTTAACATGCGGTCTTTTGTGCATCCTGTTGCCCTGTTTAGTTGTAATATATTTCATTAAAGCAGTGTTGTTGACTAAGTTCTTCCCCTCCTGGGTGCATTTTGACACTCCTAATGCTACATAATTCAATGAATTTTATATTGTGCACATCTCGGAACTTCTTCAGTGACTGTTCTCTAAACTTTTCACTTTTGATAGAATTGGAGCTGGCAGCGAATGCAGTAGATAGCTCAGTAAAAATACCCAGGGTGCAGCAGCTGTGAAAAAAGGCAAAATTTTTGTTGACCATATTTACACAAGACATAAAAAATAATGTCGCTAATTACGTACCCTCCTTATATCAATACATGTTGTGGCTACATGTATTGATATCTGGAATCGTTTGCATGCTTCTGAACACTGCACCTAAAAAAGGATATCATAGATTTAGAAAAAGTGAAGAAAAGGGTGATTAAAATGATCAAAGTACTACAACAATGTTCCTTTGAGAAAAGTTTACAGTGTTTGGCACTGTGTAGCATGGGGGGGGGGAAGGGGAATGCATGCAGATGGTGACATAACAGAGGCATACACAATTATGCATGATGTGGAGAAAATAGAATCATTTTTGTTGTTGTTTACTCATTTAGTCATGTCCAACTCTTCGTGACCCCATGGACCAGAGCATGCCAGGCCCTCCTATCTTCCACTGCCTCCCAGAGTTGGGTCAAATTCAATGTTTGTAGCTTTGATGCCACTGTCCATCCATCTCATCCTCTGTCATCCCCTTCTCCTCTTGCCTTCACACTTTCCCAACATCAAGGGGTTTTTTTGCCAGGGAGTCTTCTCTTCTCATGAGATGGCCAAAGTATTGGAGCCTCAGTGTCAGGATCTGCCCATCCAGTGAGCACTCAGGGCTGATTTCCTTCAAAATGAATAGGTTTGTTCTCTTTGCAGTACAGGGGACACTCAAGAGACTCCTCCAGCTCCACAATTCAAAAGCATCAATTCTTCAGCGGTCAGCCTTCTTTATGGTCCAGTTCTCTTCCATGCAGCACTACTGGAGAAAACATAGCTTTGACTATGTGGACCTTTGTCAGCAAAGTGATGTGCGGTTGTGAAGACAGCAATAAGCCACCTGACCCAAATTTGGCCCACCCCCAGACCTCCAGCTCCCTACTCATTGTTGACTTTTGGTCTGGGAGCAGCCCCAGTGGATCATCTTCCCCAAGCACTGTAATCACACAATCCGCAGCACTGGGAGATCAGAAGACCTATACTTTGCCTGTGGTTGCAAGGGGACTCACCAAAACCTGTTCTATCCATATTACCCACCTGTGTGACCAAATTAACCAACTGTCAATATGACAACGTTCCTTGACCAGTGTGGGATAGGCAAATAAAAAACTCCTCATCCAAACAGCCAAGGAAGCAGGTCACAAATTCCTATCTGGCCCCAAAAGGCAACCAGTAAAACTCACACTGGTATATAGGGTGGGCAGGCGGATTGCCAGGAAAGAAGAGACCGAATGGAGGGAGGTGTGACAAACCCAGACCTACTGGGATATGTCACACAGTTACACTAAGCTGCCACCAACCATTCCCTTTAAGAAGTCACACAGACCAGGGATGGATTTTTAAACAATAAAAGAATAAGGTTTATTTAAATACAACACACAGGGATAATAAAATGATTAGGTGAATAAAATAAAGTAACGTGGCTTACTTTCACTCATACATGCATACAGTTTGGTTCACACAGAACCCTTAACTTAAAGCACAGACCCTGAACCTATCAGTTCTGGCTAACCATACAGACACCTGAACCTATCAGGTTGGTACTCTGACACACAGAAGTACCCTGTCTGACACACAGACTCCCACAACAGCTTCTTCTTCCCAGCTGCTGCTTCGTCACAACCCAGTGTCTCTCAGCGTCTCACTCTCACCACACAGGCATCACATATTTATACAGTACAGCCCCTCCTCCTGATGTCCCGCCTTCCACTCCCCATAGGATGGAACTTTCCCTCCAAACCCATGACAGACAGGTAACATCAGTGCTGTTATGTAACACCTCCCCTCTTTATAAGTTGTTTTGTAGGGGGAAAGCTAAGGTGCTTTTCACCAAAAAACAACCTGTATAAAACACACAACAACAGTTATACCTACCATATTATACTTACTCATACTTACATTCTAAGTTAAACCATAGCAAATAGGCATTTAAACATTTACCATTAACATTACATCAATTTACCTTTATTCATACAAACCAAATTTAAAACCAGGTACATTAACTTTTTGTCATCATTATATACACATAGTCCATGTTCGTTCGCCGTCTTCATTCTTCAGGTCTTCTTGATAAGGCGTCAGCAACACAGTTCACTGACCCTCTGACCACCTTCACTTCAAAGTCATAGTCCTGTAGGTTTAAAGCCCACCTCATAAGTTTGCTATTGTGGGTTTTCATTGTCTTTAACCATTGCAGTGGTGAATGGTCAGTACACAGAATAAAATGTCTTCCCCAGATGTAAGGCTTGGCCTTCTGGATCGCGTAGACTATGGCCAAACACTCCTTCTCCACGGTTGCCAAATGTCTCTCACCTTTTTGAAGTTTCCTACTCAGGTAGGACACTGGATGCTGGTCACCATTCTCATCCTCCTGGCACAGAACTGCTCCTACCCCGCTGTTAGACGCATCGGTGTAGATGATGAACTCCCGGTCGAAGTCTGGAGCACGCAGGACAGGATAGTTGATTAACGCCTCCTTCAACCTCTGGAACGCCGCCTCACAGTCGCTGGTCCACGGGATGCGGTCATCAGCCTTCTTCCTCGTCAGATCGGTCAGCGGAGCCGCAATCTCGCTAAACCTCGGGATGAACTTTCTGTAGTAGCCCACCAACCCAAGAAATGATTTGACTTTTTTCTTGGTGTTGGGTCTAGGCCAATCACGAACAGCTTCTATTTTGGCCTCCAGGGGTTTTATTATTCCTCCCCCTACCATGTGACCCAAGTATTTTATTTCTGGGCTACCCAGCTGACACTTGCTGGCCTTTACTGTTAGCCCTGCTGCACTTAACCTCTGCAGCACTAACTCCAGGTGTATCAGGTGATCTTCCCAGGTATTACTGAAGATCCCTATGTCGTCAATGTAGGCCACTGTAAAGTCACTGAGCCCTGCCAAGGTCTGGTCCATCAGCCTTTGGAATGTGGCTGGTGCATTTCTGAGACCAAAGCTCAGGACTCGAAACTCATAGAGACCAAAAGGGCTGCAAAAGGCAGTCTTTTCTTGATCCCTGGGATCAATTCTTAATTGCCAATATCCCTTTACCAGGTCCAATGATGAGATGAACCGACAACCCCCTATGGTTTCAATCAGGTTGTCTAGCCTGGGCATTGGGTAGGCATCAGGAGTGGTTACACGGTTTAATTTCCTGTAATCAACACAAAACCTAATGCTCCCATCAGGCTTGTCCACAAGGACTATCGGAGAGGACCAAGGACTAGAAGAGGGGACGATTATGTTCTCCCTCAGCATCTCGTCCAGCTCCTTCCGCACCTTGTCCCTATAGGGTCCCGTTACTCGGTATGGGGATACTGCCTGCGGGGGTGCATCCCCTGTGTGGATCCGATGCATCACTCCCTTCACTATCCCCGGCTTGTTGGAAAACACCTGTTGGTATTTACTAAGCAGCATTTTTAGTTCTTGCTGCTGGTCTTGGGTGAGTGCAGGACTGATCTTTACCTCCTCTGGGTTGTATTTTACTTCCCCTCTACCCTCCCAGAAGGGTAATTCAGCTTCCTCACTCTCAGCTGCTTTTATCGCGAATAAAACCCTCTGTTCCCCTCTGTAGTAGGGTTTTAGGGCATTCACATGAACCACCCTCCTTGCCTGGTTCTCCTCCTGCTCTATTAGGTAGTTCAGGTCTGACAACTTGGAAATGACCCTATATGGTCCTGCCCATTTGAGCTGCAGTTTATTCTCTCTGCAGGGCCTAAGCCAAAGCACTTCCTCCCCTGGGTCAAAGTGCCTCTCTCTAGCTTTGTGGTCATACCATGTTTTCTGTCTGACCTTCTGAGCTTGCAGGTTTTCTGCTGCCAGCTCTAGATTTCGCTTTAGGTCATTCATCAAGGTGTCTATGTAAGTCACAACGTCTTGTGGGTCATCCTGGGTGATCTGCTCCCAATTTTGTTTGATCAAATCAAGGGGCTCTTTCACCCCTAAGTGTGCAGCAAACATGTCAGAGTGACCCCTTTGTAAGATCATGGGGCGATACTTTTCAGGTACCACCAGCTGACTTCTGATCCCATCTCCCCCTTTTGAGATATTCCTCAGGGTTTCTCTATATAAACTCCCCTTTTTCTCCAGAAATCTCACTGGGGTTTCAGGTGTTAGCTGGGCGTCAGTCACCTGTTCAAAACACTTTTGGAGAGTGGCGTCTGCCTTTTGCTCCTGTCCAAATCTGCTGTCTGTGGTTAAGGTTTCCACCACAGCTTCTGAACTCCCCTCTGCTTCCGTCTCTGGCTCATCATTACCCCCCTGAACTGTCCCTGTGGTGGCTTGTGAGCGTGTAATCACTAGCACCCGTTTCACATGTTCAGCCAGGTCATTTCCCACGAGCACGGCTGCTGGCAGAGTCGATGAAATCGCTAGCCGCCAATCTCCCCTCCAGCCTTGAAAGTTGACAGGTACCTCTGCTACTGGCAGAGAGATTACCTGCCCCTCAATCCCTGCCACCTTCATGCTCTCATTTGGGATTATAAACTCCCTAGGGATGATATCTGGATGGCACAGGGTTACCTGGGAACAAGTGTCCCGCAGCCCCCTATACTGACGGTCAAGTATTCCTACGTCCACCCCTGCTGTCTCAAACAACTGAGAATCTGTTTTTATCAGCAAGCAGCGCTTTACCTCTATAAGAGGACCATTTTCCTCAGCCTGATCAGCAGAGGTAGCTGTTCCAGACTGAGTAGTCATGGCAACAGGCTCCCTCTGTGACCCTGAGCCTTGCTCTTTCTGGACACAGAACACAGCTTTTGGCTTGGTTCCACTAGACTCCTGAGGCACCATTCCTTTTAGCTGCTTTAATTTCTCACATTCTGAGATTAGATGACCCTTTCCCTGACAGAAATAACATTTTCTGGTGTATTTTGATTCTCTCTCATCTTGTTTTGGTTTTCCCTCCAAAATCTGAGGTCTTGGTTTCATGTCTGAGGGCTTCCCTTCACCATGGGCCCCTCCCCCTTGCTGGCTTTTCCCTGGTCCCTGAGAGTACTTGCTGTAGGTTTCTTTGGGTTTACCTACAGATTTCCCCTCACCCAAGGGCTTTCTTATTTGGGAAATAAAATCTGCGATCTCTGCGGCTTCTGCCACAGACCTCGGTTTCCTTTCCCTCACCTGGAATTTCAATTCCCCATGCAGGACTGAATAGAACTGTTCCAGCGCTATCAAATCTTTAAGCTGCTCATAGGTCTCTGTCCCTTCCTGCGATAGCCATTTCTCAAGCAGCCTCACCAATTGGGCCCCCACTTGGGTAAAAGTCTGTTCTGGTTTTTTTGTGAGGGACCTGAATCTTTGTCTCAGCTGCTCTGCATTTATCCCATGTCTGGCAAACACCAGTTTTTTAAACTCTGCAAAATCTTTCATCAGTTCCTCAGGCATCTCGGCATAGACCTCAGCCAGGCTACCACTGATTAAAGATCGCATGATGGTCATCTTCTCAGTTTCCCTCACTGAGAAGTCCACAAACGCTCTTTCCACTAAGGAAAAGAACACCTCAGGACAATCTCCCTTGTGGTACACAGGGAATTTCTTCAGGTCAGCTTTAGACAATTGGCCTCCCTCAGAATCCCTATTGTTATTATTGTTCTGGTTCATCAGTTCCAGTTTTCTTAATTCAAACGCCATTTTCTCTCTCTCCAATGCCAATTCAAATTGTCTCTGTTTCTCCCTTTCCTCCCTTCTTTCTCTCTCTAACCTTTCCTCCATTTCCCTCACCCTCAGTTCATGCTGTTGGGCTAGGAGTATTTTTCTGAGTTCTGGGTTCTGCTCTCCTGTGCTGTCACCCTGCACTGAGCCAAATTCATCCTCAGAACCTTGGTCAATCTGGGGGTCTTTCACTTCACTCATTTCGGCCATCTGGCTTCGAGTCAAGGGCATAATCCCCCCTCAGAACAGGCTGCTTTAAAAAGTCAAGCCTCAAAATAAAACGACCACTTTTTTTTTTCCTTCTTGCCTCAGAACCAGCTCTCCCTAGAGATTGCTGCTGTTCTTCAGCACTAACTTGCAACAGTATCGAGTCAGAGCCTACCCCCCTCTGCTGGGCCTCTCAGCTGGCAAGCTAGCTCACTGTTACTACGCAGTTTTGCCTCAGCTTTTTCCCGCCAAAACTAGGCTGCCTCAGAGCACCTTAATCTAAGTCTCCCCAGTTGGCACGTTCTTCTACTAGCGCACCTCCCCGTGAGGTACACCTAGAAGATTACCTACGCGCCTCAGACTGTCCCTGACTAGACCCCCCTTGCTCTGGGCACCCTTGCCAAGGCTTTGCTGGACCGCTGGACAACTGGACCAGTCGTATCCCACATGCTGGACACCAATCAATGTGACAAACCCAGACCTACTGGGATATGTCACACAGTTACACTAAGCTGCCACCAACCATTCCCTTTAAGAAGTCACACAGACCAGGGATGGATTTTTAAACAATAAAAGAATAAGGTTTATTTAAATACAACACACAGGGATAATAAAATGATTAGGTGAATAAAATAAAGTAACGTGGCTTACTTTCACTCATACATGCATACAGTTTGGTTCACACAGAACCCTTAACTTAAAGCACAGACCCTGAACCTATCAGTTCTGGCTAACCATACAGACACCTGAACCTATCAGGTTGGTACTCTGACACACAGAAGTACCCTGTCTGACACACAGACTCCCACAACAGCTTCTTCTTCCCAGCTGCTGCTTCGTCACAACCCAGTGTCTCTCAGCGTCTCACTCTCACCACACAGGCATCACATATTTATACAGTACAGCCCCTCCTCCTGATGTCCCGCCTTCCACTCCCCATAGGATGGAACTTTCCCTCCAAACCCATGACAGACAGGTAACATCAGTGCTGTTATGTAACAGGAGGAGCCTCCGTAAATAATTTCCTCCCTCTTCCTTCTCCTCCAGAATCGCTCTCATGAGACAGTTGAGTCTTGCATCATCCAAGGAAGTGAATAATGGTGGCACGCACTGGTGAAGAACCTCGCCAGAGGACCAAACATTACCACCTTACCCCAGAATAAAGACACAAGACAAGTGTTATGGAATAAACATAGGCCATACTTTATTAAAATATTCATTAATGCCCTCAATAGAAAGGGGGGACTGCGGTAGTGTGGAATCAGGTTCTGCAGAGGTGTCTCAACTGAGTTGAGTATATAACTTTGGTTCTTCTTCTTCTTCTTCTTCTTCTTCTTCTTCTTCTTCTTCTTCTTCTTCTTCTTCTTCTTCTTCTTCTTCTTCTTCTTCTTCTTCTTCTTCTTCTTCTTCTTCTTCTTCTTCAGATATCTCAGTTATTATGGGGCCATACCAAAAACTTAAACCCACCACCATTTGAAAGCAACCAATTTGAATTTAGGCTTCTTCCAATATACTCAATTAAATTTAATCAATTGTAAAATGAATTAATTAAACATAAAATGAAGTACTTAATTTATTGTTATTATTTGAATTGCACCCTCCTACTGGCTGGGAGGGGGGCACGCTCATATGCCCAGAACAGCTCTGTGCCTATGCCCCCCCCTTTTAAAATAAAACTATGCTTTCTTTGATCGTCCTATATAAAGTAAGGGAAACTTAACGCTCAACTACAACAAGCCCCCAGACTAAATCACAGTGATGATCCGTCCACCAGCTGGCCTGGCCTAATGGCTGGGCTTTTTCCTTCCACGCTGCTTTCATTCCCATTTTTGTTTTATTTTTTTATTTTAAATAAATATAAAAGAAATTTTAAAATTGTCCAATCGGTTCCTAAAAAGGGAACTAGAGCACAATGAGCAAACTCTCTCTCTCTCTCTCTCTCTCTCTGTGTGTGTGTGTGTGTGTGTGTGTGTGTGTGTGCGCCGATGCAACCCCGCCTAACCTCAAAGCCAAGCCAAGCTGCAAACCTGCATGATGCAATTTAAAAGAAACCAAACTGTGGAGTGCTCTTTTCCTCCATTGCCAGGAAAGAAGAGGCCGAATGGAGGAAGGAACCTCCTTAAATAACTTCCTTCCTCCCCCCTCTCCTCCAGAATTGCTCTTGCAAGACAATTGAGTCTTGCATCCTCTGAGGAAGAGAATAATGGCGGCCAACTCTGGTGAAGAACCTCACCAGTGAACGGAACAAAAGCATAATGTAGAAATACGAATTTCACACATTGATCTATGCACACAATTCCTCTGCCAATAGGTTTTATTCCTTTCCTGTTCAATATGCAGACTTTCCTAATGGATGATGATACATACCAGTAGGCATGCAGAAAATATTCTCATCATATTGTTGACTTTTTACCATTCAGTACACCTTCATATGAATGTGTTCTCCAGTACTTATGTACATTCTCCATTCAATTTACAAAATGTATGGCTATTCATTAAACAAGTATCATACCTTATACTGAAACATCATGCATAAATTATTTCAAATCTATATTTCTAGCAAGGTTTTAAAACTCTACACATATAATACATTTCAGGACAACAAAATATGACTTCCCTGTGGGACTTGGGACTGATTTGGTCAATTCTGGAATGTATTCCAACATACATTTTGTTTGGCTTTGTGAGGTAACTTTTATGTAGAAGGAACTCCCAGAGAACAATTTGTGTCCTCACAATGTTTCTATGAGGCCTTATAAATCTCACAAATTGCTGTCTTGTGACTATTTTGGATACTGAGAACATGAAGAAAACTGAACGCTTCATAGTGTCAAACTAGCCAAGAAGTGCCTTTCTAACATTGCACTAAATGCTCCAAGCTAAAGCTGTGATGGATAACATTCTGTGATCCAGTTCATGCATTAATCAGACTAGTTACAACTGGTGCGTAGGTGGAAATGGTTGAGTGTGACAAAGGGGGGGGGGAAGAGAGTGAAAAAGATTTTTATATCACTTCAACAGCTTACCTTTTAAAGAAGATAGGGATTAAAACAAACTTTAGTCCCAACTTATGTTACTTTGACTATTTTAATAGCAAAATAGTCAAAGTAACATAAGCTTGAAAGATTTAAATACATTCACTGGAATGGAACTAATGGTGCAGAGGAAGCCATGCTAAAAAAATAATTCAAGTATATTTGCTTCTCTTTGTTTGCTTCCTCCTCATGGCACATGGACTTCTCAAAGGTTCCTGGAATTGTGAGCTAGATGTTGTTACTCTTAGACTCCTCCAGGCTTTTCATAGTTTCACCATGAACTGTGAGTTATATTTCCCATAGTTCACAAAATCCTTCATAGCAGGGATGGAAAAAGTCTAATTAAAAAAACTAGCTAACTAAAATATGGTAGAAATTTGAACTGACAGATCCAGATATCCAGGCCTGAGGCTTTGAGTTTTTCACTCTTATGAGTGAAGCTGAATCTATGTGTATTCAAATATATGGGAATAATTATGGTTGCCACCTTTTGTTTTAAAACAATAAATCTCTAATAATAGAATAATGTTGGAAGGGGTCCAACCCCCACTCAGTGCAGGAATTTGAATCAAAAGTTTATCTGACAGATGGTTATGTAACATTCTCTTGAATGCCTCCAGCATTGGAGCATCACCACCTCCTTAGGTAATTGGTTCTATTGTCATACTGCTCTTAACAGTCAGGATGTTTTTCTTAATAGTCAACTGAAATCTGGCTTCTGTAACATGAGTCCATTATTACATGTCATGCATTCTGAGCTGATTGGGAAGAGATCCCACTTCTCTGTATGATAAGCTTTCAGGTATTTGAAGAGTACTACCATATCTCCCCTCTGCCATCTTTTCTCAAGGCTAAGAAAGTTCTTTCAGTCTTTCCTCATAGGGCTTGGCTTCTAGTCCCCTGATCATCTTTCTTGCACTCCTCTGAGCTTGTTCCAGTTTATCAGCATCCTTCTTAAAGTGCAGTGTCTAGAACTCAAGATAGCATTGGCCTTTTTTGCAGCCTGTGATTGGGTTTGGGTTTTACTGTTAGCAGTTCCCTAATCTTTCCCTCAGTGACAGGCAAGGACATATTCTGCTGCAACAATGATTTATTAACAATTAGCAAAATGTCATGAAGAATAACTCTGTAGGTCCATTTTTTTTTCTTGTTGGAATTGTTTGGTATCTTGCCTTTGGAATTTCCTTTTTAAAAAATTCAAACCCATATTGGATCCCTTTTCTTGTTAGGATCTCCCACTATGGGACCTTCCTTATTATTGTACTTAGATTATGAAAAATTGTTTTCCTAAGATCCAACATTCATGTACAGCTAAACCCTATTTTTGTTTTCTTTGAAATAAAATACTCCAGTATAGCATGGTCATTTTAATTTATATTTATTTTATTTATTTAAAATATTTTTACCCCAAGGCAGCTTACATCATAAAAAGGACCCAAGGCAGCTTACATCATTAAGAAAATATTTAAAGCTAAGAACAATGAGTATTAAAAGGCAGCTTACATCATTAAAAGATAATTTTAAAGCTAAAAACCATAAGTATACAAATATTCAAAAGGAACAAACAAATACCACTCTGAAAAATAGAAAACACAATCCAGTCAAAGCAGTAATGCATAGTAACCCATCTAAAAATCACACTCAAGTAGCTAATTACTGAGGGAAGGCTCACCTGAAGAGAAAGATCCTTAACTGTTTGTGGAAAGACAGCAACAATGATGCCGGTTTGAATCTCTCCACTCCAGGGGCAACTACATCTGCTGAAGTGGAAGAATTTCTGGAAGAATTTACAAAACAAGCAAATAGAAGAGAAAGAAACAGAGGTTGTAAACAATTAAAATGTCAAAGGAAGTGAAACTGGAAGATTTTTCCTGGTGGCCTAGGGTCCACTGCTAACTTTTAGCCTTTGGTTTTCCCATGTTTAGAATTCTGTGAAGCAGCCCAGCTATGGACACTTTTATCTTCATCAACTCATCTTCATATGGAAAATAAATATGATTCATTATGTTTACTCATAATTTCTGTGGGAATGAACAAACTTTCTGATTCTTTTGCCCCTAAAGCATCTACACAGAGAAGTATTAATTGCTTTTAAGCTTCTCATGAAAGAGTTATGGAGAGAGAGAGAGAGAGAGAGAGAGAGAGTGTAAAACTGTTCAGTTGGGAAGACGATGACTGCACATTTTGGAAATCTGAAAAGGGACATCTCAGCATTAATATATTAATGCACATATTTTGCTGCTATAGTAACCAGAAGGTTAAAGAAGCCCACTCACCTTGAATTTCATTTAGTGATAGAGAGCAATTGGAGGGTTAGTAATTTCCCTGGAATAATTGTGTTAAGGCTCCATTAAGACTAGCATTTACCACTGACCTGGTTTAAACTGCATTTTAGCAATTTGAGATTTCTTTTCTATCACAGTGTGGCTTAATTTAGATTAAATGAAACAAGTTAGAAGAAAATGAAACAATAAAGAGCCTCTATGTAAAATTGTCATCATAATCTTGGCTACTTGAAATAAAAAAAAAAACCCAAGATCTTGGAAACTCTCTGAGTTTTCACTTGCACTAGCAATATTAGAAAGAGACTGAAGAATCCACAACAGGCCATCTGGAGATGGGCTGCCATGATTGTCTGAGTGGGCCACCATTCATTCCATTGTCACTACTATTCATTCACATGCCCTTTTCCTCTGGCTTCACCTATTCTGCTTTGGTGACCAAAAAGCATAGAAAACTCTGTTGCTTCTTCGGCTTTCAAGGCCTGACTAAAATATGCTGAGGCCTTTATTTGTGGCACATTGAAGAGGCCACACAGAATTATCAGTACTTCAGATTTGCTTGTTAAATGTAAGGGCCCTCCATAATCTAGTACTCCAAGTGGCAGCATATTCTATCTGTGCATAAATTTAGCACTGTATGTGTGCCTATTGTGCACAGATAAATAGGAGTGACAGCAAAGAAAAGGCAAAGGTTTAACAATGGTCACCATGATAGGCTTCTTAGTTGCTGTTGACCTCTGAACCTAACAAATCAGCCAGCTTTCATTTGTAAGCTGTTCAAGCTTGGCTGGGCAACAAATTACCATTTCTAGACACATGGTCACCTTCCAGGATCTCCAGATTTGGCACTTTTTAAAAAACACGTGAAGTTATTCCCATTTCTTTATGAATTATTATAAACAAGTCTTTGAAGTAGAAGCATTGGTGGAAACTATCTGAAGTTTATTAGCCAAAGGAAGAGGCTTGATTGAACAACAAAGGAACAAGTTACTTTTTGGATTCTCTAGAATTCCTGCTTGCTAGCTTAGATGTTAAAAGAGCAAAGCCTATAGAGAAGATGATAACACAAAGGTTCTAAACACAACCTCCCTTGGTTACTGCTTAATATTTCACTCTGCTACTCCAGTATCGAGTCAAAGGTATAAACAGTCCTATCTTGGGAGCTGCCCAACATATCACTTCAGTCTCCATTACCAGAGAAGAATATGTTAAATTACAAATGTAAACAATACCTGCTGAATTCTTTGTTCTTTTAGAATTAATCTGTTTTGATTTCATGAGAGACTTCAACAAATAATTTTCAACACTTGAGAGGTTCCTCAAGTCCAGGCAAGAGTGAGCCAAGCAATGCTATTGTTCCTCATTAAGGTCTTAATAAACTCCAGTAAGTGTGCAAAATTTGTGTTCTTACTTTCTGAGAAACACAGCAATCACAGAGCAAGGCTTGATTCTTACAAGAGATGGGAAGACTCTCTCTGAATCTTCTAATCCTTAAAATTTCAGGAAACGAAACAGGAACTATCATTGGTTTTACATTAGAGCATTATTTTCATTAAATAGATATTTCGTATTTTTGCTTAATTCATGCCACACTCCCTTTCTCTTTCTGGTCTCTTCTCTGGTCAAAAGTGGAACATGATGTCTCTCCCTCTTGAAGTGTGAAAGGAAGAATTCATCAGTTCCTCATTCCCACCTTTAAGAACACCTCATCAATTAACTCTGACATTTGCCAAACAGCATCTCAGTCTCAAGATCCAAGGGATAACCTTAGTTGGTGAGCCAGTTTCTCAGACTAATTACATTATCCCCATACCCCAGAATAAGAAATGAGACAACTGTTATGGAATAAACATGGGCCACACTTTATTGAATATTCATATTTATCCTGAAAGGAAAAAAAGTGGGGTCCTGCTGTACTAGAGAATCAGGTTCTGCAGAGGGGTCCCAACGGACCCCTACCAAACTATGGGTGAGTCCTGAGCCTCAAGATCTCGCAGTTGTGAAGACAGCAAGAACCCGGCCGACCCAAATTTGACCACCCCCGGACCTCAAGTCCCCTTCTTCTTGTTGACTGTTGTCTGGGAGCAGCCCCAGTGGATCTTCTCCCCCAAGCACTGTAATCTCACGATCCGCCACACAGGTAGATCAGATGAGCTATACCTTACCTGTGGTTGTGAGGGGACTCACTGAAACCTGTTTTATCCACACTACCCACCATGGCATAGGGGCAAGCTACACTTAAGGCCCATGCCCGCCATCGAGCCTCTTGAGCTACAAAAGCAGGTTCCCCTGAGGTCAGCCAAAAATATTTCCAAACCTCTATCGGAGAGGTATACTCCATCCAGTCGAAAGAGCTCAGGCCTCTTAGCATGGATCTCCCGGTAGCCAATCACCGATCCAAGGCCATCACATACAGCTCTACACACTTCTCAATTAACACTCCTTCTTGCAGTGTTAACACACTGGACCTGGCGTTCTTCATGCCAAACAAGCTGAGAGATGATTGTAGACCAGATAATACTCATTGTAGGGTACATCGCCCTCAGCCATCTGAGGTCTCACAGTACATCCAAAACCAAGGCCTTGCCACCATGCTTGGCTAGGTCATTGCGTCCCAGGTATATAATCAACATATCTGGGGGTTTCCTGCCAAATGCAACCAGTTTGCATAATTGTCTCCATAGCAGTCCACGGATCCCTTTCCAAACAATTTGGGTTCTATCTCCAAGACCCAAATTGCTCCCCCTCATCAACTGAGCAGCATACCTTGCTGCCCAGAAAACGAAGCTGTGGCCAACTATTATGACTTGATGTTGACTCTCCTGTAAGAGTGGACCTGCAAAGACAAAAGTGGCACCTGCCTAGATGTGAGGGAGTGTCCTGACATATCTTCAATAGACAGTGGATGACCAACAGCCCAACCACTTCATGTCATCTGGATGATAACCTAGAGTGGCTACAGTTGATGCCTCCCCAATTCTAAATGAATGGGTTCCAAACCTCAAACTGTGAACACCTGCCTTGCCTAGTGCTAAACCAGTGTTTTTCCAAAACTGATATTTTGTTAAAGGCGTTCCATCCTTATGTATGAAAAAATAATCTTGACCGTGTTCTCTGACATTTAAATAAGTACCTATCACTTTTACCAGACAAAGGATTCCTATCGAGCACGCACCTAAAATAAGATCTGCTCCCTTACCTCGCTGATCCCCTTGGATTGGTGGATGTGTACCCTCACCGTATCCTCTACCAATGTTACATCATGCCATTGTAAGGCCAATTTTGACACATCCCCTTTACCTGATGCTACCACCTCACTAATCCTTAGTGCCCCCAAAAAATGTCAGGAAAGAGGCTGCTCTTATTAATCAAATTAAGGCCCAGATCTCAGAAGTTAAGGCAGAAATTAAGGAGATATTTCTTGGATCGTATCCCAAGGGGAAGAACAGGGAGACCAAAGACAAACTGATCAGAGAAACCACTGAAGAACTGGTATCATCAGAGAGAGAGACTGTTTTCCTTAGAAAGCAGGATGAAATGCTGAAAAGGGGGAGTAAAAAAATAAATTTGTATGAAATGGAGGGACAGGTGGATGAGTGGGGAAAGTACATTAAGATTACCTTGATGGGAAAGAATGTAAAGGAGGAGGAATATGTCAGGGCGAAGCTGGATGGGGCAGAAATTTCTGATCATAGATTAGACATATATGCATGTCTCCAAAGACAAGACATTATTTATATTGGGATGAAATTAGTAAACTGGAGAGAAAAGGTCTGTTGCAGTCAGAATCATATAATGGATAAGTTTGAAGGTGAAATACCTTCCCACCTCTATGTCTTGTTTGTTTTATATGTTTTGTTCCTTTTATATATCTTTTGATTGTTTTAGATGTTTTTGCTTGTTTTGTATGTATGAATGTGATTTTTTTAAAAAAAGAGCTCATCAGTGAACCAGGCAATATTTTGTCAATAAAGGAATAGGCTATTGGGCTGTGAATAAGGGTCAACTCTGAATGTGTGCCATGTCTATGCTGGGAGGGGATCTTTGCCTGTCCCTACCAGAAGGAGGTGGACAGTTGGGGATGCCTATCAGTGTGACCCAAGTCTGTTGGCTGAGTATGATCCTGCCCTCAATCAAATCGCCTTGCTGAGGACTGTGGCCCTCCTGCCCACCCTGTGGGTCCAGCGTGAGAGTAACTGTTTGCTTTGGGGCTGAATAGGAATTGTGGGACTCTCTCATCTGATTGGCATATTGAGCAAAAGGTGACCCAGAAATGTTTGCCTGTCCCACATGGATTACTCACAGGATGCATATGGGCAGGTCGGAGTGGCACTGTTGTTAAATAGGTCATGGTGGTAATAATGCAAAATGGGAAGTGGGTATCTTTGAATTCCCAAGGGGCACATGGGGATGCTATTGCAGCCACATCATAGCACTACAGATCCTGAAATTAAGTGGTCAGAATTGATGGTGATTGGCTGGCCAAGCCCTAGCCATTGCCCACCAAAGGCCACAAGGCTTGGATGGCTGGCAGCTGTGGAGGGCCATCCTGGTTTAGCTGGCTGGGAGCAGGCTCTCTATAGAATGGCATCAGGTTTAGGGGTAAGCAGATATCTCTGGCTCCTGCACCAGGTATCTGCACTACATTAGGCCCCTCTGCAGGAAGTGGGAGGTTACTTGCTTGACTTGGTTTACTTGGATCCCAACATCCACAGAAAAATAGAGCACTTCCCAGTTGACCTTTGGAGGAGCAAAGCAGAAAGGGCCATGGAGCTAGAATGAGTACATGTGAAGGAGTTACGAGAGGGCATGTGACAAGTTCCATAGCTTCAGAGAGTGCCTTGTGCTCCAGTGGTATGGCTTATCCCAGTACCACAGCTTATGAAATACTGTGTGAACCTTAGAGATTACGACTAGTGCTGGCTCCAGTCAAGGGTGCCTGATGCTGCTGGACTTTGAGGCTAAGGTGGTCAACCATGCCAATTCTACAGGTGAGTTTTAGATACAGAAAATGCTGGAAGGATGGAGATGGGAGGCAGGTAGCCCCCAGGTCAGTGAAGTTCCACTTTCTCCTAATATTCTGGGAGGTCTGGAAGCTTGCTGCCCAGCTCTGCGCCGTTCTATTTCTGAAAGAGCATTATTTCATGCTGCATCCCACATGGCCTTCTTTGGAGCATTCTGGATTAGTGAGATGGTGACATTGTTGCAAAAAGACAAGATAGGCCACATGTTCCAGTTCAAGGATGTGACCTTGTCCAATGAAGGAGTGGAGTTTCACCTGCACCAATCCAAGACAGATCAGATAGGCAAAGGGGCCTTAGTCAAATTGGGCAGAATAGGTGATCTTGACTTGTGTCCAGTAAGGACTATTGAGTAGCATCCAAAGCTTTGGGGGACCATGGAAGGCTAGCCTCATTGACCAATTACCAATTTTGGACTGTTACATCATGCGCACTGGAGTGGTTGGGCTTTGGGGGCCTCTTCTTCTGCACCTATTCCTTCCAAATAGAGGCTGAGTCAACTGCTGCAGCAGTAGGATTTGAGGCGAGTCCATTACAAGAATTGGCAGTTGGAGGTCCCACAGCTATAAGCACTATGTGTGCCTGATAGAGATGCAGACAAATATAAAAAATGGATGTTTTTTGATGAATATAGCTGATTTGTCATATATTCGTCCATCAGTATTTATCAAATTTTAAGTCCCAACAAATATGGATCGATGAATATTTTCCTGTTTTTATTCATCTCCATATGAATACTTATAACAAAAAAGCCATCCTATGGCTTCTGCATTCTGCTTACCAACCCACTGATCAGCTGATCGATGGGCTGATAGGCAGCCACCCCCCCACAGCCACTCATTCCCACAGCCTCCCTCTCCACCCCTTCCTCTATCTACCTTAGCTCCCCACCCCCGCTGACACCCCCTTACTGTAATCGTTGCCACCACTGCCGAGGTCTCCATCAGGCCTCCGCAGCTATAGAAATGGAAAGAGGCTGCCATTTGTAAAGATGACAGCTGTGGCTTCATTTAGAGTAGGGAAGCTATCCTTAGCCTGCCTTAAGGGAATCCAGGCTGCTCTTTGCAAAGATGGTGGTTGCAGCTTCCCTACCCTAAATGAAGCTGCAGCTGCCATCTTTGCAAAGGGCAGCCAGTTTCCCTTTCTACAGCTGAGGATGTCTGATGGATACCTCGGCAGTGGTGGTGACAATTATGGTAGGAGGGCGTTGGCAGGGGTGGGGGCAACTAAGGTAGGGAGAGAAAGGGGTGGGATAGGCTGTGGGAGTGGGTGGCTGCCTATTGGCCCACCAATCAGCTTATTGGCAGGCCAGCAGAATGGAAAAGCCGTAGGATGGCTTTTTTTCATATGGGGGTGTTGGTGGGGGTGTGGAGGGGTGCCGCGGTGGTGGCAGGGGGGTGGCAGCAGGGGGGAGGGGCAGGGTTTTTTAGTAACCCCCATGAATCGATGAATAAATTTGTTATTTGTTGGTTAATGAGAGCAACTTCATGCTTCATGAGTCATCAATGTTTGATGACTCACAAAGCAGGACAACTCGCCAAAAGGGTGAGTCTTCCCCATCTCTAGTGCCTGATAATTCAATAATGTTGCTACTTTGTTTTTCAGGTGCTGCTGGTCCAGGACAGAAACATGTGCTCCTTGTGGGGACAAGCAAAATCATCAGCCTTGAGGTCCCATTTGAGGTTAGTGGGGTTGGTGACTTTGGAACAGAAAAGAAGATGGAATGTGCATTTGAATAGTTTTTTGCCATACCTATGGGAGGAATGACATCTGTTGCCCTCCCAACTTTTAGTGGTTCATCTAGGGGGCAGTGACATTGGCTTGCAGAATGAAAGGAGTTGATTTTGAAGACTATGTGGGAACTTCATGAGCAGTCATTGGCTAAGTGTTATCATCATGTGGTCAATCATCCTGGCCAAATGTGTATAAAGAGAGGATTGTGATCCCTGCTGCCTGTATCAGCAATGCCAAAACAGGAAAATGAAAACCTGGATCTTCAAACATGGGAACACACAGGTATCCAATTTGCGGTGGTATTAATAAACATTTTCACAAGTAGTCCCACAGAATTATCCCCCCCCCCAAAAATACAGACATTTCAATGGCACTGTAAAAAAGTTTTGGTTCAGCCTTTGTTAGAGCACCATTAATATTTGAAGCATGCTCAGAAGAAAGCAGAGAAGAAGCTTATTTTGAATTAGATGGCTCTGCTGGATCTTGTTTTCAACAAATCACTAACCCCCAAAGCCTATCATGTCACTTTTACTCTGTGGTGCTTGTGTAATTTCATTAGGCAGCTCTGTGGCTCTGTACTGCAAGTGAACAAAGGTGAAATTTGATTGAAGACTGTGCTCTAATTTGCTCAATGGGGCAACCTTTTCTTCCAACTGATCTGGACAATGAGCACAATTTTACCACAGTGCAATGTAAGTGAATATTTTGTATTTTTGTATGATTGCTTAGAATAACCCTTAGTTATACAGCACATGAATTCACAGAATAAAAATGTGGAGTGATTTAAAACATGGCTGCACATCTGCTGAAGAAAATTAGGTGGTATATTATTTTACCAAAAGAAGCAAATTAGTCTGTTTCTAATAGAACAAATATTTACCTGCTGGTGAAATGGTAGGTCTAATAGTTTTCCCAATTATGACTCCAAACCTTGATCTATTGTAAATATACTGTAACACTCCCAAAGGTGTGCTGCTGTATAGTGTCTTTAACAAAATGTGTACTTGTATAAGCAGGTTGTTGTAAAAGGAGCTAATGTAATTACAGAAATATTGTGCAGATTTTTCTCAATTCACTCAATACACTGCAGTATGACTTCAATGAGGTTTCTGTAGAACATTTTAGGAGGGCCAACCCATCCATTAAACTACAGTGGTGCCTCGCTTGACGAGGATAATCCATTCCACTGTAGATCCTCGTCAAGCAAAATAAAAAAGCCCACTGAAATGCATTGAAAACTGCTCCATGCATTCCAATGGGCTTAATACCTCAGCACCCAGCGAAGATCCTCTATAGGTAGCCATTTTCCAATGCCTGTGCAGCGAAAAATCCGTCCTAAAGCACATGGGGAGCCATTTTACACAGTGGGTGGCCATTTTGAAACCCAACGATCAGCTGTTTTGATCGTTGTAATGCAAAGAATCAGTTCCCGAAGCAAGGAACTGATCATCGGGAAGCAAAATTTACTCATTAAAACATCATTTTGCAATTTCATTGTCAAGTGGTTTTGTCCTTTAATGAAGTAATCGTTAAGCGAGGCACCACTGTAATTGAAAGGGTTGCCACAGCTGACAGAATGGCACAAGTGGCAATTTCTATCGTACTCCTACGCTCAGAAGGGGTTGTGCTGCCATTGTTTTGCATACCCTTGCTCTCTTGAACTGGCTTGGTCCCCAATGCCTGGCTGTGTTTTAGGATACTTGTGTTTATCTAGCTGTATGGATTATGATTCACCTGCTTTGTGCAGCTGGCATTGCCCTCTACCAAGCCTGCCCACCCTCTGTTTTACTCCAGTGGTGGGGCACTTAATAAATGGCTGTGGTTGTGAAAGATGTGGGAGAGTGATAACAACAGAGAATAAAAGGGCTGTGGCAGAGGCTCCCTTCCACCACCTCAGACAAGAGGTTCAGTCCACCAATGCTTGTTGAAGATAATTCTTTTGTTGCTTTGGCAGTATGGAACAATGGTTGTACTTCTCCATTCCATGCTGTCTGGATATGAGAAGTGTCAGTCAGAACATTGTGAAGAAGCCTAATATGCAACTCTTCCATTTATGCATTGTCTCCATTTCTAGAAGGCATGAAATTTGAAACTTGAAATTTCCAAATGATTCTCCCATTACAACAGCAGTCTGTGAAGAAATTGCATTGCAACAGTTCTTGTGTGCATTTACAAAGAAGCTTTAAAAACCTCCTATTTTCTGTTTTTCATTAAGTAAATCCAAGAACCTGGTGGATCAATAGTCGATCCTCAGCAGATAGGCAAATTAGAAACAGATATATGGGTACCATTAAATATAGTATTTCAGAAGTATATATCAGATGGAAACTAACCTCCAGCAGTGCTTCCCTAAGCTACTAAATGTAGAGAAAAACTGATTAGAATCATTTTGCTAATGGTGAACATTTAGACATATTTATTCTATAGAGGAAAGAGACAATCTTGCTATGATTATGGTTATTTTCATGATCAAGTTCCTGTTTCTTCTTCCATTTGGATGCTATCTGGCCAACGTAAATTAATTTTAGTACGGTTTAATTTCAATAGGAGAATTATAGAATAAAACATGCCCAGATTTACTTTACTCTTTCCAATGAAAGAGCAGCATTTAAAAGATTCAGTTTTGGAGCTGAGCATGCTTGATATTTCACCATGTTCTTCTTGTCCAACTATGTAGAGCATAATGGACTTCATCTATATGGTAACGTCACTTCTATATTTGGGCCAGCTGGTTGACCGCTGATGTTGATTAGCTCAAATATTCATTATAGCACCATGGTCGTGGTGCCACGTATTTTGCATAAGCACAGTAAAAGGAATCTACAAGGAAAATCAAAAGTTGGAGGGGAAAAACAAAAAATTATAACTATGAAAATTGACCTCACATCAGAACCAAATTTGGCACAGATATAGCAGAAAGTCTGCTCTTCTTCTGTGCCAAATTTGGACACATTTAGCCAAAGGGTTTTTGAGTTGTGATTTTTTAAAGCAAAACCACTGTTTTACTCCTGGGCAGAACCAAGGGACCATTTCATCAGCTAATAGAAAACAGATGAAAAACATAGAGAGAATAAAATTTGCGTACCTGGGGGGACAAAAACCTCAATTTTAACCTCCTTTTCTTCATCTACATAAATTGGGGCAATTCTGGCTTTAATTCAGACCCCTTAATTACTGCTTTTTAACCCCTAAAACTTCTGAAATCATTGCATTTTTTATAACTTCTGAGAATTCCAAAGAAATTATTTTATAGCATCCTGGAAAATCAGAATGTGTCTGCACTCAGCCCACAGGGCAGGTGACTGTCACTTTTAAACCTGCCATGGCTTTCAGTGTGAATGAAAGCATTTAACTTCTTCCAGGCTACACATTTTTAGCTTCTCCTATGAAAATATTTAAAAAGCTATTTTAAAAAAATACATAATAATATACAACAGCTCACTCATTTAAGCTGTGAAATTACTTTGTGGATCTGATGCATGAATTCTCATGGATCTATATGATTTTTATGTAGGATCATCTCCAAACCACTGCCTAGGCATAGGCCCCATTTGTGCCCATATATTCCAACACATATATTATGGGTACCTGAGCACATCACTTTGCAGTTGTGCAAAAAGTCTGATCCAAGGCACGACAATAACAACAACAATAGCAACCTTAGAATTGCAGAGCTAGAAGGAACCCTATGCATCAAGTCCAGTCCCTGCCAAGGAGGCACCATGGGGAATTGAACTCCCAACCTCATGCTTCACAGCCAGAGACCTAATCCACTGAGCTATCCAGAACTTCTTGGATCCATATGATTTTTTTTACATAAAATCACCCCCAATTCAAACATATGGCCCATATGTGCCCATAGACTACACCACAGAAGTCATGGGTTCCCCAGCACAAGGTTTTGCAGTGGGATATGAAATTGGAACATTGCTTTCCAGCCTGCATTTAGGGGAGTGAGCATGACATCATTAGTTTAACTGAGAGGTTAAAGATGTGTATTAGAGACGGGCATGAATTTGATTCAGAGGTTCATGCTGCTTCATTGGATTGCCACCACAGGTGCCGTGTGTTTGCTCCCCCCAGCTCCCCCACTCATCAGCTGGTGCACACTTCTTTTTTTCTGCTCTTCACACAATCATCCAGTTGCAGTAGAAGCATGGACTTCTCTGCCTCCACTAGCAGCTGCCTTCTCAAAGGCAGCACTGCAGGAATCCCTGCTCCACCTCCTCATCCAAATGGAGGAGGTGGGCAAGGATGTGACTGGATGATCATGTGAACAGCAGGAAAAAAAGTAGCACACACCAACTGGTGAGTGGGGTAGCTAGCCCGGTTGGGGGAAGTGATCAGCAACACCTATGGTGCTACACTGACAAAATGGAACAAACCTTCAAACTGAAGTTCATGCCCATCTCTAGTGTGTATGTTTCTCCCCTCTATGTGTTGTACCTACTCACATCTCCAAAACAGCCCTTCAAAATATTTTGGCACAATAGCCACATCCAAGCAGTTCTCACTTCTGTCTTCTCCCTTAGTACAGGTCATATGCTTATCTTCTGGAATCCTCTACCACTGGGTAATTCTATATGAGGGAAATTTCTGATTGAATTTCTGGATAGCATGTGTATATTTAAACTCTCATTCTAAAAAGTCAGGAAATTCAATTCTTTTTTTAAAAATCCAGTTTATGAATGTGGGGCCTATGAGACTGAGAGAGGGGCCTCCTGGAAGATCTTAAAATGCAGATGGAGCTGGGTGTCATCAGCACACTAGTGGTGCCAATCACAAAATCCTGGATAGCCTCTTTCAGATTTTTCATGTCTATGTGAAATAGTATGGGGAATCATGGGACCCTGAGACATTCCACAGGCCAGTGGCCAAGGTGTTGAACAGGAGTCCATCAAGACCATTCACAAAGTGACACCAGGCAAAGGAAAATCCTAGAAGCTGACTACATTTCTCAACTGTTCACCACTTCTTACTCAAACACAAAGTGATTGCCAGGGTTGTTTTTCAACAAGTGTGAATGGCAGTGAGCAGAAGAGGGTATCCTATAGACATCTTGACTGTTGCCCTTGGTGTTGTCAACATTCCGGCTGCCCTTTGCTATGTAAATATTGGCATCTTTTTTTCCGGCTGGCAATATTGGCCATTTCTTTCTTTTTTTCCTTTTTTCTTTTCTTTTCTTTCTTTCTTTTTTTTGAATCACAGGTACAGAAGCACAATATCTCACATTCATAAAGCAGATGTTTTTAGAAGAACTGAATTAATATCTGAATTAATAATTAATATCATGTACAGTAGCACTACTAAAGACTGCCTCACACATGAAAGTGATGCCTTACATAAATGGATAATCAAGCCCATCATAGAATGGCAATGCATTTAAAGTAATGTGTGTGTGTGTGTGTGTGTGTGTGTGTGTGTGTGTGTGTGTGTGTGTGTGTGTGTGTGTGTGTGTGTGTGTGTGTGTGTGTGTGTGTGTGTGTGTGTGTGATAGATCAATAAGTAGACAGGGAGCTTGTATATCTTGTCCACACTGACTTTCATAATCAGTTATTTCCTCTTTAGGTTATTCTTCTTCAAGGAAACACTTTTTATTCATTGTTCATGCACAAACAGCTATGAGAGTGCTCCCATATTAGCCTTCAGCAATCCTGAAAACTAATATGTTCTTTGGGCTTCTGTCTAAGTTTTATCCTATATTTTCTTGAATGGATTTCTTTGAAAAATACTCTTTTCCCCCCACTTACCCTGAGTATTCTGAGTGATTACTCCTAATTCATATCCTTAAGCCCATCTTAATAGTTTGTTGCACTCTGCTAAAACAGTTACTATATATTCATGTTTTTAAGTTTATATTTTTATTATTTTTTAAAACAGAAAACAAATACAAAAATACAAAAGCACAAATAATAGTGCTTACTATACACTAAATTCTACCGTGCATCCCATACCCATGGGACCCCATTGAACAATATTTTTAATTACAAACTTCCTTTCCAAAATTGTATAGATTGTTGTTTAGAGGCTTTCCCCTTTCCTTTCACTAATACGAATTCAACAAATCTACCCCAAATAGCATAAAAATATTGGAACTTATTTGCCGTCTTTTCATCTTGAGTTCAATAGTCAATTTACCATTTAATGCAATGTTACTATATATTCATATGGTGTGGATGCTGAACAAAGCTTTGCCATCACTATGAGTAGTCAATATGTTTTTTAAAAGTTAAGACATGTGGTCACCTTGCCCACAGAAATGCTGTATACCAATTACACCTCCATATGCGGGAAAGTCAACTACCTCTGAAAATAACCAACATCCCCTCTCCCATATGCACACTTGGGAGAGGGATGAATGATCCATTAGACATGAATGAGGGGAATGTTGGCAGGGCTTTAGCTAAGACTCCTGAGAAAACATTCAGGAATTACTTGAATAGCATTTCTCAGGATGTTTTCATTCATTTCTGTAACAAAAAGATTTGCTTGTTCTGTTGGCACCAGTACAGGCCTGTTCGGGTCTTCCTGTGACATTGAAGCAGTGTTTGTAAAACGATTGGATGGCCACATGCATGACCCTGCTGATGCCTCTTTTGTCTGCCTCTCAGGAAGGTAATGATAGTCTCATCTTGCCACTAATGTCTCCCACCCATGCTCATCTCCAACAACTCCTACCACCACATCTTCTTTGACTCCATGTCCATTATAACTCTGTCCAGCAAGTACAATACCATTTCTCTGTTTAACCTGGTTGACTGGAGCCTTAAATTTGTTTTAGAATTATATCCTTAATGGGATTTAATTAGGATATGGTCTTAATTGCAACAGTGCCCTGCCTCATGTCTCCTGGTGCATCTATTTGTACAGTACATGTAGCTTTTCTATTTAAAGTGTGTATGTTTGTGCATACATGCCATAATGGCTTAAAATACATACTTGAACATACATTAACTGCAATAACCTGCTTTTAGCAGACTATACACACAGTTCTTTTCAAGGTCCACCGCACAAGATACTATTTTTGCTTATTGAATTACACTGATAATATACACAAATTGGGCTGAGATGTAATATTGACAGTGGCTAATGATTGCTTTCCTGATACACGTCTTAGATAAAACATATTAATGTGAATGCCTGGTCCCATTAAAATCATCAGATAAACTCCCATTAACTTCAATGGAATAATGAACTTTCTGATAAGAACCTGGAACACAGAGTTCTCCCTCAGCTTCACAGAAGCAAATGTAATAAGCCATAATAAGCAATAATGTACCAAAGCCTGAGTCTTACCATTTGTCTGCCCTAAATCTGACCTGACATTTCTCATAAAACATTTTTCTACCTGTACAATTCCTTGGAAAACAAGGTCACTTTGCTGAATTTTCTCTGAATATTCTCACCATTTGGGGGACCTGGTCAGAGGATGGGAAGTGGCTGCCATTATCTTCCCAAATGCACTAGGACAAAAGTAGATCCAAGACACTGTGGAAGTTGCAAAATGATGGTCAGACTGCCAACCCTTAGGGGAAAAAATGCTGTGCTTGAACATTGACTCTCCACTGCAAGAAAATGAAAATGTATCCTTTACCCAGAGAAATTTGATGATGATGATGATGATGATGATGATGATGATGATGATGATGATGATGATGATGATGATGATGATCATCATCATCATCATCATCATCATCATCATCATCATCATCTCAGAACTGCAAAGGTGGAAGGAAGAACTTATGAAACATTGAGTCCGGCCCCTGTCAAGAAGGCAAAGTGTGGAATTGACCTCCAAGACCTAAACCACTATCCAGCAGTTCTAAAAGTAGAATTCCAGAGCTGGAAGGGACCCTATGGACCATCAAGTCCAACTCCCTGTCACGGAGGCACAGTGGGGCACAATGTCCGCTGTCCTATTATGTATGGAATAAATGAAAAGGAAACAGACAGTCTACAGTGGAAAGCTTAGAATTCACCCCAAGCACAGAGCTAGGCAAGAACATTATTGTTTCTCTTCATAAATAATAAAGCAGAACACCCTCAGGAAATTCCTCATTCTACCCAGATACAATTAAGTTCGTTGTCACCTACTAAGCTATACAATGGACAATAATATTAACAACAGGATATGCTTCCAGAGGCAGTAGCCCATATCCTGTAGAGCTTCCACTGAGTAGTAAAATCCTGCTTTCATGGTTACACATTGCTGCTGCATAAACAGAGGGCATGTTTACGTCATGGAGATCAATTTTTACTCAGTGATAATGCTTGTGCAAATGATGCAATTGTGTATTCTACACTGGCAGAATTTTCTGTTTAGAAGAAGTGGAATAGGATACTTATCATGAGACAGTATCCTATTACTTAAATATAAAGTGAATGGGAAATCACCTAAGTGCACCCCCAGTTCCAGCAGGCGTCCTGTGTGTTACCTGTTGTGCAAATGGGCATATGCTGGGGAACCTGCCAGAATCAGGGGAATGATTGTGAAATTGCTCTTCTGTTCTGGATTTAGGCAATGGAATAGCAAGCATTTTCTTTAAGAAATCTGCTCCCACTTCATGTCCCTCCTTAATTTCTCTAGGCATCTCTCCCGCTGTTTGGTGTGTGTTTGGCTTAATCAGCCCTGTTCTAGGCTGTGCAGCAGCTTGAATAATGATCGTGATTCTCTTAAGGCTTTGGTGCAACTTTTTGGTTCCTAGTCTAAAGGCAGATCTGAATTAAATGAATAGTTCTGGCCTCTGAACCACACTTATAGAAGACTATCAAAGAAACTAGTGATGGCTGCTGAAGGTCAGCACCAAAGTTGATTTCTGAGGTTAACACTGAAAACTACAACTGTCTCCTGGAGACCTGACCTTATATAGCTAGCTAACCAACTTTAATGTCATTAGCAACCAATCCTCTTTCTCCTCCATTCTCTTCTTCTTCTAACTAAAAATTCCAACTAATCTGAAGCAATGTATTCTCAAAGGCTTTCATGGCCAGGATCTGATGGTTGTTGTGGGTTTTTCAGGTTCTTTGGCCGTGTTCTGAAGGTTGTTCTTCCTAACGTTTTGCCAGTCTCTGTGGCCGGCATCTTCAAAGGAACAGGAGTAGGAACTCTGTCCATGCTCTGTTGTTTGTTGGGTGGTTGAGTATTTATAGCTGTGGGAACAGCTTTTGTCCTTTTCAGGAGATTGGGTGATGAGGAAAATACAGCCTGCAAACGAACTCTACCCAGCCACAAGGACCAGGGATCATTGCACACAAAAGACCAGCTAAAGACACCCATCATTCACAGTGACAGATAATCTTTCCCCCCTTTTCACAACAATACATCCACAACAACAACAACAAAAACACGCTGATCACCATCATCACCCTATCTCCTGAAAAGGGCAAAAGCTGCTCCCACAGCTATAAATGCTCAACCACCCAACAAACAGCAACAGAGCATGGACAGAGTTCCTACTCCTGTTCCTTTGAAGATGCCGGCCACAGAGACTGGCAAAACGTCAGGAAGAACAACCTTCAGGAATGGCCAAAGAGTCCAATAAAGCCTGGACAACTATAATCTGAAGCAACTCATTCTCCACCCCAGGGTGAAGAGCCCTGGAGACTTGAGCAACTTTATCTCCTTTGGGGGGGGGGGATAATTGAGATGTGTAGCATCTCTGGAAGATCCTAGGTTCAATATCAAGGATTTGTGTATATGCTTGTGTGGGGTCCCTATTGCACATGCTTATTTTGTATCATCGGCCAGAGGCTTATAACATTTCTTTTTTAAAAAAAAAATTAAGGAGTTACCACTCTCATTTATTTATTTACTTTATTTATTTAAGAAGGACCCAAGACACCTTACATTGTTTACAAAGCTTACAAAGACAATTTTTAAAAGTTAAAAACAGTAGGTATACAAATATTTAAAAGAATTAAACAAATATCACACTAAAAATGAGAAATAAAATCAATACGAAAAACACAATTAAAGCAACAAGGAATAACACTCCATTAAAAAAAAAAACCCTCTCAGATAGACAATCTCTAAGTGAAAGCCTATCCGAAGAGAAAGGTATACATCTGGTTGCAGAAGGACAAATATGGGGCCAGTCTAACCTCCTGTGGGAGGGAGTTCCAGAGTCTACAGTAGGTGCAGTCACAAAGAAGGTCCTCTTCCATGTTCCTATCAAATGTAACTGTGAAGATGGAGGCACAGAGACAAAGGCCTCCCTTGATTATCTCCACATCTGGACAGACTCATAAAGAAAGACAGAGTCCTTAAGATAACTTGGACCCAAGCCATTTAGGGCTTTATAGGTTAAAACCAGGAATTTGAATTGTTCCCAGAACTGGACCAGCAATCAATGGAGCTGCTGTAACTGGGTGGTTATGTAAACCCTGTAATCAGCCAGAATTAATAATCTCAACTTCCCTCATAAGAGCGCACACTGGATCATACAAGGTAATTTAAAAGTTACTATTTTAGCTACTTTTGAATAAATAGAAAGCTATTTTCTATAAATTGACTCTGTAAAGGCAGCTTTTTTTTTGAGGGGGGAACCTCTGAGCTTTAGCTATAACTTATTACTTTTATACTTTGATTTCCCAAGCTTTGAATGTAGGCAAGGAATAATCCATTTTAGAAGATGTGTAATACCAAACACAGCTTGCTTTCTCTCTCAAAAAACACACCCTGTGTACAAAGGGACTAGGTAAAAGCTGGAACAATACAGAAAAGGCTGGATCTGGGACTTTTTAATAAAAATTGATGCTAAAAATAGTGGGATGTGCTGGGGAAACAGCCAAACAATATTTTAGACTTCCAACCCAAAGATTATTACATTTCTATTAACCCTTTAAGCCCAAAGCACCTGCCAGAACAGAACACATTGGCCCAGAATGACAGCTTGCAAGTAGGATAACTCAACCAAAATCACAACAGACATACCTGTTCAGGGCTGAACATCAATATTGCAAAAACTCAGCCTGGAACAGAGATTTTTGAGTAGGCCAGCCCTACAAAATTCAACTGCAAAACACTCTCAAGAACAACATTCTAGAACCCATTGGAGGCAGAAGATCAATTGGGGCAGAAGGGGCAGCCCAGAATTGTGACTTTTGAGGAGAGCAATCTAACCCATTTCACTGGCCCCATCTAGCTAGAAGGGATGGATGCAACCAGCTACAAAGTGCCCCCCTCCAGAATAATATTCCAGTACCTGTTCTGGGCAGAAAATCAATATTGCAAACAAGTCCAGAATGGGGACTTCCAAGTCGAATAACCCAACCAAATTCACAACACACATATGATTAGATGAGGCAGAAGCTACAAATCATCTGCAGGTACAATATTACAGTACTCATTCCTGGTAGAAAATCAATATTGCAAAAACAGCACAGAATAGAGACTTACAGGTAGGAAACTCCAATGAAATGTACTTGTCCCATAGATTAGAAGGGACAGCCACAACCAGCCACAAAACGTCAAGGACCACATTCCAGTATCTATTCCAGGCAGGAAGCCAATCTTGTGCAAGGCATCCTGGAACAGCAACTTCCAAGTAGGACAGAATGACAAGATTCACCCATCTCATCAGACTAGAAGAGACTGATGCATCAAGCCCATAAACAGCCCCAGGAACTACATTCCAGGGCCCATTATGGGCTCAAATGCGGCTGCTGTTCATGGGGCAAGTCTTACTCAGAAGTTGACATTTCAGGTTGCTTTTCTCAATATTGATTTTCTTCCTAGAACAAGCACTGGAATGTTGATCCTTGGGATGTTTTGTGGCAGGTTACATCATTCCTCTCTATCTGGATGGGGCAAGTGAATTTGGTTGGGCTGGCCTATTTGGAAGTCAGCATTCTGGGCTGTTTTTTTCAGTATTGATATCCTGCATGGAACAGGTACTGGAATGTTGTTCCAGTGGATGATTTGTGACTTGCTTAATCTGTCTCATCTAGTCACACATGTGTTGTGAATTGGGTTATCCTACTTGAAAGTTGCCCTTCCGGCCCATTGTGTTCTGTTCCGGCAGGTTTTGGGGAATTAAATTAAATTAAACTAAATTTATTTATTTATTTATTTATTTATTTGTTTGTTTGTTTGTTTATACCCTGCCTATCTGGTCATTGCGATTAATGAAAGAGTAATATCCATTGGGTTTGAGTTCTAAAATATTGTTTGGCTGTTTCTCCATAAAAGTAAAGGTTCCCCTTGACAATTTTTTTTGTCCAGTCGTGTCCGACTCTAGGGGGCAGTGCTCATCCCCGTTTCCAAGCCATAGAGCCAGTGTTTGTCCGAAGACAATCTTTCTGTGATCACATGGCCAGTGCGACTTAGACACAGAACGCTGTTACCTTCCCACCAAGGTGGTCCCTATTTATCTACTCGCATTTGCATGCTTTCGAACCGCTAGGTTGGCAGGAGCTGGAACAAGCGACGGGCGCTCACTCCGTCGCGTGGATTCGATCTTACAACTGCAGGTCTTCTGACCCTGCAGCACAGGCTTCTGTGGTTTAGCCCAAAGTGCCACCATGTCCCTCCATAACCTCCCACTATTTTTAGCATCCATTTTTATTAATAAGACCTCATTCCATTCTATTGTGGCTTTTACCTAGTCCCATATGCAAATTGAAGGAAGAACTATTTTTATTAGCAAATGGCAACATGCACGTTTCATGAGACAAGTGCCTGTCACTAAACTGAAACTTATGGACTAGCTGGGAAAAATAACATTGGCATGTACTGTATGCTTTATGGGGATTATGATGGGTACAACGGAAACGAGGGTGCATTAAAAGGAGTATGAAAGAGCACCTTTAGTGAAAATGAGTTACCAGAAATGAAGGATTGTACCAGAATAAGCCTCAACTTTGCATTGATGGTAAAAAAAAAAATGACACTTCTCCAGTGATACTTTGACAGAATGCCCCATGTCATAGATACATCTATTTCGTATAGAGTGGATAAGATCCACAGGGTGATTGGTGGTAGCATGAAGAAAGGAAATGAATCCAGAGGGTGGACTTGTGTATAGGGAAAATAAACAAAGGACACTGGATGGATGCGACAGATACCTTGGTAGCTATTAGCTACTTTATAAATCTGCCAAACTTCAGATTTATAAGGTAAATCAAATTAACACTGCAATATATCCAGCTGTTTAAAAAGTGTTGGGAATTAACAAATTGATACAATTTTCTTCAATTTTTGAACAAGCATATCAAATAATTCTATTCAATAGAATATATTTATACAGTGGTGTCTCGCTTAATGGGTGCCCCATTTAACGACGAAATTGCATAGCGATGAAGATTTTGTGATCGCAATAACAATCGCATTGTGATGTTTTAAATGGGGAAAAATCGCTTTGCAATGATCGGTACCCTGTTTTGCTTACCGATCATCACGAAGCGATGATTTTTTAACAGCTGATCAGTGGTTCCAAAATGGCTGCCAGGTTAAAAAAAATGGCCACCCGCTTTTTTTGGGGACAGATTCCTCGCTTACCGGGCAGCGAAAATGGCTGCCCTATGGAGGATTTTCATTTAGAGGTGAGTCTGAAGCCCATAGGAACGCATTGAAGGGGTTTCAATGCATTCCTATGGGCTTTTTTAAATCGCATAGCGACGAAATCGCTTTGCAGCGATTTTTGCTGCACTGATTATCATCACTATGTGAGGCACCACTGTATTCTTCTTAACTGTATCAGAATATGCCCCTCAACATATACTATAGAAGACTTGATTTTAGCAGCCCCCAGTACCCTTTATATTTCCTATCATTGGTCAGATATTATCTAACATGTTTATTAAATGTACTGTGGTACATCTGATACCAACAAAGAAGAAAGACAAAGCTTAATTTTTACTGAATACATCTTCTGCAATTGATTCAGATTTGTTGAGGACAAATGCCTTCAAAATTCTGAGTCATAATTCAACAATTTCTGAAGTTTTTATGCCCCATTAAACCCTATGGCTTGAACTACTGGCCATACTATGTTATGTAAACGCCACTTTTCACTCTGAAGCTAGAATATTGCCAGTCCTTGCACTGACTTATCATTGGAAATGAGCAAATAGCAGTAACCTTTCTCCTGTTTATTAGACTTGGATGGCGTAGACAAATTAATGAAAGGGAGTTGGGATGGAATATCTTCAAACACTGATATTAATTACATGAGTCAAATATATGATCATTTGGTCTCATGACAGTGTTTTGACAGTAGGGGAGGGTACAAAAATACTGCCAACTGAGGCAAGTGTTAAGAAACAGTGAACTAATTCACACCACTTGACAGACTGATGAGCGATAAAGAATGGAGGGGGAATATTAAAAAGTATGCTGGAATAATGCTGGTGTAAAGTTTTCCCCAGCTGACTGGAGAGTTCATTGAGTAAGACCAGCTAGCTGCAGATCCAGAGGTTGGGAGTTCTATTTCTCTGACTTTTGGGGTACAAATCAGTCTGTATGGTCTTGGGCAAACTTTGCAATTTCACAGCACCCCTGGAAGAAGGGAATGGAAAACCACGCCTGAGTGTTTTATACCCAGGCAACCCTAGAAAGGTCTGTCATAATTTGGAATCAGCTTGATGGCACATAACAATCACTATGAAAGCACCTAGAAAACAAAGCAATAATAACTAAAATCCAACACTGATTAGTCAATAACAAATCCTGCCAGGATAATCTGAGCTCTTTTTTTTATGGGGTAACCACTCTGATAAGGGGGGATGCTGAATGCTGTAGACATAGTAGATCTTGACTTCAGCAAAGCTTTCGACAAAGTGTCTCATTTTATTCTGATTAGCAAGTTATAACTAGTTGTGGGCTGGATATAACAAATGTGACATGGATATACAGTTGGCTGCAGAATCGTACTCAGAGAGTGATGATTAATGGCTCTTTCTTAAACTGGGAGGAGGTAACAAGTAGGGTACCCCAGAGTCAGTCCTGGGCCAAGTGCTATTCAATATTTTTTTTGCTGTCTTAAGGACCATGAAACAAGGGGAAGGGGGTCCCATGAGACCTTCAGCAGCAAATCTGATCCTGCACTACCGCAGGCCCCTGGTTTCTGAGGGCAAGAAGTTGCCTAACATGTTTGCAATAAAGTGTGGCCCTAGTTTAACCCATCACCTATGTCTTGTCTCTTATTCTGGGGTGGGAGGGCAATGAAAAATGGGAAGCTCCTAGAAGGGAAGCTGGCCCACTCTCTCTGACAATGGTGGCAGTGGCAGAAGTGGTGCTGGAGGTGGCAGGACAGAGAGGTGACAGAGACAGTGGAAAGGGAGTGGGTGGAAATCCATTTTGCAGAAGCAAAATGAAGCACCCAGGGGGGGGTGGGAATTGATTCTTCATTCTGCTTTGGAAAAACAGGATCCGGACTGGGTCATGAACCGAACCAGGCACCAATCTGATCAGTTTTTCTGAGTTGTAGTTTGGTTCATGCCCATCTGTACGTGTGACTACCACATGACTTTAAACCAATTTCAAAAACCCAATAAATCACCCCATTTACTTCAGTAGTGTAACTGGGCCCTGATTAAAGTTGCTTTAAAGTCATGCATGTGAAATACTGGGGCAGGAGATCCATTTACCCTGGTGTTAATCCACTCGTCTCACATCCATCCCAGGCAGAAAGCCACACATGTCATGCCCATTTGAGGAGGAGGAGGAGGAGGAGGAGAAGGAGGAGGAGGAGGAGGAGGAGGAGGAGAAGAAGAAGAAGAAGAAGAAGAAGAAGAAGAAGAAGAAGAAGAAGAAGAAGAAGAAGAAGAAGAAGAAGAAGAAGAAGAAGAAGAAGACTTCATGTTCAGCACAGGCAGAAATTCATTGCCCACCCAGCCCAGAAATAATGAGACGACACAGGTGGGCAGCTGGGAGATCGTACCATGTAAAACTACCTCTCATCTGATAGCTGATTGTCACAACCTGACAGAGAGATGGCCACATTTTTGCACCATGCGTCAATCCTGAACTCACTCAAGCTTTTTTATCGCAGTACCCGCCACGGCATGGGGCTATTTATATTCCCCACACCCACCACATAAGCTGAAAACTTTGGCTTGAAGGCCCCTTTGCAGGTCTCTCAGAAAAATGTCCATCCCCAACTCAGATATGTGAATGCCATCGCTCCTGAATAATTCAGGTCAATAAATTGTTATGTCCAGATATTGAATGGACCCATGGCAGATCTTACAATTTACTCCACACCTGGAGCGATCTATCTGACTCAGTTCACAGTCGGCTCTCCAGACAAGCCTTGGAATAATGTTAACCCATATTAGCTTCATTGAAGGAAACCTATCCTTCAATGTCTGCAGGTTGTGGATAATTTGCAACATCAACGACTTGCCTTTTCTACTTGTCAAGTCATTCCCACTCAACAAACTACCATTAGATTGGGGGGTATGCATGCTCAAAATCTGATAGGTCCAGCCCCCAATAGTCCTGGCCATAACATGCCCCTCTTTCCTTTCCATTCAAGAGTGGCCAGGGCCCCCACACCAAAATTACATCCCTAATCTGTTCTCAAGGCATGCTTCATGGCCCAGTGAATATAGCTGTGGCCATACACCACCATTCACAGCTGGGAAGAAGCTGTCATGGCTCCTGAATGAGAAAAACAGAGTCACATCTATACTGGGAGGGAATGTACATAAGTTTTAAACTTGTGTGACGACCACCTCCCCAGTTTCTTAATTTGCTCCTCACCATAACCCAAGGCGGCAGCCGTAGATGCTGTGCCTATACAAAAATGAATGAGTTCTGAATGTCCACCCCACAATGCCTGCCTCATGGAGGCATTGGAAAGTGATTGCCCAAAATTGATACCTAGTAAGTGGAGAACCATTGCTGTGTCAAAACAAATCCCCATCGGATTCCCCTCTCAACTGAACAAACTCGGTGAGGGCTTTGACTGGGCAGAGCTCTTTTACAGAACAGGGCCCTAGACTTATAATTTGACCCTTTTCAAACTGCTCAGTTTTTGATTGGTGGAGATGCAACAAGACCCCATCTTCAGGGACCAGCAGGTCCTTCATCTGCAACAGTGAACTGGAATTATCTAATTTTGATGGTCTCACCAACTCACCAATCTGAAAAGCGCATAGTGTAGCTGCCTTAAATAATCTTGCTTTGAATTGGTCGGGGCAGACAGCTTTCCAAGCTTGGCCCAACTGAATAAGTATCCAGGGGAACATGGGTGTGCACACGTCTTTGTCAGACCAACCTTCAATCAGCTTTTTAACCCTGAAGTCGCCGACCAGATCAGGGTAACCATGAGCCTTAGTACAAAAAGTCAGGGCAGACATCTTCCCCTGAATGGTGCGGGGAACCAAACCTTTAAAATGTGTGTGAACCACAAATTGTTGCATGTGGTCTACTGTTATAGGCCATGGTCTTCCCATGCCTTCATTTGCATAAAGCAAAAAAAATTCTTCACATGCCACTGCATAGCTGCGCCTGGTACTTGGATAAATCGCTAAGCTTATGGCTTTGTTGGCTCCAAGGCTCCATATAATTTGCGGCAATATCTCTGGATGAAGTTGAGCCTCTAGGGCCAATGCCCTGAACTGATTGATCTGTTAAGGGGACAGGGCATCAGCCAGCTCATTCTCAACATCAGGTACATGATAAGCCTGGAACACATCTTGTACTCCAGGCCATGTAGTGTAAAGGCTCTCATGAATCTCATAACCTTCTGTGAGTTAGATGCGAGGGTATGCACTACATGAACTACCACCATATTTTCACCGAAAAGTTACTGAGGAGTTGGCCCAAACATCGGTTCAAGCCATAGGGCTGCTAGAATAAGGAAGAATTACAGAAGTGTGAGATCACAGATGACTTCGGAGTCACTCCATGTCTTGAGAAACAAACTGGCACATTAACAGCTCCTAAAGCAAATGCAATATCCTAACAATCTGGCAGCATCAGAGTGACTTGGAAGTCTGCTCGCAAGTGGAGTTCATCTCTCCAAAATGAAATCCCTTTGAATCCATCCCAGAAATGCAACCATGTGCATAGCTCATTTTTCATGTCTGCTGACACTTCTCTACTGTGATGTGGCCTCTTTAAACCATTCATGGCTCCGCAAAGTCTTCTCATATCATCATTTTGTGTCCGCTGACACCTTTCTCCTGTGATGTCTCCTCTTTACACCACTCATGGCTCCAAAAAGCCTTCTCAGGTAATCAGGCTTCTGACCAGGTGATAACCACTGGGGTACAGAGCCATCCCATACTTTGAAGCAGCAGGATGCCTCACCAAGTAGAAAGGCTAAGCCCAAAAGTGTTAGGTAGCACACTAAGGACTGGCGGGAAACTTCCCAGTGGAGTAACCATCCCCCAGGCCATATTCCCTCCATGTGTGGTATAAATTGTGTGGGTGTGGATTCACCTGGAGGTATAAGTGCAGTAGTCATCTAGATAACTGCAGTCAACTCATATGGACAAGAATTAAACACAGCAAGATAACAGAAGGAATAAGAAAAGGAAAGGTAATAGGAAAACAGCTGATGAGCACTCTGAGCTGAAGGATAGAAGCTGGGTGGGTGAAAATGAAACCGCCTGTTTTCCAGCAGCTGCACGGGAGAAGGCAGAGAAGGCAGCAAACTTTTCAGAGAAGGCAGCAAAAAGGCTACTGTAGAGGGACCCAGCCTTCTTAAAGGCATGGTCCCTCTTCTACCGGCGGGCAAAGCCTC
The DNA here is from genome assembly GCF_051106095.1 of Pogona vitticeps. Classification (NCBI taxonomy): domain Eukaryota; kingdom Metazoa; phylum Chordata; class Lepidosauria; order Squamata; family Agamidae; genus Pogona; species Pogona vitticeps. Next base: position 80,735,676 of record NC_135787.1, on the reverse strand, counting down.
CCCACAATGGCTACCCAGCACCATCTTGGAGAGGTCACTCCATGTCTCCCACACTTTACTTTTATTCCCAAGATAAGAGGATTCATCTAGCAATACATTTAAGATTCGTCTACATCATCAAGTAATTATGGACTAGTATAAATTGTAGCATCATATTCTCCATCTGGATTTGCTTTGGAAGGACCAATGCAAAGTAAGGGAGCCTGGAGGATATGTTATAAGCAAGTTCACTTTGTGACATCATGCAACTTTATTCTTTATCATGGGGCACCTCATCAAGGTATTAATAAAGCTAGACAATCTCCCATAGAAAAAGGAGCAGGAAAAATTTAGGAAGTTGAAAGAAAGCTGCATAATGAGATGATTAACAAAAGACAGGTTGAATTTTTTTTGTCTTTATTTGCTCCATTTATCAATGCACATTGTTATTTATAGGAGAATGCAAATATCCTGACATTAATTCACAAAACTGCCCTACAAACAATGTAAGGAATTGTTAAATGAAATGAAAAATGCAAGCTATTGAAAATGTGAAGTGATTGTGCTGGCTTTATGCAAGTATGAATAACACTAACTATAGTAAAATAATAATGATACTAATAAATAAGTTCTTATTTCAGTACTGAATAAAACTTTAACTTTCATCTCCAGAAAATTAAACAATATTTGAAATATACATTTTGCTTTGTATTTATTATTATATGGCTCCTATGAGAATAAGGAAAAGATAACTGTAGGCTTCTGGTTGAATCATTTTGTTACTCAAACTTGCTTACTTTGAAAATGTCTACTTAAACTGCAAGATCTTTAAATATCATTGCTATTTATGAAACTGGATTTGCTAACGTTACAGAAATAAACACAGTACATAGCATGCATACTGAACATTTCTAAAACTGGCTTTTGTAAAGTGCAACCAACAATTAGAATTTTAACTTTAAAAAGTAATTAATTATAGTTCCAAGGCTCCCAAAATAGTTATACTTATGTTTTCCAAACGTTTTCCTTGCTTTCCTGTTTCTCAAAAATAAATTTTAAAGTAACTTTTTTAAAAAATTGCACACAAGCCTACAACAGAAAGCATATTTCCTCCTGTCTGTCTTTGTTGTCACCATAAGGCAACAGCAACTGACACAGGAAGAGTTGACACTTAAATTATGTGATAGCCTTCCTCAACTATTTAATGAGGTTGAGCCCATAACTATAACTAAAATATTACTATTATAAGACAAAAGAAGTGAGGTTATCCTCTATACAGTTACAACTGTGCAATAATGCAGTTATATCTTCATAATTAGGGGACGTGGTGACTGTGGGTTAAATCGCAGAAGCTTCTGTGCTGCAAGGTCAGAAAACCGGCAGTCATAAGATCGAATCCACACGATGGAGTGAGCTCCCATCACTTGTCCCAGCTCCTAGCAGTTTGAAAGCATGCAAATGCAAGTAGATAAATAGGTACCGCCATGGTGGGAAGGTAACAGCGTTTCTGTCTAGTTGCGCTGGCCATGTGACCACAGAAACTGTCTACAGACAAAACGCTGGCTCTATGGCTTGGAAATGGGGATGAGCACCGCGCCCTAGAGTCGGACATGACTGGATTAAATGTCATGGGGAACATTTACCTCTACCTATCCTCATAATTAGCTAATTAATTATTTGCAACTTAGTAATTATCTCTAAGTAATTACTTCTAAGCTCTTAGTGTAGCACTCTTAACAACCTTACAGGGATTTTTTTGTGGGGTGGGGTGGTGGGGAGATTTGCAACATATTTTATTGCTGTCATGTTATGATTTTTAAAAAATCAAAAATATGGGATATAAACCTTTGAAAATCAGTCTACAGACTGAAAAGTGGACAAAGGTAAAATATAAAGAATAGCTTACTGATTTTAATGGTGGATGGGATTACACAGGGAAATAGATTACATTTTGGACCACTTCTGAACTTGTTCAGTACACTCCATTTCCTGGAGAGCATATAAGGAAGGTATGAGGAATTGCATTCCAGCATGATCCCATTCTGTGCCCAAGCTGGACCTTCTTGGTCAAGCTGCAGGACTTTTTACTTTTGTGGGCTAGGCTGGAGTGATTCCCTGACAGACAGAAGGGTCACTTTAAAGGAGACTGACTCTGCAAAGCCACCTGTTCTGGTGCAAACATATGCCTTTCCAGCTGTCTGTTTACACCCCATATTTCAGGATTTGCTCTGCAGTTAGCATGGGGAAATTCAAAGTATTTTTCAGCAATTACACAATGCATGGACTGATATGAATCAGACTGGTCCTTTTTGCTTCTAATTGATATCCCCCACTCCCAGTATCAAAGGAAGGGCCCCCTGGACATACCAAATCTTATCAGATTAAGGGCCACTCTGAACAGTGGCACCAAAACAATGGAAGGGGGTTGTGTGATCAAATAAACCAAATACAACCATAAAAGACATTGAGAATCAGGCCACAGCAAAACCAAATCATGCTGATTCAGTTTATCAGTGTAGTCGCACCTTCTTTCTTTACTTTGCTACTGAAAATATTTACAGGCGTATACTCGTGTTTATGTAGTGGATTGAACCTATACAATAAAGTCCTGAGCTCACCTGTGTTCATCCTAATATATATTTTGAATCATGTTCTTTTGAGTAATACTGTATAACATATTTTAAAAAATATTTAAATGTATGTAGATTACAGATGTGCATATTTGGCTTCTTAGACTACACCTTACTGAACGCACAAGACAGAACTGAGTGGGGGGTGTTGTACTAAAAAAAAAAAAAAAGACAAATCTGCACTCCTCTAATCCATATATTGTTTATTTGCTAAAAACTTTAAAGAACACATAATGCTGCCAAATTCTCTTTGTGTGTGTGTGTGTGTGTGTGTGTGTGTGTGTGTGTGTGAGTGTGAGTGTGAGTGTGAGTGTGAGTGTGTGTGTGAGAGAGATACCAGGATTTTGGCATGAAACATGAACCAAATTCATTCAAGGATGTTATGACAGAAAAAAATTAGTGTTTGCTTTATGGTGATTCACTCATGTGGGTCATTACTTGGTGCAACCATCAGCTGATGAACATAAATATATGCCAGCCAGTTCCAAATAACATGCAAACAAAGATTTCTCACTTTTTTGTTGTGCTCCATTTCCTAGTGCTTTTGTTACCCACTATTTAAATAGATTGCTGATATTTTCCCATTTCCAATTCTCTGTAATGGAAGGCATATTCTCAACAAAAGAATGTATTCCACAGAACACATGTTCCAGGCTGAATGCAAGACTGTCTTCCAGAAATTATTGTTTTCATCTGGGAGGTGTACCTGATACTATGAAATTAGTGCCATCGTTTCCAATCAGAAATACAATAATCATTTGGAGCAATCCAACTGGGCTTGGAGACATGATCATGCTGCTATATTTTCTTGTTCTCTTTAAGATATGTTTGTATATGTAACTTCCTTTAAGGTTTATAAAGATGTGTGACAAGCACATAAATATTTATTAATATGTATTTGCTGAATTACAAACACACACACACACACACACACACACACACACACACACACAAGCAATTTAAAACCCAAGTTTTCATAGTTCACCATCTCAAAGGCCAGGAAGTTGAAAGCCAATGTGTTGATGTTTCAACTGACATTCTATGTGAAGAGGAATGCTACTATGCGATGTATCAAATTGTCCTTGTTTACCACTTATCCTTTAAGCACACAATTTATCCATTGCCTTAGTCTTTGTGGCCCAAAGACATAGATAGAGGATAGAGTGCTGCGGAACAACAAAGATGTGCATCTTTTACCTGGTGCTGATTTGCCTTGTAAAGTAGCTGAGCCTTTTTCTATACTGCTAAATCCTCCTCTGAGGTCTCTCATGCCTATTTTGCTGCTTAGACCAGCAGGTGTAAAGTGTACATGTGCATATGTCACACACTCTACTACCTGTTTGTGCCATGACCCAGAAGATAATTACTCCCAAACCCTTACACTAAGTTTGGGGTTGCAGTTTAAACTTGTGAGCAGGGATTCTTTCTGTTGAATTACCTCGATCAAGAGCTCAGGAAAAGAGACAGTTTCCCCTTTTACCCTGCTGCCAAAGTGACAGGCTTACTTCACAGTGCCCTTTTAAAAATAAGATTTTTTTTTTTTTTTTTTTTTTTGGTGAAACACAGCTCTGTCGACTAGGTGGATACTGACAAACCATGGCTGAAATTCTGCTGCTTACTATACTAAGTCACAGCTAGAGTTGGCCCATTGAATCAGTGGGGATTGGATGAGTCAACTCATTCACAGGTTGCACATCTACTCTGATTATAATTTACTGAATTAATCTGCAGTAATTCATCCCATGTATCATAGCATTGACCTGTCTGTTTCTATACAAGCTTGTGCTTGAATATAGTTGTAAACCTGTGCCAGTCTCTCTCACCTCAGACCTGGAGATTGTTCTGGGATTGTTCGTGCAGATTTCCTAAGTATGCTACAGGCAATTTTTATAGCAGCTTTTGGGTGGATGCTTCTTAAATGGGGTAGGAATTAAGAGTGCCCTGGTGTATTTTCCACCAAATATGAATACCCCTCTTCCAAAAATTCTCCTACATTTGTCAATCTGAAATGTTTCAGACATACTGTATGTAGTACTGCTAGAAAACAGAAGGATCCTTACACATTACGTATATCAAATTCTGTAAAATTCTATTTTGAGAAGGAGAATTGAAGCTGTCTGGCATATACAGTATTGCAAGGCCTTTTCCACTGTGGGTTTAATAAGGAATGACAACTGCAGTGCTTTTTTTGAACTGCTGGTCAAAAATTTACTAAAACCACCAGAAGGACCCTTGCCTGACAAGCCTGAATAAAGTACACTAGTAATTTTCACCAAAATGTGTCAGAAATATATTATATGCCTATTCAAAAGTAGGAAAAAGGAGCTCAGTGTCTAATTTTTCAGCACTTTAGTGTGCTGCTGTAGCTTTCACAGTGATTGCCACATAGGTTTGAATTCTGGCATAGCTTTAGCATCCATCATGAATTTCATACAACTACCCGAACAACTATCATTTTTATAAGCAGAATTTAAAAATTTACAGTGGCAGAGCCTATGTTACTGTTGTTGGTATTGCTGCTCACCTTAACTAAAGGGACACTGTTATATCCCTTTAATACTGCAGTAAAAATGTGTAATGATTGAGGTTGTTTTTATTAATGGTTGTTGTGGGTTTTTCGGGCTCTTTGGCTGTGTTCTGAAGGTTGTGTTACATACAGCACTGATGTTACCTGTCTGTCATGGGTTTGGAGGGAAAGTTCCATCCTATGGGGAGTGGAAGGCGGGACATCAGGAGGAGGGGCTGTACTGTATATATATGTGGAGCGTGTGTGGAGAAGCTGGAGGAGAAGCTGAGGAAAAGCTGAGAGAAGAAGCTTGAGTGGGAGTCTGTGTGTCAGACAGGGTACTACTGTGTGTCAGTCAGTACCAACCTGATAGGTTCAGGTGTCTGTATGGTTAGCCAGAACTGATAGGTTCAGGGTCTGTGCTTCAAGTTAAGTGTTCTGTGTGAACCAAACTGTGTGTATGTATGATTGAGACTAAGCCACGTTACTGTATCTTATTCACTTGATCCTTTTATTTTTCCCTGTGTGTTATTTAATAAACCTTGTTCTTTTATTTGTTAAAAATCCATCCCTGGTCTGTGTGACTTCTTATAGGGAATGGTTGGTGGCAGCTTAGTGAAACTGTGGCATATCCCAGTAGGTCTGGGTTTGTCACATTGATTGGTGTCCAGCGTGTGGGATACGACTGGTCCAGTTGTCCAGTGGTCCAGCAAAGCCTTGGCAAGTGTGCCCAGAGCAAGGGGGGTCTAGTCAGGGACAATCTGAGGCGCGTAGGTAATCTTCTAGGTGTACCTCACGGGGAGGTGCGCTAGTGGAAGAACGTGCCAACTGGGGAGACTAGATTAGGGAGCTCTGAGGCAGCCTGTTTTGGCGGGAAAAAAGCTGAGGCAAAACTGTGTAGTAGCAGTGATTTAGCCTGCCTGCTGAGAGGCCTAGCAGAGGGGGGTAGACTCTGGCTCGCAACTGTTGCAAATTAGTGCTGAAGAACAGCAGTAATCTATAGAAAGCTGGTTCTGAGGCAAAAGAAAAAAAAAGTGGTCGCTTTATTCTGAGGCTTGACTTTTGAAAGCAGCCTGTTCTGGGGGGGGGGGGATTATGCCCTTGACTCGAAGCCAAATGGCAGAAATGGGTGAAGTGAAAGACCCACAGGTGGACCAAGGTTCTGAGGATGAATTTGGCTCAGTGCAGGATGAGAGCACGGGAGAACAGAACCCAGAACTCAGAAAAATACTCCTAGCCCAACAGCATGAACTGAGGGTGAGGGAAATGGAGGAAGTGAGAGAACCACAGGGAGACCTAAGAAACTTTAAGTTATCTCTAGAACATGAATTCAGAATGAAAGAACTAGAGAAGGAGGAACAAATTGAACAGCTTAAAATGAGAGGAAGAGAAAGAGCTGAAATCAGTCAGGCAGAGGCAGATGCCAAGGAAAGGGGAATGGCCATGAGGATAAAAGAGATGGAACTGAAACACAGAATTAGAATGGCACAATTAGAATTAACATTCCTCAATAAGAGAAATAACAATTTATCAGTTGAAGAAATTTTGGAAAAAGAAAAGTATGAGGCTCAGGCCAGACAAAGTGAGCAAGATCTTGAAAAATATAATCAGCAAAAAGACATTAAATTAAAGGAAATCAGAGATAAGACTGAAGAAAAAGTAAAAGAGATAAAAGCTAGGGCTGAGGAAGAAATTTTACAGATCAGGGCTGAGTTTGAGGCTAAGCGAAAGGAGCTGGATTTGAGAATAAAAGGGAAGAAATTGCAGCAAGGGGGAGGGGCCCATGGTGAAGGGAAGCCCTCAGACATGAAACCAAGACCTCAGATTTTGGAGGGAAAACTAAAACCAGAGGAGAAAGACTCCAAGTACAGCAGAAAATGTTATTTCTGTCAGGGAAAGGGCCATCTAATCTCAGGGTGTGAGAAATGGAAGCAGATAAAGGGAAATGTGCCTCAGGATTCGAGTGGAACCAAGCCAAAAGCTGTGTTCTGTGTCCAGAAAGAGCAAAGCTCCTTGTCACTGAGGGAGCCTGTTGCCATGGCTACTCAATCTGGAACAGTTACATCTGCTGATCAGGCTGAGGAAAATGGTCCTCTTGTGGAGGTCAAGCGCTGCTTGCTCGTGAGAACAGATTCTCAGTTGTTTGAAACAGCAGGGGTGGACGTAGGAATACTTGACCATCAGTATCGGGGGCTGAGGGACACTTGTTCCCAGGTGACCCTGTGCCATCCAGATATTATTCCTAGGGAATATATAATCCCAAATGAGAGCATGAAGGTGGCAGGGATTGAGGGGCAGGTGATCTCACTGCCAGTAGCGGAGGTACCTGTGAACTTTCAAGGCTGGAGGGGAGTTTGGCGGCTAGCGATTTCATCGACTCTGCCAGCAGCCGTGCTCGTGGGAAATGACCTGGCTGAACATGTGAAACGGGTGCTAGTGATTACACGTTCACAAGCCACCACGGGGACAGTACTGATGAGCCAGAGACGGAAGCAGAGGGGAGTTCAGAAGCTGTGGTGGAAACCTTAACCACAGACAGCCGATTTGGCCAAGAGCAAAAGGCAGACGCCACTCTCCAAAAGTGTTTTGAACAGGTGACTGACGCCCAGCTAACACCTGAAACCCCAGTGAGATTTCGAGAGAAAAAGGGGATTTTGTATAGAGAGACCCTGAGGAATATCTCAAAAGGGGGAGATGGGATCCGAAGTCAGCTAGTGGTACCTGAAAAGTATCGCCCCATGATCTTACAAAGGGGGCACTCTGACATGTTTGCTGCGCACTTAGGGGTGAACAAAACACAGCAGAGAATCACACAGAATTTTTACTGGCCTGACATAGGGAAGCAGATCAGGGAGTTCTGTAAACAATGTGATGTGTGTCAAAGGCAGGGGAATAACCGCGACAGGACCAAAGCAAAGTTGTGCCCTTTGCCTGTGATTGACACTCCGTTCAAATGCATAGGGGTGGATATTGTGGGACCTTTGCCCAAGGCCACAAAGAGGGGGAACAGGTTCATTCTCACCATTGTGGACCATGCCACGAGGTACCCTGAAGCCATACCCTTGACTAACATTGAAACTAACACAGTGGCAGATGCCTTGGTGGGGTATATGTCCAGGATGGGATTTGCCTCAGAAATAATCACAGATTTGGGCGCATCGTTCACATCGAAGCTCATGAAACGCTTATGGCAAATCTGTGGAATTAAGCACAAGGAAACCACTGCCTATCACCCTGAAAGTAATGGGTTAACTGAGAAGTTCAATGGGACTCTAATGCGCATGATTAGGGCTTACTTGGCAGAGAATCCAAACAATTGGGACCAGAAGCTGCAATCCCTTTTGTTTGCTTATCGATCAGTGCCACAAGCCAGTACCGGGTTCAGTCCGTTTGAACTTTTATTTGGGAGAAGGGTGAAAGGGCCCCTTGATTTGATCAAACAAAATTGGGAGCAGATCACCCAGGATGACCCACAAGACGTTGTGACATATATAGACTCTTTAAGGAATGACCTAAAGAGAAACCTAGAGCTAGCAGCAGAGACCCTGCAAGCTCAAAAGGTCAGAAAGAAAGCTTGGGATGACCAGGAAGGCAGGGAGAGGCGCTTTGACCCAGGGGAGGAAGTGCTTTGGCCTAGGCCCTGCAAAGAGAACAAACTGCAGCTGGGTAGCCCAGAAATAAAATACTTGGGTCACATAGTAGGGGGAGGAGTGATAAAACCCCTAGAGGCCAAGATAGAAGCAGTTCGTGATTGGCCCAGGCCCAACACCAAGAGAAAAGTCAAATCATTTCTTGGGTTGGTGGGCTACTACAGAAAGTTCATCCCGAGGTTTAGCGAGATTGCGGCTCCGCTGACCGATCTGACGAGGAAGAAGACTGATGACCGCATCCCGTGGACCAGCGACTGTGAGGAGGCGTTCCAGAGGTTGAAGCAGGCGCTAATCAACTATCCAGTGCTGCGTGCTCCAGACTTCGACCGGGAGTTCATCATCTACACCGATGCGTCTAACAGCGGGGTAGGAGCAGTTCTTTGCCAGGAGGATGAAAATGGTGACCAGCATCCAGTGTCCTACCTGAGTAGGAAACTCCAGAAAGGTGAGAGACATTTGGCAACCGTGGAGAAGGAGTGCCTGGCCATAGTCTACGCGATCCAGAAGGCCAAGCCTTACATCTGGGGAAGACATTTTCTTCTGTGCACTGACCATTCACCACTGCAATGGTTAAAGACAATGAAAACCCACAATAGCAAACTTATGAGGTGGGCTTTAAACCTGCAAGACTATGACTTTGAAGTGAAGGTGGTCAGAGGGTCAGTGAACTGTGTTGCTGACGCCTTGTCAAGAAGACCTGAAGAATGAAGACGGCGAAAGAAACATGGACTATGTATATATTTTGGTGACCAAAAGTCAAATGTGTCTGTTTATTAAACATGTTGGTTTGTATGAATAAAGGTAACTTGATGTATTGTTAATGGTAAATGTTTAAATGCCTAATAGAGTGTAAGTATAAGTAAGTATGGTATTGTATGTTATTATATGACTGTTTTTGTTTGTTTTGGGTCCAGGTTGTTTTTTGGTGAAAAGCACCTTAGCTTTCCCCCTACAAAACAACTTATAAAGAGGGGAGGTGTTACATACAGCACTGATGTTACCTGTCTGTCATGGGTTTGGAGGGAAAGTTCCATCCTATGGGGAGTGGAAGGCGGGACATCAGGAGGAGGGGCTGTACTGTATATATATGTGGAGCGTGTGTGGAGAAGCTGGAGGAGAAGCTGAGGAAAAGCTGAGAGAAGAAGCTTGAGTGGGAGTCTGTGTGTCAGACAGGGTACTACTGTGTGTCAGTCAGTACCAACCTGATAGGTTCAGGTGTCTGTATGGTTAGCCAGAACTGATAGGTTCAGGGTCTGTGCTTCAAGTTAAGTGTTCTGTGTGAACCAAACTGTGTGTATGTATGATTGAGACTAAGCCACGTTACTGTATCTTATTCACTTGATCCTTTTATTTTTCCCTGTGTGTTATTTAATAAACCTTGTTCTTTTATTTGTTAAAAATCCATCCCTGGTCTGTGTGACTTCTTATAGGGAATGGTTGGTGGCAGCTTAGTGAAACTGTGGCATATCCCAGTAGGTCTGGGTTTGTCACAGGTTGTTCTTCCTAACATTTCACCATTCTCTGTGGCCGGCATCTTCAGACGACAGGAGGTATTTATTAAACTTGCAAAGAAACCAATGACACTCCACAAAAGCACAGAGCTTTTATTTTAATTTATTATCACTTACTGCCCATGAGCCTAGTTTGTAACATTGACAGGTTAGGGGCCAGTGAAAGCTGATAACGGCACTCCACAAAGGCAGAGAGCCACCTGGGCAGGGACTCTTTGCCTGCCCACTCGAGGAGTGACAGGCAAGCCTGGCTCAATGTGAGCTTTTAAAAACAGGCCTAGTGGTCTGCTTCGTCCTCTTCCCTGCCTGACAAATGACCCACCCTCCCACCAAGGGTAAGAATGACTGTAGCTGGTCAATTCAGGGCCAGATGGAAATTTTTGACCTGCACCAAACTGACTCTAGGCTGCAGGTGGTTTTTTTGCTCATCCCATTCTTATTCCCAGGAACCACATGGGATCTAAATAGGTCACTGGCAGTACGGTCACTGAACAGGGTAGATTCAGGTGAGTTCCAGGGTGGGCACCCAGAGGGTGCAAGGGACCCCTCCTCTCTCTTTTTTTGGAATATTTATTTAAGGACAGGGTAGAGTATACAAAAAGGGGGAATAGGGAAAAGGGAAAAAGGGTTAGGGGGATAGGAGAACACAAAGTATACAATCATCCAATCAATTCATATCACAATAACAAATCAACTTTTTGCTTTTTCACAATTTGATTACCCTCCTGCTTTCATGGTGGGATGTGGTGGCGCTGTGGGCTAAACCGCAGAAGCCTGTGCTGCAAGGTCAGAAGACCAAGCAGTCGTAAGATCGAATCCACGTGACGGAGTGAGCACCCGTCGCTTGTCCCAGCTCCCGCCAACCTAGCGCTTCGAAAGCATGCAAATGCAAGTAGATAAATAGGGACCACTTCGGTGGGAAGGTAACAGCGTTCCGTGTCTAAGTCGCACTGGCCATGTGACCACGGAAAGATTGTCTTCGGACAAAACGCTGGCTCTATGGCTTGAAGAGCGGGATGAGCGCCACCCCCTAGAGTCGGACACGACTGGACAAAAATTGTCAAGGGGAACCTTTACCTTTACCTTTTACCTGCTTTCATCTTATCATTTAATTTTAGTTTAATTCTATGTTATTCCAACACTATCTGGTAACTGCAGCCATTTATACAATACATCCCATCGTTCAGTTTTCTTTTGAATTGAACATTCTTTCAGCCCATCTGACAGGATATCCATTTTTGTCGTTTGCGATATTTTCCAAATAAGTTTCTCTTGTTTCAGTATCTCTGCTTTCTTGAGATTTTTAACATAATGCTTTTTAATTTTGGAAGCTGCATAGGTCACCTGATGACTCTTTATCCCATCTATGTTACCTGGTGTCATGCCCAATAAAGTCAGTTCTGAAGTTTGTGCAACTTCATTTAACTGTTGTTTGGCATCTAATGTCCCCTCTTTCATCACTTTCATCAGATATTCTATTTTGCTAAGACCTTCAGTCACTTCCTGAAACCCTGTTATTATTGTCTTTTGCATAGTAATCTGCCATTCCTTTTCTATTTCTTGTACCAATATTCCAAAACTTTGAGCTTGCGCAGACCAAGTCTCCATTTAATGTCTTAAATATTGGGGGGTCATCTCAGGCTTTCAAATAAGTGGGGTTTGTATAGATGATACTATGTCCTTAACCACAGTGATCACCCCTTAGATATCCTTCAACAGTTTCCACAATTTTATCAACAATCCAAACCCTAATCATAAACCTCCCCTTAGATCTCCCTCCAATTTTTATCCAAATATTATTATATAAAAATCAACTTTCAACCTAGCAAATTCAAATTCAAATAGAACTGTGTCACAATTATTTCTTCTTCTCCCAAGTCTAGCAAGCTACTATTATCAGACTCACACACAGTCCAACAAACCAAAACAACAATCACAGAGTCTCAGACTGTCCAGTAGTTGTCCTTGAAGCCCGTCTTATGATCTTTCTATTAACCCATTGATACTCCTCAGTCCAGTCGACCACGTCAGCTCCTTCTTTCTTCTCCAGAAAACCACCAGATTCTATTATCAAAAGTTCACAGAGTCCAGGAAAGAAAAAAGAGAAATACATCCAAGCCAAACTGCATTCACAAAACTCAAGTCTCTTGAACCCTGTCCGATGGTATTACTGTCTGGGATTCTTTTCCAGAAACACAAGATTTATTTTTCCGTCTCACTCCCTCGGTTTTGAAACCAGTCTGCTGTATTAAGAGTTAGTTAGTTCACTCTGCTTTTGAGGAAGACTGATAAGATAGGCTCACCACTGCTTTTCTTCTTTCAGCCAAATATTTTCATTCTTATTTTCAGCTTAATGGGGCTGTTTCATAAATCAAAGTCTTCAGCTTACTTAGTTGTTATATATTTTAAGCTTATATTGGTTGTTCTCTTCTCCCCTGGTAAAGGGTTACTCATGGCTCAGTGCCAAATATGGCTCACCGCCTCCGATCCGTGCTGGGTGATTTCTTCAGAGGGAAGAAGTCCGGGTTTGCCTCCCATTCTTCTCTTTCTGCTGCTCACCATCTGCTTCAGAGAGAATTCTCCTAGACTCTCCTTCAATCCCCATTTCAAAAAGGGGATCCCAGACCGGACGGGTTCCAGTTTTTCTAGAGAGCTCTTCTCTGGAGCTACTGGCAGCACCGCAACAAAGCCCCACCTCGGGACACCTCCTCTCAGAATTGCATTTACAGAGGTTTGTCTGAGGGGAGAGAAAACAGGGAGACCCTAGGGGATGCTGGGCACTTGGAGTCTAGAGACTCGGGTAGAGGGTGGCCCCAGGTACTCAAGGTGGTTAAAAGTTAAATAGTCAATAAAGTTGTGGCTCTAGTTCTAACCCATATTACTGTGTCTCATCTTTTTATTTTGGGTTGGGTGGGCAATGACATTTCATTTTAAGGCACCATCACTGAACACTAGATTTGCAGGAACCAGCAGACATTTTGTTGATTTACCTACAAGATCCTCACAAAGAGGAGGAGGAGAAGAAGTTGAGGCAAACAAAGGTCTTAATTTCTGAAGTCTTGTTCAATTGTTTCTGAACTGCTAGTTTTATTTGATCAAATTTTACCTTCAGAAGTATTTATGGCCATTCCAACTGCTTGACACAAGCCTATATATTTCTCCCACCTTCTATGCATATATTGTAGACAGCGATGCATTCAGCAAAGTAAAAAGTGGGCAACACTACTGGAATGTCAGCCAGTCATCAGCCTGTTTCTACATCTGTGAGAAGGGGATATAAAATGGTAAATGTGTGTCCTTATAAATATAGCACACATGGTGTAAATGAATGTGTTTTGATGGTGTGAAACAGGGATTAATTCACAGTGGCAGAGAAACACATCCATATATTATATTATATATTATATGTACTGCCAAATTAAAATTAAATTAAAATTAAACCTTTAAAGAAGGAAGAAAGCATGTCCTTTGGGTAATCTGCATCTACATTGCATAGTTCTTACACCCTCCACTGCAGACATTTACTTTATATCTAGCTTCCTGTAACTGAAAAAATCACATCAGCAGGTAACAACTTTTTGTTCTCCAGGCTCCCAGTAGTTAACTGAATGCAGTCTTTTCAGGGTAGTTTAATTGAAGAAAACAGGGAAAGCTGAAAGCTCTTAGAAAGTGATCAACACTCTAGTTCGTTAATATCTCTCAGGAAATGCTGAGTGACAGCTAAACCACTATCTTTTTATCCCTGGGCTGTTCTGTCATTCTGTCTCTTATTACCCACCTACGTCCCATCTCGTTTTTCTATTCTCTGGCAACTCTCTTCCTGTGACTTGACTCTTAAAATGTTCAAGAAGTTGTGCACATAGGTTGTATTATTAGTAGGTGTCAAATCTTTATTCATTAAGTTCATTTGGTTTTCTGATTATTTATATGATCCTTTAGCCTTCTGTAGCTGATTATACAGCATTCTTTCTTGAATTTTAACTCTACTCTTCCCAATATACATATTTTAAATTGTAATGTATTCAAAATTCTCTAGTTTTATTAGAAAAAAAGTATTTCCCTCCCCCTTTCTTTTTAGGGTGAAGCACTGAATTAATTTGAATTGAAAAACAGAGGCACAAATGAAAACAGAAAGAAGATTACAATAGACATATTTCAGATATTCTGGACTCCAGCTCATAGAGCCTGAAGATTATTTAAAAAGCAAAAATAAATTAACTGAACACCTACAGCCCAAAGATCAAAACATCAGAAACTAAACCCACTGAACAACAAGCTGATTTTGGAAGTTAAACAATGTCACTATTGAGCACTTGGATGGGAAAACAACAGGGCAAACTGGGAGTTAGTTGGGCTAGGCCAGTGTCCTTCTCAAAACATTGGGGATTCATTTGCACGTTGGGAAAACCTGATCTCCTCTGCTTTGATCCAAAGTTTTATAAATAGGGTCCCTGCTGATTTCCGGCAGTAAAATCACTGTAGCCATCCATGCAAATATAAACAATTATCATGTTTCAGGAGTTGGCAGGGGCAGAGGCAGAGAAAACTGTGAATGTGTTTGTATAAAGCTGCCTGATGTGATGAGGTACTAACTGGCAACTTCCACTGGGACCACGCCCTTCCCTTTGCGTCCTTTTAATCTTCCCCCTCCCCAAGTGACTTAGCACTAATCTCTTGCAACATTAACTTTGGAAAGAATTTCCTAAGAAAAATGTTTGGAGGCGACAGGTTAAGGAGAACTGACACCCCTGCGAGTGCTTCTTTGCACCCGTCCAGGTGACCACAGAATGCAGAATGCAGAGGAAAGTAATGCTAGAGAGTTGGAGGAAATTTACTTCACCCCTGCTGGCTGAACAAAATGAGATGGTTCCCCACTAAAGAGAGATGATTTCCCAACTGGGCTTCCCCATGCTGAGCTTTACATCATGCAGCCACCATTTTTTCATTTGATTTCATATGTGGCAAATCCAATGCAAACTGGGGGGTAAATGGCCAATTGAGTTGCCCACCACTATGGCTTCATGAAAGAAATAATCTGTATTTCAATAAATCATGCCCTGTCCTTCAGCATCGTTTCCATGAGGATTTTTTTAAAAAAGCTGAAAAACAAAAATCAAAATGAAACATAACAGTTTAGAGAATGCTAAAATGACAAAACTTTTAGAAACTTGGTAAAGTTAGTTTTACAATGGTTGGAAATAATGTTAACTATTTTAAAAGTTATTACATCAAGGTGCTATTGGAAATAACAGTATAGTTCTTGTGATATTGTATCATTTTGTGTTGTTCTATGAAGGTGTCTGCGCGCACGCCTGGCTGTGTGTGTGCTATACAGTTGTTGTTAATGATGTTTTATGATTTATCTCTTGCACCTTGCCTCTGGAGGTCATGGCCCTAAAAGGTGGCTTACTAAGAATGTAATAATAATAATAATAATAATAATAATAATAATAATAATAATAAGAAGAAGAAGAAGAAGAAGAAGAAGAAGAAGAAGAAGAAGAAGAAGAAGAAGAAGAACCACTTGTGTGTGTGTGTGTGTGTGTGTGTGTGTGTGTGTGTGTATGTATATATATCTCTGTGTGTATATATATCTCTATATATCTATATATATATAGGTATATAGGTATATATATATGTATATATGTATATATGTATATGTGTGTGTGTGTGTATGTGTATATATATATGTGTGTGTATATATATGTATATATGTATATATATGTGTGTGTGTATATATACATACACACACACATACACACACACACATACACACACACACACACACACACACACACACACATACATACATACATACATACATACATACATACATACATACAGATATATATACAGAAAATATATGTAATTTTCTGTATATATAAAGCCCTATAAATCTTGCAAATGTGTGAATTTTTAAGGTGAGGTGTTTTTCTTTTTGCAGTGATCTTGAAAGGTGGAAAAAAATTATTTGTCAAATCTGTCAAGTTCAACAGAATTCTTTTCCACCTCAGTCAGGAATAGAGCTGGCGGGACTGAAGCATATATCTATGGCTTCCTCTACACAGTTTGTTGGTGTGGGGGAATGAGAATTGAATCTGGCTAAAGAGATGGCAGATCTAAACAACAGAACTGGGTTCACTGAGTGAAGTGATTGACATTTGGCAGTCTTCTCTTTTCATACTGCTCACTTCTTTTCACTACTAAAAATGTATTCTGATGTTTTGTCCTTTTCCCCCACTTTTTTCACCTTGTTTTAATCTACTATTTCCTGTCATCTTGGTAAACTGTCACACTTCCTTCCGTTCTATCTCTTCCTTCTTAGTCACTTCCTTATCAAGTTGATGGAGATTCTTTGAAGCATATCTGGAAAAAGACCTTATGAGTCCCATAGCTTAAACTGTGCAACAAATAAATGAAAGCATAAAAATATAAAATATTTTTAAAATACTACAAAGATATTATGCTAATAAGAGGAAACTATACATTAGGCCTACCCCCAATATAACAAAAGAAACTGTTCCATTAATAAAGTGTACAACTACAGAAATGAACCAATAAAAGTTAATCCTGAAAAGTCTATGAGCATTATATACCATTTTTGCAGTTCTGTTATTGGGCCAGCCTGTTAACTGATGGGGAGAAAGGGATCACTTTCTGCCGACGCTTGCAATTCTATTAATATGTAAAGGCATGACTAAATGGTAAATAAAATCACATGGCTAATCCCAGCCAATGGGATTAAGCAGCAGTGAGAATCAATAATTCCAAGGAAAGTGATGGCAAAGGATACAAAAAAGCACAGAAATGGTACTGACAAGTTGTAATACCACCAGGACCCAAAGGGTGCTTCGATAGCAATGAAACACACATGTCTTAGGTGAGATGAATTTCTGTGAATTTCAAAACTGTACAGTTGGGGCAATTCTAAAGACAATGGTATTTCTATGGTTGGCTGAAAATACAGTATGGGCTGTGAGTCTGGTTTTCTTCCTCTGTGGTGTGGAGAGAACAAATGTTTGGAATGTTTTCTCTTCTGAAATGCTTCCTTCTTCCTATTGCCCTCCCAACCCTGGAATAAAGACGTGAGACAAGAATTATGGATTAAAATATAGGCCACAGTTTATTAATCAAAATCAATGTTGCCATCCTTTGGCAAAGGGGGACCTGATGTACTGTGGAATCAGGTTAAAGCGTAGAAGCCTCAAAGGGACCCCTTTAAGCAACAAATGGGTGAGTCCTTGGCCCCAAGTTCTCACGGTCTTAAAGACAACAAGAACCCGGCCAGCCGCAATTAGACCAGCCCCGGACCTCAAGCCAGCTTCTCTTTCTTGACTGTTGGTCTGGTTCTGGCCCCAGTGCATCTCCCCCCCCCAAGCACTGTAATTGCACAATCCGCAGCACTGGAAGGTCAGATGGAATATAACTTACCTGAGTTTGCAATGGGGCTCACCAGAAAACCTGTTATACCCGCACTACCCACCGGTGTGCTGAATTTCCACCCCAAGACATGCCAACACCCTGTTCCAAAGGCCCATCAGGATGCAAGGCAAAAATTCCTATTCAGCCCCAAATGTGACCAGGTAAACTCACACTAGAATATAGGATGGGCGGGTGGGTGCCAGGAAAGGAAGAGGGCGTGGAGAGGGGGGAACGTCCCTTAAATAACCTAACATTCCCCCTCTCACCCAACTGTTCTCATGAAACCAGGTGTCTCGTGTTATCCAGGGAGGGAGGCAAAAGCGAGCTGCACTGCTGAAGTTTTAACTCAGCAGCGGCCCGAGCATTGCCCCCACAACTCCAGAATAAAGAGGTGAGACGAGAATTATGGCTTACAATACAGGCCACACTTTATTAATTGTAATCAATGTTGCCATCCTTTGGCAAAGGGGGGGCCTGCTGTAGTGCAGAATCAGGTTAAAGTGTAGAAGTCTCGAAGGACCCCTTTAAGCAAAAAAATGGGTGAGTCCCTGGCCCCAAATTCTCACGGTCTTAAAGACCGCAAGAACCCAGCGGCAGCAATTAGACCACCCCCAAACCTCAAGCCAGCTTCTCCTTCTTGACTTTTGGTCCAGTTGTGGCCCCAGTGCATCTTTTCCCCCAAGCAGTGCCATATCTATGGTGCTGGGAGGTCAGATGGGCTATAACCTACCTGAGTTTGCAGTGGGACTCACCAGAAAACCTGTTATATCCACACTACCACCACAGCATAGAGTCTAGCCATGCTATGTCCCATTCCTGCCATAGAGCTGATCAAGCTCAACAAGTAGTCCCACCTTGATGTCTTCAAGAAAGACATCCAAACCCAAATCAGACAGATGCACACCATCATTCTGAAAAAACTCAGGCCTATCCAAATGGATCCTCTGGTGACCAATCACCGATCCAAGGCCACCACAGACCACTCTGCAGACCTGCCAGTTAACATTTCTGCATGCTGTGTTAATGGAGGAAAAAATCCTGGCATCTGTCCATGCCAATCAAGGGACTATCACACAATCTGCATGACCAGATATGTAGCCTTTAACCATTTCAGGTCGCGTAGAACAGAGGTTGTCAACCCCTGGTCTGTGGCCCAGTGCCAGTCCATGGCCTGAGCTGGACTGGTCTGTGAAGACAGACCTCCTGCCCCCTGCATTCACTCCCTTCCCCACAGCTGCCTTGTGCACATGCCACCGCTGGCGTGAGTGCTCCCCCACCCCTTCTTGCATGCGCCCGAGTGCCTGAGTGCCCATGCAAAGGGATGGGTGGGCACTTGGGAGGGTGTGCAGGCGCTCCTATGCATGTGTGAAGGCATGGGGGAATGCTCATGCCAGTGCTGGTGGGCAGCGGGTGCTCCCCTACCGCTTTGTGCATGCACCTGAGAGCGCGGGCACCCGCATGCACCTGTGGGGAGGCCACCTTCGTCGGAGGCTCAGCTGGTCCATGGTCCCAAAACGGTTGGGGACTGCTGGCGTCGAACATCCAGGACCAATGCCTTTCCACTATACCTGGCCAAATCATTTCCACACAGATGTATTACTAATAAATCTGGTGGAAACTGGCCAAAGGCCACCACCCTGCATAGCTGACTCCACAGCTGATTCCCCACAGCCCTCTCCACATGATGTGGGCTCTGGCTCCAAGGCTCAGGTTGCTCCCCCATGGGGATACTGCCGCATCTTGCGCTGCCCAAAAAATGTATCTATGGCACAAAATTAGAAAGTGCCTCCACCTTGCTGTTGCTACGGGATCTGCAGAGTCATAAAACCAGGTCCCTGCCTAGACATTAGGGAGTGTTCTGATATACCTACGATAGTTGGATGAAGACCACTGACCCAAAAGCTTAATTTAATCTGTGTTATATCCCAAGAGTAGACCTTTGGTCTAGATGGGTGGGATAGAAATCCAATAAATAAATAAATAAATAAAATAAAGGCTGCAGTGGTGGATGCTGCCCAAATTCTAAAGGAATGTGTGCCAGATCTCATCCCTTGCACACCAACCTTGTCCAACGCTACGTCTGTCAGTTTCCAGAACTGGTATTTTGTTAGTGGTGAATTATTTTCATGTTTGAAGAAATAACCCTGCTCTTGTCCCCTAGCCTCCAAGTATGCGATCGTAGCTTTCACAGGGCAAATGCTTTCTATATGGCACCACACTAGAGTACGTTGGGCATCCCTACCTAATTGATCAGTCTTGGATCGCAGAATGTGAATTTGAATCTTCCAGTCAATTGCCCTAAAGTCCTGTCATTGCAGAGCTACCCTAGTCTTGTTGTCCTTTCCTTTTGTTGTTGTTGTTTTTTTTTTTGGACTTATATACCGCCCCATAGCGCTACAAGCACTCTCCGGGCGGTTTACAATTTAATTATACAGGCTACACATTGCCCCCCCCCCAGCAGGTTGGGTACTCATTTTACCGACCTCGGAAGGATAGAAGGCTGAGTCAACCTTGAGCTGGCTACCTGGGATTTGAACCCCAGGTCGTGAGCACAGTTTTAGCTGCAGTACAGCGTTTTAACCACTGTGCCACGAGGCTCTGTTGCAACTACCTCGCTAATCCTCAGGCCATCATAAACATCAACAATGCTGCTGTTTTAAATAAGCTAACTTCATAAACATCCCTGTACAGGCACTCCCACTACGCACAATGCGTTGTAACAACAAAGGTGAAATAGGAGCCCTGGTGTCCTGAACTCTGCCCCATTCCTTGGACCACTCCTCGATCCTTTTCCTAATGCACTAATCTGATGAATAATCCTGGTGGCCATTAATCCTAGCATAGAAAGCCAGCACTGACAACCTACCCTGTATGGTTCCAGGTGCCAATCCCTTTCTATTCAAATACACAACAAATTGCTGCAGGTGATCTACTGGCACTGGCCAAACCGGCTCCAAGTTGACCAGCTTCCTAAATTCTTGGAGCTCTATACTCACAGCCAGGTACCCTTTTCATGTCCTCGGTGCCAGGGCCAAGCCTATTGCTCTTTCTGTGTCTTCGTGCCAATTTGCCAAAACCTCTGGGGCCAGAGTCTGCGGGAACTCATTGGCTCTGGGGTCTAGCTCCCTGAAGCGCTCAATCTGTTGGCACGACAATGCATCAGTTAGTCTATTGTCTGTGCCTGGTACATGCCAGGCCTGCACTAATATGTTAAACTACAAGGCCTGTGAATGCTCTAACTAATGTCATGACTTGTTCAGACTGTGACGTATATCATAAACAACCACCTGATTGTCATACCAAAATCACACCATGGAGTTTGACTACTCCTCTGCCCATAGCCATAGTGCACTAACTATTGGGAAATAAAATCTATAAATGTCAAATCCCTGTTAACGCCAGACGTATGCCACTCTTCTGGCCATGTGCCGGCACACCATCTACCTCTAAAATAGATTCCAAACCCCAAAGATCCAGCCACATCTGATTGTACCTGAAAGTCCACCTTAAGCCCTGTCACCTCTCCAAAATGATATCCCATTGAACTCTGATAGAAACGGACTCCAAATTTGGAAATCCTCCTTCATACCATGTGTAACCCTAGTCCTACGTAAAGGGTGTTGCAGACCCTTCATTGCATTGCAAAGCCAGCACAAAAATGCACGCCCGGGTGCCACAACTCTGCAACCGAAATTTAAGTAGCCCACAATCTCCTGTAGCTCTCTCAGAGACATCTTTTTCCTTTGCAACAGTGCAATTATCCTGATCTTAAGGTCAGCTAAGGGACGTGGTGGCGCTGCGGGCTAAACCGCAGAAGCCTGTGCTGCAGGGTCAGAAGACCAAGCAGTCGTAGATCGAATCCATGCGACAGAGTGAGCTCCCGTCGCTTGTCCCAGCTCCTGCCAACCTAGCGGTTCGAAAGCATGCAAATGCAAGTAGATAAATAGGGACCACCTCGGTGGGAAGGTAACAGCGTTCCGTGTCTAAGTCGCACTGGCCATGTGACCATGGAAGATTGTCTTCGGACAAAAACACTGGCTCTATGGCTTGGAAACAGGGATGAGCACCGCCCCCTAGAGTCGAACATGACTGGACAAAAATTGTCAAGGGGAACCTTTACCTTTAAGGTCAGCTAATTTGTTATCAGGCAGCCTCGATGTCTGCTGAACAGTATCTAGTTCAATACCTAGAAAAGTAAGGGACGTGGTTAGTCCCTCTGTTTTTTCCTCTGCCAGGGGTAAGCCTAGCTCCTGTTCTATTGATTGAAAAGTGTTTAAAATGAATCTACATTTTCCTGTATTCCTTTCTCCACAAAAAAAGTAATCATCCAAACAATGGGCCGCAGACATACAGCCTGCCCTGCTCCTAAGTTCCCACTCAATAAATGAGCTGAAACGTTATTCAGGGAGGGAGGCAAAGGTGAGCCACATTGCTGAAGTTTTAACTCAGCAGTGGCCCGAGCATTTGTCTGTCTCCTGCCAAATTTGCTTTTGATTTACTTGATGTTTTCTGCAGTTCAGACTTGTTAAAGTGTTCTTGTCAACAGTTCAGTGCAAAGTGTTAGTTAATAGTGTGAAAAGTCTGGTGTGCTGTCAGAAAAGGGCAGGCTATTAACGTGTGAAAATTCTGCTTCCAATCTTCAACAGCAATGGTGTTAGCAGAATGAGTCTCACCGGTGACACACTGTTAAAATTACAAGTGGCATTTGAATTTATGCCACTTGATAATTAAGTATGATGGTGTTTCACTCCTGACAGCCTCAGCACTAGGGTAAGATTTTGAAGACACAATAACAATGCCACTACAGAAATCAACAACATATTCACATCTAACATCATGTCCACCAGTGTTAGCTACTTCAAATTACTCACATTTCCATCTGTGGTAATGTGTGTTCTGTTTAGGTAACTGGTGTTTGTGTGTGTGTTTTGTATACACAGATAGATTAAACAACATTAGTTTATGTTGATTAGGTAGATCTGAAAATCCATTGGTTTTACTTCTTCTTTCATTTAAATATTCATTCCTCTGTATCTTTTTGGCCACAGTAAGTAATTCATAAATTTTGATGAAGTCTTGAGAAACAAAGTGAAATTAAATTTTCACAAACACCCCTGCATTGTCCAAATTGAACTGTCCAATACATTTGAATTAGGAAAAATTAAAAAAAATCAGCAAAAATGAACGAAGACTCAGAACAACACTAAATTAAGTTTGCATGCCTTTCACAAGCTGGACTATCGATGCCAAGCATTTAAAACAGTTTCCTAACAGATTAAGACAACTTTTAAATGAGGGGATAGGGACATCGTTATGTGAAAATCCCCCATAGGAAACATCGCTGTGTAAGGCAGCAACTTGATCAGAAAAAGACATCGTTATGTGAATTCATCGTTGTGTGAGGCACTCATTGTGCAAGGCACCACTGTGTGTGTGTGTGTGTGTGTGTGTGTGTGTATATATATATATGTGTATATATATATGTGTATATATATATGTGTATATATATATGTGTATATATATATATATATATATATATATATATATATATATATATATATATATATATATATATATATATATATATATATATATATATATATATATATATATATATATATATATATATATATATATATATATATATATATATATATATATATATATATATATATATATATATATATATATATATGTATGTATGTATGTATGTATGTATGTATGTATGTATGTATGTCTCTGTGTGTGTGTCTGTGTGTCTCTGTGTGTCTGTGTGTAGGCTCAAGGCACAGCATGGCACCAGTACAGGACTGGTCATGCTGCACCATAACCTGCTAAGGGAGGCTGAATGGTGTGATATGTCTCTGTTGGTCCTTCTTGATTTCTCAGCCAACTTTGATACCAATTGACCACACTATTCTCCTAGATAGACTATCAAGGTTGGGAATTAGTGGCCTTGCATTAAGCTGCCCCTGATCCTTTGACTTAAGATTGCAGTTATTAGCCTATAATATTTTATGGAATGCCTTTATGTTCTGAAGAAGGAGTAGCTAGATAACAAAACAACAAGAAGAACAAAAAGAGTCATTAGAACAACTGAATACATCTATTTAATATTAGAGACAAAAGTACTATTATGAGACTACAGATAATGAAGTGTTAGATGTGATTTAACATTAAGTAAAACTTGATGATTAAATGAAAGAGATATTAATTTAGACACTAGTATGAAAAGAATTGAAATGAAATATTGCAGACAATTGGTGTTATAAAAGATATAAGGAATGTAATTAATTTGATGAGAATATATGATACTGGTCTTTTTATTCTTTGAATCTGAAAGGGTGTTTATTTTTAAACTTTTGAGCATATGAAAGAATAATACAAGTCAGATTTTTTGTTTGTTTCATGTTTCTTCTCTTTTGTGTAACCTTTCTTTCACCCTTTGTCTGTCAAATAGTCTGAGCGGGGGAGGGAGGGAGCAGGAATTAATCTATAGAAGAACCCAGAACCCAGTGAGGACATTCAATCATTCCCTGTATGATTACTGTGTCCTAAGTTTCTGGTCCTTCATCTTGAATTGTTTTTACTGCCTCCTTGTGCCTCCACCTTGAATCCTTTCCATGTTCACCTTTTCTTCTTCTCCTTCTTCTTCTTCTTCTTCTTCTTCTTCTTCTTCTTCTTCTTCTTCTTCTTCTTCTTCTTCTTCTTCTTCTTCTTCTTCTTCTTCTTCTTCTTCTTCTTGATGGAGATTTCTCCCCACCCCCAAATTTCTTTGGATTATTGTTAAAACATTCCTGCTTGAAATCGTATTTTGAATCCCCCACCAATTTCTTTATGGATTTCCCCTATTTTTTCTTTTCTTTTCTTCTTCTTCTTCTTCTTCTTCTTCTTCTTCTTCTTCTTCTTCTTCTTCTTCTTCTTCTTCTTCTTCTTCTTGATGGAGATTTCTCCCCACCCCCAAATTTCTTTGGATTATTGTTAAAACATTCCTGCTTGAAATCGTATTTTGAATCCCCCACCAATTTCTTTATGGATTTCCCCTATTTTTTCTTTTCTTTTTTTATATCTTAGGCCTTTCCTTACTTGGATTACATTTGCTGCTTCCTGTCCTGCCCTCTTGCTACCAGCTGTACTCAAAGAAGGAAAAAAGAAAGCATGAGGGTGGGGAAGTAATCTCGCCATATTCTAGGGTTTTGTTTATTTCTGGAGGGGGTATTTTATTGTAATTTTTCATCTTTATTTGTGTGCTTGTTTGTCTTGCTTTTGAAAGAGAAGGTTCTGTACGTGTTTTGTTTTTGTTTTGCTCTTTTCCCCCAGGATAGGGTATATGTGCTTTCCCTTTTTGATTGTTCTATTAAAATTATTTGATTAATTTATTGTAGTTGTATTTTGTTAGACATATATATTTGGGGAGACTGTTTTGCCTATGTCTTGGCTTGGTGTGTATATTGAGATTGTACCAGTGTGCAAATGGGCTGTGTGGATGCTTCCTGTGCTCAATTCACTACAGCTTGGGACATTTTTCTTGTTATTGGTGTTCTGGGTAGTTGCTGTGGTGAATGGTTGTCTCTATAAGCCAGGCAGCTAGTACCTGGCTAGCTTCTTTGCCTTTTAAATGTTGTGTTGCCCAGGATGAGAGGGTCTGTTGTACCAATTGGGTGGTACTGATCTCATATTGTGTTTTTGAATGTCATAATATAAACTAGTAGGCATGGGATTTTCAGATTTTTTTTCACTATAATTAACAAAATTGAGCTAGAATCCTGGTAATTTTAGTCCTCCCCCCCCCCAATGAGGTTCACAGAGAAGTTTCAGGATCCTCACCTGTTACTTACTAAGGGTGTCTGTGAAGATGACCATTGATGCATGGACATGGGTAGAATGTTATAAGCTCCATGTGAACAGTAAAGCATTAGAGTAGTAGTTTGTTAATTTTTAAAAATCTCCCCTGCAAGTCTGAGCTTATTTTGAGATTTAGCCTTCCTAACCTATTCTCTCCTTGATGATTTACCCTTCTTTCCACTTCCTATGCATGTCCCTTTTAAACCATAGTTCATCTGATAGCTCTTTATACAATCAAACTGGTTTCTTTAGATCTCTCCCACATTTTTCTCCCTCACAGGCATTGTTATTCATTGTGCTTTCTCAAGCAGACCGGAAACAGATGTCTGCCATTGTGGTAATCTTCTGAAACTGTTGAATTTTCTCAGAGCTTCCCTTTCTTTAGTCTTTCCCTGGTTTGCAATCAGGAGTCCCTTTTAAGCTTTTCACCAAGCCACTTTCAAGGGTTCAACTCCTGCCTTTACAACACCAGACTACTAGGTCTCTTAAACCCAAGAAATTCACTTTTTCTTTGGCTTACTGGAATCCCTTTTACTTACTGGATTCTCATTTGCATCTCTTTGGTTTACTGGATTAACCGCTGCCACCACTTGTGGTGATCTTCCCTTGTTGCCCCTATTTATTTGGCCCTCACAAGGCATCACACCCTTCTTCCATCATGCTGCCATCAAGTATTCTCCTAATAACAATTTGTGCTGCCAAAACTAAGGGTTATAGAACTTAGGAATCAGAGATTTAATTAAGTATTCTTTTATTGTCAAACAAATCATAAAAGTAAATCACATAAGATCACTTAAGAACTGTATCAGATTTTAACAGATTGGATTATGTATGCCTTTTATTCCAACTAATATGTACTTTAAATCAATATCTTTCTGTTAGTACTCGTAACTTCATTCTTGCTTGTTCAATATCTTTTATCTCAATTCTCTCTCCTAACACTCTCAGCTCAGTTCCCTCTCTCCTTCTCACTGCTAAACCCTGACTGCCTTTCCACATCTCCAACTGTCTCTCTAACTGTCTGTCTAACTCCACCCCTCCTTCCCTATCCTTGGCTCCTCCCCCTTGAGCTTCTGTGATGGATAGGCAGGAATGATGTCACCTTTTGGCATTTCGCTACAGCCATGAATTTTTGGGACTCTTATTTACAATCTATCTGCATTATCCATAAAATATTGCTGCATAATCCTGAAAAAGCCTGAAAAAATCTGATGTTATCATTAAAAGTTTGCCATTTGTTTAATTTTTAGAAGTCTAAAGAGGGTATTACCTATTCTTACATTTATGTAATCTTAAAGACTATACAGCCTTTTCCTAATTTTTTAAAGTTTTACAAAACTCCAATTCATCATGGATTCCTTTCTATTTGAGTATTTCTGTCCATGGAATCTTACTGTGTATTTCCTGGAACTTACTGAAATCAGCTTTCCTCAAGTCTTGTTGTTCTGAGCTGCCAAGATGGAACTGAAATAGGATTTTCAAAGTAAGTGAGATATTTAAGGAGTGTTTTTATCAGTTCTACTTCCCCAGTGAATTTCCATAGCTTAGCAAGGACTCTGTTCTCTAGAATCCAAGTCCTTCACTCTAGCTACTTCATGACACTGGGAATCCCAAGTTTTAGAGTGTGTGTTATAATATTCTCAACTTTCTTTATTCTCAATAGAACAAATCCCAAGACAGTATGGTCACTTCCACCCACAGCTACCACTGTTTCCACCTCATTGGCCAATTCATTTCTGTTAATCAGGACCAGATCTAGGATAGCTGATCTTCATGGAGGCTCAGTTGTCACTGATATTGGCATCACTTCAGTGCCAGGGTACTTATTTTTTAGAGCCCTTAGGGACTGAAGTATCACAGGTTTAGTGTAATGATTTTAATGTTTTTTTAATGTGTGTTTAAACATTTGAAATTCTTCTGTTTGATTTGACTCATTTTACATATACAGTGGTGGCTCGCAAGACGGCTTCTTCTATGGCCGTGCTTTGAAAGAGAAATTTTTTTGCAAGACCGATGCCTCGCAAGATGAAAATAATTCATTGTTTGTGAGATTTCCCATATGAATGCATTGCAATGCATTCCTATGGGAAACTGCTTTTCGCAAGATGAAAATTTCACAAGACGTTGCTACTCGCGGAATGAATTACTTTCATCTTGTGAGGCACCACTGTATTATGCTTTTAAATTGTTTTATACATCTTTGTAACCCACCCTAAGATCCTATAGGATGGGCTATAAATATTTAAATAAATAAATAACCCATGCTTACTCCACAGGGGACGTGGTGGCACAGCAGGTTAACCCGCATAAGCCTCTGTGCTGCAAAGTCAGAAGACCTGCATTCATAATATTGCATCCACGTGATGGAGTGAGCTCCTGTCGCTTCTCCCAGCTCCTGCCAACCTAGCAGCTCGAAAGCATATTAAAATGCAAGTAGATAAATGGGTACCACCTCAGTGGGATGGTGTGTCGATCTCCTCTGAAGATCATATTCCCCCAGGCCTTCAGGAGGTTCTCGCTCTTCTTCTTTCTTCGCTGCCACCAGGTATTGCTGCCCTAATACCATTGAATCATGGAGACATGTGTGCTTTTAAAACTTAAGTCATTTATTAGATCAGGGAAGTTAACATCTGATTAATATTCAATAGGTAAATCACAGGTTAGTAATCACTAGTATTTGAATCAAAACTGCTATAACTTTAAACCCCTTTTAACTCTCTATTCCATTCATCGTTCTTACAGATCTCTAACTCACTCTTAGCTCACTTTTAAGATTCACACTGTCTCTCACTCACAGAATCTCTCCTCCTACTCCATACACCAGCCTTTATATCCAGCCTCCTCCCCCCTTGGCTCCACCTTCCATCCTCTCATTGGCTCCTTCTCCACTGTTCAGCTGTGACGGACAGGTGAGGGCAGGGCTGTTCGCTACAGAAGGTAACGGCTTTTTGTGTCTAGTCACACTGGCCACATGGCCATGGAAACTGTCTACAGACAAACACTGGCTCTACAGCTTGGGAATGGGGATGAGCATCACACCCTAGAGTTGGACACGACTGGATTAATTTCAAGGGGAACCTTTACCTTTACCTTACTCCACAGAATGCAAATTCTAAAGCTGTCTTACAATTGTCCAAAACCTTTTCTGGAGGACATTAACTCATATACTCAGCACACATCAGAAGTTACTTGTTGGCACATAACATCTTTGGAGTATTGTTTTGTTTTCAAATTACTAAGAAATTGTATGGGGACAAGATGAGGTGCTCAAGTATCCACTGGAGACTACAAATGGATTTATTTAGTTAGTTAGTCAGAATATCTGTATACTGCCTTTCTTCAGGACCCAAGGCAGCTTACATTAATAAAAATGAACAATATTAAAAGCAAAAAACAATAAATTATGACAACATTAAAAAGAATTAAACAAATACATTACTAATATAGAAGTTGAAAGCAGTACTAAAACCATATTTTAAAGCAACATGTTTAGAAGCAGCCCAAAATATGCTAACATTGAATAAGACCATCCTCAAATGCAAAGCAAAAAAGCCAGTAATTTCACAGCTTAAACATATTATTTCTGTTATGTTAATATATCCATGTCCGCATCTTTACAATGAGATGCAGAATCCCCTTGCAAGCATGAATCTCAATTAGTCAGTTTGACCAGTAAAGAGTTAAAATATATTCTTCTGAAAGTCAGTTAATTGAGTCCTGACTGACAGATTAAAAAGTTCTAATTACTCCAGATTGGACTTTATTTTCCCTTTGAAAATAAGGAGCCTGAACTCAGGAGCCTGAACTCAGAAATTCTGAGATAATGTGTACTGAAAGCACTCAGGATTGAACAAACAGAACTGCTTGGTGCTTTTGTAATGCAGAAATATTTTGAATATGCCTTAGAAAACTTTATGCTAATTCTTTCATGATACATGGCAAAATGTCTCCTTTTCTAGAGACTGTCACTACATTATTTTCCTTATAGTAAACTCATTTTTAATTCTTTTTTTAATTGCCTCATAGAATCTCTTCCCCGCCCACTCAGCTACAGTGTAGCCTTTGTCAAAATTCTTCTTCCTGGCAAAGCTGTACCACACATGCTAGGTATTATAAGAAATTGCATTTTCTCCCATGTGAAAGCCCTTTTTGAGCACCTACAGCCTGTTGTTTTTTTCCTAATAAAAAATAGTTGGGGCAAATTTTCTATCAAGATAAGCAACTTTTGTCTTTTCAATGTATGTTAGCTATTTTAAATCAGGAATAGCCTGCAGTCACCTATTTCTGAATGATGGAGAACAGTTTTGTTTTTAAAACATTGAAACTTGAAATCCCTTTGTCTAAAATTACCCTAATTTCTACAATTCTACAAGAAAAGCTTGTAGAATGTTTAGCAATAATGTTTGTTTGTTTGTTTATCTTATTTCTAGGCTGCCTTTCTCCTGATAAGAGGGTTAAAGGCAGCTCAAAGTGTTAAAATAGAATTAAAAAGACTATGAGATATAGATTTAAAACAATTAAACCATAAAACTGATTAAAATACACTGAATAATTAATTACAGGTAAAACATTAACAACTATCTCAACTAAAAATGGCATTCAAGGAATTAATCATGATTGTTACAAGCCTGTCTGAAAAGGTCTGTCTTCAGCTGTTGGCAGAAAGATAAAAGGAAGGGCCAACCTGACCTCTGAGGGAAAACATTCCATAACCTGGGAGCAGCCACAGAGTAGGCTGCATCCACATCAAACATCTCTGCACTGGCAATGGGACCAAGAGGAGGGCCTCCTCTGATGATCTTAAGCATAGAGAAGGCTCATATGAGGAGTTGTGGTTCTTCAGCTAGCCTGGACTCAAGTTGCATAAATGTAAAGGTTCCCCTTGACAAAAATCCAGTCGTGTCTGACTCTGCTCATCCCCATTTCCAAGCCATATAGCCAGCTATAGACAGTTTCCATGGTCACGTGGCCAGGACGACTAGACACAGAACGCCGTTGCCTTCCCACGGTGGTGGTACTTATTTATCTACTCGCATTTTTACTCTGCTTTTGACAGAGGTTTATAGGCAATGACCAGCATTTAACTGTATAGAGCTCGTCCATACAAGGCAAGATTCTAATGGAAACAGAATTGCTCTCACAAGGATATTGGTCTGTATGTGGCATGCACATACAGCTCCTTCACACCATCTGAATACGGAGGAGAAAGGCTCTGTGCCTGATGAATATGTTGCCTGCATGTCTACTCCATGCAGTTCATGTGCATGGTGTGGGCATCTGCATACCTTTCTGATAACTGCAAAGCTTTAGCCAACCTTACCTTATCCTTTTTCATTCTATTGGAATAGGCCTCATAGATGTTCCTTATTGTTCCATGCAATCCATGAATGTGAAGGATCTCAGAACATGTATAGCCCTGATTTGTCTTCTGGAATTTTCTATGACTCTTGAACTGGAACTAAGACTGTCAGATCTCAAGGTGACTTTCCTTTGGAGCAAGCAACTGCTGTCAGCCTCCAGCATGGTTGTTATACCCTCTCATCAAATGTCAATTCAGCTTGTGCTGACTTCAGAAATGATGTCAATCTTTGGCAGCTCTGTGAGGAACAGCAATAGTTTAGTTGTAGATAAACTACCAAAACAGAAGTCTTGCTGCTGACAGGAAAATAAGTCTTAATACAGCTGAGAAATTGACATAGGGATCATGCTAGATAGTGAATGTAATGTAAAGACAGTAATTACATGTTATCTTTTTCTGTCTTGTAAACAACTGCGACATTGCAGGATCTGAAACCCTGAAAATTACAAGGCGATTGTTCTGAATGTTATTTAGTAACTTCCAAGTATTTGTGTCATGCAATCTGTGCCACTGCACAACATTTGCCATATAACAATTACAGATCATTTTGGGGTTACATAAATAAATGAGAAGTCCTTGAAAATGACCTGACAATTGAAGGTAAAGTATTACCCTGCATGCTTTTAGACTTTCTGTTTTCACTCTATATATTGTGGACCAGACGTGTTTAAGGGCACAAAGTCTTAAGATTCTTAAACTCAAACACATATTGAGTTTCCACTGGGTTTCCTTCCACATAGGTGATAGAAAAGCATAAGAAACTAAGGCTCTTTCCAACCTTTCCAGGAACATAGCACAAAATTAAAAACACTTGGTAGATGAGAAGGAATTTTCATGACACTCAGGATTCTTAGACTGAGATTGAAATCCCAGAAAGAAAAAATGATTTACTAGCTTGGGATGGTATTCAAAGTGATCAATTGATTGAATCTCTGAGGATTCAAATATGAATATCTGCACCACAGGTGCCTGTGTCCAGTCCTTCCCCCCAGAACCGGCAGGTCCAATACTGGTTGCCACATGCCGCTGAAGTCATTACTATCACACCAATCACAGAAGTAGCCCAGATGGCATTTCCCTGCCTGCCTGTGCAGCTGACTGCTCATCAGCTGAGTGGAGAGACTCATCATCTCACCTCCTCTCTGGAGTGGTTGGCTGCACAGAGAGGCGAGGAAATGCCGGCCAGGCTACCCCCACGATTGGTATGATGGAAACAATACCAGGGGCGCACACCATGCAGTGAATGGTAATTGGACCTGCTGGTTCGGGTACTTGTGGTGCTGATATTCCAGGTACTTGTGGTGCTGATATTCATAGTTGTATTTCCAGGGATATGAATATAGTGGTGCCTCGCTTGATGACGATAATCCATTCCAGCAAAATCGCTGTAGAACGAAATTGTCATGAAGTGAAAGTAAAAAGCCCATTGAAATGCATTGAAAACGGTTCAGTGTGTTCCAATGGGTAAAATACCTCACTGTCCAGCAAAGATCCTCTATAGTTCGGACATTTTCTAGTGCCTGTAAAGCGAGCAATCAGTCCTAAAACACAGCGGGGAGCCATTTTGCACAGCGGGATGGTTTTAAAACCATCGTAATGCGAAGAATCGGTTCCTGAAGCACGGAACCGATTGTTGTAAAGCGGATTTTCCCTATTTAAACATCATTTTGCTATCGCAAAAGCAATTGCAAAAACCTCATCATTAAGCGGATTCATTGTGGAGCGGGGTAATCATTAAGCGGGGCATCACTGTACGAATATTCTATCTGTAGCTAAGAGCCCTCTGATAGGAGTTCCCTAGAAATGTTAAAACATTGGAGTTAGTTCTCTGGTGCTTCTTCACAGATAATTCTCTTCCCGCTTTGCTAACCACTCCAGGCAGGGGGTGGGAGGATGAGTCTCCCTGCACAGCTGTCAAGTAGCCAGCTGAGTGGGAAGAGAGCAGCACTCCAGGAACAACTGGAAGGATGAATGAGGCTGCCACCATGGTTAGACATATGAGTGGATGGTCTGACCTCAGTTACAAGCTTGTTCAATAGAACAGGGGCCACCATTAAGAAGCCCCATTGTCACCTTTTTACATTCCCTCAATGTGTCCACTTTTAGAGCAAGGTTGTCACCAAATTCTACCTATAATGAAACGTGCCAGAGTTTAAGAATGCAGCTAAATGACTGCCAATATAATGAGAACTGTAAGAATGTCTCGCAACTATATACAGTACACACGGATATATATTGATGTTCTGTTGATATAACACAAAGGAAAAGCAAAGGCCTCAAGCTAGTTCCTTTTCTTCTTATTTTTACTGTTATTTAATACATATATAGTTGACTTTTCAGAATAAAACTTCTGCAAATCTATATTAGTTGTTCCCTAAATTAACACTGCTCTCAAATGATAATATAAAGTGAAAACATATGTACATTACAGTTTCATACTGAACTATGTGAGAATGGCTGAAAACCTGTTCAGGTTAGTATGACATGAAACTATAGCTGCAAAAGTACGTATGCCAGATGTTACACCTGGGTGAGCAGCTTTGCACAATTTGATTAAACCATTGATTGCAACGTTCACCTAAGGAAGTGCTTCATACACATTAGTTCCACTCTGTTGCTATATTTGACAGACCTTGCTGTAGCTGGTCATGAGCTAAAAGATTTGTGGCAGAGTGGCACCTCAAGATAACTAGATAGGAGTGTGCAGCTTCACAAAGGTACAGCCACTCTTATCCATGCTTCAGAAGAGAAGTTCTTTTTTTATTTTATTTTACACAGAAAAAAGCGAGACAAATAAGAGACAAGGGGAAAAGAAAGGGAAAAAAAGAAAAAAAAAACTAACCCCTCAAGTTAAACTAACCCCTCCCCCCCTTTGGAGTCAGAGACTCCAGCCTCGTTAACCCCTCTGCTCCCCCAATTTCATTTTCAGTATATACTGAGTAAATATACATGCATCAGAAGCTTTGCCCTATGCTCCTGTCTTCTTCTGGGCCCAAGAATATATTAGTTCCCAGCTTTGTTTTACACAGTCTCTTGGCTATTCCCGTAGTGCTTCTGATAGAGTGTCCAGTTCTGCTATGTCCCATAGCTTCTTTAACAACTCTTCTATCATCGGAACCTCTTTGGCTTTCCATTTTTGGGCCCAGAGTAATCTAGCTGCTGTAAGTATATACATAAGACAATGCTTCAATTTATTATCACTGATTCCTGATATGACATTTAATAATGCCATTTCAGGTTTTATATCTAATTTCTGCTGGGTGATTTCTTTTGCTATGTCCCATACCTGTGTCCAATAATTTTTGACCTTTTCGCATGTCCACCACATATGATAATAAGTTCCTACATTCTTTTTACACTTCCAACATATATTGCTGTTACCCTCTGATATTTTTGCTAATCTTACAGGTGTGTAATGCCATCTGTAGAACATTTTAAGGACATTTTCTCTGAGATTTACTGGTTTAAGCATCTTATAACTTTCTTTCTACATCTTAGTCCAATCATCGAGATCCACACTGTATCCAAAATTTTTTGCCCATTTTACCATTGTCTCTTTCACCCTCTCATCCTCTAAATCATATTCTAATAAGTATATGTACATTTTTTAAAATTACTGTATTCTTTCATCCGTATATATCCACAGTCTATCCACTTGGACTTTACCCTCAAAGAAACCCACCGTCCTATCTTTTTTGTATCTTGATTCTAATTTTACCATTGACCACCAATCAACAGCTAGGCCCATTTTTTCCAGCTCTTGTTTGTCCTTTATCTTCTGCTCTTTAGTTAACAGCTTTTCATATGTGGTCAGCATTCCTCTCTGGTTCAGGGCTTTTAATGTAAATGCTTCTATAGGTGCCTCTAGAAATGCTTCTATAGGTGTCACCCACAATGGGATTTTCTCATAAGCTTGTGCTTGAAATTTTTGCCACACCATCCCTAGGGCCTTTCTAATAATGTGTTCTCCAAACTGTGAGTGTTCCTTATGTTTCCCGTACCATACATATGCGTGCCATCCCATCTTTAAATCGTGTCCCTCTAGTTTCATAAGTCTTTGATTTTCTAAAGTTATCCATTCTTTAATCCAGGTCATCACGCAGGGGGTCCGTGACCTAATGTTCACTAAACTTTCAGGAGTGTAGAAAAGTGTCTGAGGAAGCTTCCCTGCAAATTTGGTGTCTCCAGGTCATCAGGGGCCAGTGTTATAGCCATTTAAAGTGCAGACGAAATGACAGATCTACTTGTTGATTCATCAGAGAATATTCCTATATTTGTATTTGTTGATTCATTAACCTTGACAAATAATGGATCAAAATGAATCACCATTTTTTTGATTTGTCCCCATCTCTAGTGCTCACCTCTGTTCCAGGTGGAGTGAACAAAAATCTCTCCCCCGCACAACTATTGTGTTGCAACTGAGGCACGGTTTCCTTGCAGAGAAAGGAGGAAGAACTGCAGAGTCCACAAACTTTTCTGCTGTTGTCCTCAGGCTCCAGGCCGTGTGCCAGGGAGGGCTTCCAGAAAACTACAGCAGACCAGCCCACAATCTGAGAAATTTTTTTGGAAAAGGAGAAGGCCTGTGGACCTTGATGAAAGGAAGGCTAGATTGGAGAATAATATCTTTATGAGGAAAAAGGAATTTAAAAACAAGCTAAGTAAAGGCACTCTCCTCTTGGCGCCAGTTAAGGAACAGAGTGGCAGAGGGAATGCATGCTTCACCAGCCTGTCAGTAATGGCTCAGAAGCTTTTGTTGTCCTGGTGAGATCATGACATATTCTGGTGAGTTACTTTGTGAAAGGTTGGCTCCTCCACCATTCACACCCAGTCAGGTCTGGATTTCCTGCAGAGGGAGGAAGGTCATGTGCCTTGTTGTGGCAGATCTGGGGTGCAGAGGCATGAGCTATAGTGGCACCACTGGAAAGCTGGTTAGAATGTGCAACACCAAATATTCTGACCCAACCTAAAACCTTAGAGGCTACTTTCAAATTGTATCATATGGCATTGGTGGAGATTCAGTTAGGCAAGGGAGAAACGCTTTTGTGAAAGAAAAAAACCCTAAAAAAACCCCAACCACTAACAAACAAACCTGGTCTTTCTAAAAGGATAATGACACACCTAACCATGCATTGACCCATACTGCTACGAGAACAAATGTGCAATGCTCAGTGCGCAAATACAAGATAGATGCAGAAGCTGATAGGTGGGCAAATGGATAGACAAGTAAGGCAGGCAAAGACACTGGTAGGCAGGCAGGCTGACTAGCTTGCTCACTGATAAGAGAAGATAACAGACAGACTTGTTCCTGGTTCTTGTAACTTGCAGTTGCCTAGCATGTCAGGCATATATGACCAGGGGGACAGCAGGGATGCACTGCACTGTCAAGGCAATAAAATTTATTTTTATTTATTATATTTTTATAAGGTGCCATCTACTGAGTGGCCTTGCCACTACTGTGGGTGGTTTCCAGCCATAGGATAAACATAAAGAAGACAACCAAATCCCACCCAACTCACAAGTATAAAAATATAATACACTTGAACCCTGGTATCCACAGGGGATTGATTCCAAGTGGTCCTGCTTCTTTTGCAGCAGTATGCTGCCAGTGATGTTACGGTGGGAGTTTCTCAAACATTTCTTGCAACTCTTCATGACACTTGATTGGTTGGGTAACATTTTGCTGCTCAAAGTGTATCCTTCATGATGAAATGGAGAGTGTAAATGATTCTGCAGATGCTCACAAACTTTAAATCATATACTGCCTTAATCACGTAGAGTCTCACATATGTTGCTATCTAGCCCTGGTGTGTCTTACAGTACTGCAGCCACTTTATTCTATCTGCTTCAATGCAGCCATGATATCCATGTGTGAATCTCATTTATGACTTTGGTTTGAAGAAAGACCTGGTGTGACAGTCCAATGAGAACTGCAGAACAACTACTAGGGGTGGGTTTGCTTGTTCAGTGATTGTGTTGTGTTTACAAAAGAGAGGTACATGGACTTTTTTTATTTTTCATGTTACCTCTTTCTTACAAGTTTTTGGTGTCCTTTCACTCTGTTTTTCATCCAATAGTGCCCTGTCCTTTCTTAGATTATTTTTGCTGCTTGAACCTGTCTTGCCTGCTGGCTTCAAAGAAGAAAATAAGAGTCATCAAGTGGTGAAGGGAATGAAATCTCTGCATATTCTAATAGTTTTTGTTTGGGAGGGGAGCTTTGATTAATTTTTTTGCATTTATTTGCTATTTGCCTTTTGAATTTATGGAGTTAATATAGACCCATTTGAATCAATGGGTGTTGACTGAATGGCTACTTTAGTATAAAGGATTTTGGCCACTGTGTATTTATTATGTTCAAGATATTTATCTTGGTAGAGTTTTGAGGGGACTGTTTTGTGAACATTGCAAGAGTGTGGAGGAAAGGATGGACATTGTGACTGTGCCACTGTGTCACCGGGTTGTGTCAATGAGATAATATAAATTAGTGCCTGCATAAGTCTGATGAATACTTTTCTTTCCCATGCATTGTTGAAGGATTTGTTGCTCACCCTCTGCTTTTAGGAATATTTTAAAGGGTTTTTCAGGTCTTTGGGAGTGCCAGAAATATAAGCAAAAAATTTGAAATAACAATGATCAAAGAGGCGTTCCCTTTAGTGTAAAATGAAAGGACCAGGATGCAAAAAAAATTTGAAAATCAGAGAAATACCCCTGAAATAATCTGAAAAGAAAGAAATATGAACATTGTACATATTCCTACTTGGCAGTCCTGTTAAAGACATTGTTGTGGTGGTGGTGGTGTTAATTGTTTAACTGGAGGCTTAGGTGAGAGAATACAGGTTCTCAGAAATAAAATGTATCTGGACAGTGTTCTTGTATAATAACTTCAGGGAGTCAATATATGCAAGGAAAGTTTGAGGTCAAGGAAATGAAATACTCTTAGGCTAAAATCCGATAACTTCACTCCACAGCAATCAATGAGACTGTTCTGACTTGAGGTTAGAGTCTACTAAGGGGAACAAAATACTGTAGCTGAGAAGTTTGTTTTCTACAGATATGGAACACAAATATGATTTTGGAGTTTTTTAATTTCCCTGGTAGAGACAGCTAAAGGCTGAGTACTGCATGTCATAAGCTTCTGGTGTAAATATAGAGAATTACAAAACAACAACTTCCTTGAAGGAATATTAAAATAAGGATTATTTGTTCTCTGAGCAATCTTCTTAATGAAATATATGCTCATTTGTGTGCATATTGTCCTCCCATGTTGTATCATATAATCCAAGATGATGGCTAAAGAAAGATAGCTTTTTAGATTACATAGTACAGATAAGAGCAAGTGTTGTACAGTGGATAAAGTGTTGGAATGGAAATCAGGAGAACTGAGTTTAAATTCATGCTAAGTCAAGGAAATTTACTGGGTGGAAGCAATGCCAAAACACTCCCTGAACATCTTACACACCTTGAAAATCCTATTAGGGTTGTCTTAAATAGGAAGCAACTTAGTAATACCAGGCCATAAGCGCAGCTGACTATCTTGCACCCCTGCACTATGATAAACTTTTATATAAACATTTATATGTTTAATAGCATACTGGTCATCAAGTTGCACTTGAGATTTTGCTGTTTCTGTGGGTAGTTGATAGTTTCCTTAGTGGCAACAGGAAATTACCATATGATTACTTAAGCCACTATTTATTGCTCTTAATGTCCTCATAATTATGAGTATTTACCATATTCTTCCACATTTGATTTAGAAAGTTTAACCATTGAAATGTAGCCAAAGTACAGTCACTAATGATGCAAGCAGATTAAAGCCAAAAGGACTTCTGGTGGCTGATATGCACAGAAGTGGAAGGAAAGTCTGAAGCTGTACAATACATATATTTGGAACATGGAGCACGAAAATTATGAATCAAAGTAAACTGGAAACTTGAAAGCAAGAAGTGGAATGTATACACATTGCAGTGAGTGACGTCAGTTGTAGGTGATCACGGAACAAAGAAAGTGGGTGATCAAAGTTGGATTAGGCAAGCCACATTGCAAAGCACCCGTCTGTGTTAATGGGCACCTGGTACAACATAATGCGCTGTTTTGACTTTGTAGACAGCAAGAAGGAATTGATAGTCAGCCTCTTCAGCTGTGATCAAGTCATGACTAGGACTTTTAACAGTGGCAGGTTGGATTTCTTGAACTGGGGTACTAGTTACTGAGTTCTCCTCATTTGAATTTTTGTGAAAACAGTGTCCTTGGTCGTTACGAACCACAGGACAAACAGACATCAGTGGGAGGACACTGGCAAAGTCCTGTGAATTGTCTTTGGCCATAGCAGCAGATAGCATTTGCTGCACTGTTGAGCAAGGGGGGAGGGGCTGTTGCCACAGCAGCGGAGGTTGCATAGGAAGGGAGATTGCTTCTATTTTCATGGAGATCAGATGGCCTGGAGGGTGGCAGAATCTGAGGGCTTGTTGGAATATGAGCTAATGACTTAACAAATGATTTGTAAGCTTTGAAATTGCATCCTGGCAAAGATGGCATGTGTGAAGGATTTTTACTGAAGCCACATGGTTCTTGTGAAGTTTATCTCCAATTTTATCCCAATGTGAAAGCATATAGGTCCCCCTCTTCCTTTTAAAAAGGACAAAAAGTATGTGTTTCTCTCAATAAATCCTCTACAAGATCAGAAATATCATTATGAACTTCTCTGCGAAGCAGATATATCAATTCCTGTTTATTTCTTTTTTGAAGTGATGAAAGGGATTTTCCCACCGTATTTGTTTTAACTGAATACTCACCAGGATCCTATAATGGATGAAGAGATATCTGAAACCCTCGCCAGGTATGGCAAGCAGTTTTGATGGCCTATACCTCAGGCAATGTTGATTTCCTTTTCAGAAGTCTGTTTTATGGCTTGTTTGATTGGCTCTGTTTGATGTGCCCCACATTGGGCACCAAATGTAGGTGATCACAGAACAAGGAAAGTGGGTGAACACAGGCAATTAGGAAAGCAATTAGCTTTAGAGAGAAAATGAAGAAGTTGACACACAGATGTTCGCCAGTGGAGCCCCAAGGCAACACCCTGAGAACTCCTTTTATTAACTAGCAAGCTTACACCATATGAGCAAAGCCAGTTTTCTGAGAAACTGCTCAGCCACGGGACAGAGAGGATTCAGAATGATTAGCTCCTTTACCAGGCAAAACCGGATCCAATAATTTTACCTTAGGGCAGCTAAATCACTCTTGCACCAAGTCTGACCCGATTTCATTAAGAACCAAGACACACACATGAGTTCTAGGGAATCTAATTCTCCTAGCACTCAGGAATATGTTGGACCCAAATGGTAGTGTTAAGTATACGTGGCCTTATAAAGTAAATTAATTTAGATAAGCCAATTAATTATTGTAGCCTATGTTCTATTCAAGAAGCCAACTTCCAGATATTAAGCATATTTTGTTTTATTAGAAAAATAACGTTCTGAAAGAATAAAGTTTAGTGAAACAAGGCATATTTACATATTTCCAACCCCATCCAGCTGACAAGTAACTGGATTCCTCTATAAGAAATGAAAATAACAGATTACTAACTAATAAAATTAGGGGAAGGCGGCCCTTCCCTCCAACTTCAGCAAAATCTACATCTTAAAACAAAACTGTAAATCCCATTGTCCATAATGAAAACAACAACATACCAAACTTCTGGAAAATCAAAAAATCCATCAGCTCAATGGGAAAAGTTCAGTCTTATTGTCCATTTAAAAATAAAGACTCTCCTGTGTCTTTTCTGCTGTCATCCATCTTCTCCCTTCTCGTGCTGGAATTCTCCTCCTCCTTTCTTCTTCCCATGAGTCTTAAGGAAAATGTTGTGTCTTTGCTCCCTCTGTACCAGTCCTGTTGCTAAGTTACGAGATAAGGGTCACACTGCCCGGTACAGCGTTAGGCTCCTCAGCCTCATCTCCTGGCTCGCACGAGTGACATGGGTAGATCTTGGTGGGAGAAGGCGTTCCGCCAAGTATCGAGGTCCTAAACCGTTTAGGGCTTTGTACGTGAGCATCAACACTTTGAAGTCGATGCGGAATCGGATGGGCAGTCAATGCAGTGCGGCCAGAGTGGGTGAAATATGTTGGTATTTTCTCACTCCACTGAGTAATCTGGCCACCGCATTCTGCACCACCTGTAGTTTCCGCAGCAGCCTCAAAGGTAGTCCCACGTAGAGTGCATTACAGTGGTCTAATCTTGAGATTTTAATCATAGGCAACTGGAATGCAAAAGCAGAAAACAAAAACAGAACCAAATATTTGGTTGTTGTGGATTTTTTTGGCTCTTTGGCCGTGTTCTGAAGGTTGTTCTTGCTAACATTTCACCAGTCTCTGTGGCCGGCATCTTCAGAGGACAGCACTCTGTGCTTTGGTGCAGTTTGTTTGGGAGTTGAGTATTTATGGCTGTGAGATCAGTTTTTGTCCTTTTCAGGAGATGGGTGATTATGGTGATCAGTGTGTCTTTGTTGTGGGAGTATTGTTGTGATAAGGAGGAGAGATTATCTCTCACTGTGATTGATGGGTGTCATTAGCTGGTCTTTTGTGTGTAGTGATCACCGCTCCTTGTGGCTGGGTAGAGTTCATTGACCTTTTGCATGCTGTATTTTTCAATGCTGGGAGCTAAATTTTGTTGAGTTTCAAACTTTCCTCTTTTTTGTTGAAGTTCTGCTTGTGTTTGTGCATTTCAATGCAGTCTAACATCATGATTGCTGGTGTTGTCCAGTATTTCAATATTTTGAAATAGAATTTCATGTCCAGCTTGTTTTAGGGCATATTCAGCTACTGCCGATTTTTCTGGTTGTTTTAGTCTGCAGTGTCTCTCATTTTCTTTAACTCTGTTGTGAATGCTGCGTTTTGTGGTTCCAATATATACCTGGCCACAACTGCAAGGTATCCGGTATACTCCTGCAGTGGTGAGGGGGCCCGTTCTGTCCTTTGCTGACTTTTGTTGTATTTTTGTGGTGGTCTTGAATACTATTTGTAGGTTGTGTTTTTTTCAAAAGTTTCCCCATGCGGTCCGTGAGCCCTTTGATGTATGGCAGAAATACTTTATTTGTGGGTGGCTGTTTTCTTGTTCAGTTTGGTGTTGTTTTCTTGGTTTGATGGCTTTTGTGATTTCATTTT
Source organism: Pogona vitticeps (assembly GCF_051106095.1). Taxonomy (NCBI): domain Eukaryota; kingdom Metazoa; phylum Chordata; class Lepidosauria; order Squamata; family Agamidae; genus Pogona; species Pogona vitticeps. Next base: position 80,693,621 of record NC_135787.1, on the reverse strand, counting down.
TGGAGTAGCCATTTGCCTGTAGGGCCCAATTCAGATGGTTGAGTTCAGTGCTGAGAAACTGAGCTTCACAGTTCCGATTTGCATGGTATACCAGTGATTTGATTATGCCTCTTTTTTGCTGTGGGTGGTGGTTGGAGTTTTTGTGTAGGTACTGGTCTGTGTGGGTGAGTTTTCAATAGACATTGTGTCCCAATAGGAGGTCAGTTTTGCGTACGACCCTGACATCTAAGAACGGGAGTTGGCCCTCCATTTCTTTTTCCATGGTGAATTGTATATTTGGGTGGATGCTGCTGAGATGGTTGAGAAATTCTTCCAATTTTTCTTCACCGTGGCTCCAAATTGCAAAGGTGTCATCCACATATCGGAAACAGTCTGTGGGTGCGAATGGTGCCAAGGCCAGGGCCAGTTTTTCGAAATGCCCCATGTAGAAGTTTGTAACTGGGCTGAGGGGCCCCCCCATGGCCACTCCATCTGTCCGTTCATAGAATTCATTATCCCACTGAAAATAGCTGGTTGTTAGGCAGTGTTGGAAAAAGGCCTTGATGTCTGCTGGATGAGTGTCAGGGTGTCCTTTATCGGTACCTTAGTGAACAGGGATACTATGTCAAAGCTGATCAGTCTGTCCCCAGGGTTGAGTTTTAGGGTGCTGATCTTGCTTATGAAATGTTCTGAGTCTTTGATGTAAGATTAGGTTTGTCCAATGTGGGTCTGTAGGAGGGTCGCTAGGTATTTGGCTAATTCATATGCTGGGGAGCTGATCACACTTACAATGGGCCTGAGTGGGATTGAGTCCTTGTGGATTTTGGGGAGTCCCTATAGTCTTGGTGGGAGAGCATCTGTCTTTCCCCAACAAGCCTGCCAACTTTGGGGAGAACCAAATGTTGTTGGAGAATTTGTCCTGGGGTGAAAAACAAAGTAGGACAGTGACTTTTACATTTCTGTGAAGCCAACAATCTGTTGGTTGCAAATACATGCTTCAAATGACCAAACAGACAGGTCTACACATGGATGTTACCATATGATACACAAAGAGTGTGGTCTGCAGCTTGGGGGTCCATCTTGGCCCAGCCCTTATCATGGAGTCCCAGGTAGCATCTGTGGTCTGCACTGCCCACCTATATCTTTGACGGATTGCCCAGCTGCGCTCCTATCTTGATGTTGGGGCATTCACCACTCTGGTCCATGCACTCGTAGTCTTGAGATTAGACTATTGTAATGTGCTCTATGTGTGGCTACCCTTGAGATTGATGCAGAAACTACAAATGGTCCAGAACACGGCCACCAGACTATTTACTGGGGTCAAAAAAATCATCACATTTCCCCCACTCTGGCGGCCTTACACTGGTTGCCCATTTGTTTCCGCATTGACTTCAAAGTATTAATGCTTACATATAAAGCCCTAAATGGTTTAGGACCTCGATATCTGGCAGAGAGCCTGCTCCCACCTAGCTCTACTTGTGTCACTCGATCTAGCCAGGCTAGGTGACTGAGGGGCTTGACCCCAAGAGAGGCCCGGAAGGAGAGAACTAGAAACCGGGCCTTCTTGGTGGTGGCCCCTCACCTCTGGAACATCTTGCCTACTGAGATTTACCTGGCACCCTCACTGGGAGCTTTTAAGAACAAGCTGAAGACTTTGTTCTTCAGGCAGGCCTTCCCTCCTTCCATCATTTAGTTCCCTGTGTTTTCCCATCTTGGACTCTGCTTACTTTTCTTTTTTGTTTGGATATTGTTTGTTTTAATTATTTTTTTATATTGCTCAGACTGTAAGCCACCCAGATTAGATTCATTTGAATCTAGATGGGTGAGGTAAAAGCCAAAGAAACAAACGAATGAATGAATGAATGAATGAATAGATTGAAGACAGTAGGAAAAAAGAAAAGAAAATTGATTGACTCCCTAAAGCAGGGGTCTCAAACTGTGGCCCTCCAGATGTTCTTGGACCAACTCCCAGAAATCCTGGCCAGCAGAGGTGGTGCTGAAGGCTTCTGGGAGCTGTAGGCTAAGAACATCTGGAGGGCCACAGTTTGAGACCCCTGCCCTAAAGGAAGCCACAAGCTTGAATTTGTAAGAACTGAGCAGGGCTGTTGAGGATAGGACATTTTGGAGATTGCTTACTCATAGGTTTGCCATAAATTGGAGATAATTCGAGGGCACATGATAACAAGCAGAAAAATAACTTTAGGGTCATGCTGACAAATTCTTCCCTTTACAGACCAGGGCTGTTTGCTTATCTATTTCCCTTTGCTCTTTATTTGTGAATTAACAGATCTTACTGAAAGGATGAAGTCCTCTTTCAGTGTACAAGACAATCAAGTCAACAAAATACATATATTGAAACCTTACCATTAGCAGGATATGAAACATCTTAAAATGGGAAGGGAGGGGGATGCAGGGAAAAAAAGAAAAAAGAAAAAAACATGCACTGCAAGTCTACATAAAACACTGGACCTTACCTCTGAAAGTCTGCACTAAACACTGGACCCTGCATAAACTTATCACTGAGTGGGTTCATAGGAGTAAATCCATGTAGAATGTAAGATTAGCGTGTCACCTACATCCACATATATACATAATCTAATCATGGGATCTTAAATCAAGCCCACATTTTAATTTTCAGAAAAATCAAATTAAAAAACTTAGTAGTTACAGTTACAATTTTGAGACACGCAAAAGGAGTTACGTTTATAGCTGAATTTTCTCAGAAATAATGTTTTATTATTCCCTTTTCTTAAAATAAAGGAGAATAAGTAGTTCAAAGCTATTTTTAAAAATCAGAATGTGACAGACCGCTGGTGTGTGGTACATAGCACACTCTTGTGTCTACTTCATTATCTCCCCAACACCCTGAACATCTAAAGCAGGATGTTGAGGTAACAGTGCAAGGAGCAGCATGAGTCTGCACTTGAACCACAGGATATCCCCCCTCCATCATTGAGTGAGGGCATACCCTATGTGGAAAAATAAATAAAAAGTACAATTGCACTGACAAAAATGTGACATTATCCTTCATTGTGCTTATAATGTAATATACCTATATCTTCGTTCCTCCTAAGGAGTTAATGACAATGAACCAGTCACTTGTAATTAGTTACTACAGGAAGCCAGACTTCAGAAGAACAGAAAAAACTTTCTAACTATATGAGTAATACAACAATGGAGCCAGTTACCTCAAGAGGTGTTGAATGCTCCAATGCTGGAGGTATTCAAGAGAAAATTAGACAACCATCTGTCAGATACACTTTGATGTGGATTTCTGCACTGAGCAAGGGGTTGGACTCGATGGCTTTATAGACCCCTTCCAACTCCATTATTCGATGATTCTACTTCTGAGCACTGTACGTTGCAAACTTATGGGAAAAACTGTTGTTTGCATTAGAATGTTATATAAAATCACTTGATTCTTAACATTTAGTTTAAGGCATGATCAATTTATTTTTCAAAAGCATGCTCCATTTTTTTAAAAAATTCAATTTTGTGCTCATATTTCAATTATAAGCTGATATAGAGTGTCACTGAAGTGGGAACAAGTGCAGTTTATATAAATGAAATTGGGATATAAGTGGATAAGAGCAATTGCTGGAAAACGTGGGTTAATTAATGTAGCTTGATATTAAAATCTATTCTTTATGTGCAAGCTGCATGAAAGATGTTTGACTGTTTTTAGTATGAGAATCACTTCAGTCTAACAGCATAACGTGGGATGCTCAGGTACTCTGGCCTGGAGAAATTAAATTGCTTCCTAATTATATCTTAATCATACCCCTTAAGAAGAAACATTCATCTGACTTCCTTGTTCTATGCTGATGGCCAGGGGCTTCAGGGAACACAGAATCCACCTGAAAAAATATATTGGTATTATTAAAATAAGGTGATTTCTCTTGAACTGCATCTGATGTTTCATATGAAGAAAATCTCCTTGATTTTCAGAATTTTCTGTGAGTTACATTTCAGGTGATCAGTGAGAAATGCAGCTTCATTTAAAATGCCTCTGATATTTCTTCTCCAACTATGCTTGCAATGTCACTTTTGTCAAAATGTATTGGTCACTTCAAGAATTCTTCATTTATTTATCCAAAATGGAAGCTTCATAGTTTATAGGCAATATGTATGTACTTTAATGTGATAGACGTTTTTAATATAAGCATTGCATTTGGAATGCTAAGGTGTCCATAGTCCTTCTTAGAGGTCAGAGTTTCTGGCTTCCTTCTCCATGACATCACAGCACGTGAGCCGAGCATCTCTACAAGCTTCCAGACATCACTTGTGTTGGAAGAATCCTCCAGATTATCACATGTTTTGCACCTCTCTCCATCGATGTCTGATGGGGCACTCTGGAAGATAGATAGGTTATAGCTCTTCCTTTCACTATCTCTTAATGTCCTTTTGGCCCTCCAAAAGAGTTAAAATTCACCATTTCCTGTTTCCTTCTCTCTCAACCCTCAAGTTGTTGACATCTCTTTCTTGAGAGTGTTATACTAGTCTTCTGAGCCATGTGCTCAGACCTTGAGATATTGTTTTCTATTCAGTTTAGGATAGCATTCCTCCCCATAATAAAGGTAGCAACCTTTGTTTAAGCTTAACCTTCCACCTGGTTTATTGCTTTAGGGCAGTGCTTCCCAACCTTAGGTCCCCAGGTGTTCTTGGACTACAGCTTCCAGAAATCCTGGCCAGCACAGCTACTGGTGAAGGGTTCTGGGAATTTTAGTCCAAGAACATATGGGGATCCAAGATTGGGAACCATTGCTTTAGAGTACAGAACAATAAGGTGAGTTTAAAAGCTCAGGGGAACACCAGTGATGTTTACTCTGCTAACTAAGAAATTTCTAAAAGAGCTTCCCACAGACTTAGCTGTTTGAACCAAAATTTAAAACCTGACATCAGAACAATCAGTCAATGTCACGAAAAAAGAACTAGCAGACAGATCACATGGAGAATGGGCATAATATATTAAGTTTTCATGGGCCCATTGATATCTGGTACTGAAAATGGCATTTCATATCTGAAAAGGTGGTTTCTGATCTTAAATGAATTATCTTCAAAATCTCCTTAAGACCATTTACATGAACTGTAGATCACAACCATTCCACTGAAAACATCCTACAAATCAAATACAGAACTTGTCCACAACATTATTTAGTTATGGTGAATTATTACCAAATTGTAAAAGGAAGTGTGGGTTTAGGCAACACAGAGCTGAGAATGAATGTTGATGCAGTTTTTAACATTTCAAAACTTAAGATGCATGTAGAGTAACAATGTACAAAACACAGAGCCAAGCAGCTACTTCCCACAGGAGTTGACTGAGACATCCACATGAAATAGTGTGTATTGGGTTGTATGGGTGTTGTTGCTATGTGTTTTCAAATCCTTAGCATTATCAGTTAATAATTTTCTCCATTAGAAATGCTATACTACCTCAATAAACTAGGCTGTAAACCTCAAACGGCCTTGAAGAAAGTGTTTGTCCAGGTTGATAAGCCTTGTGACATACCTCAGAGGTCAGTTGTGTCACCTTCTGTTGGACCAAGTTAGGGAAGTTATTAACAGATAGTAAAAATGCATGATGGATTTCTACAAGATAATACTGGGTCAACAAGCATAATCTAAAGACAGTCTTGAAAAGGCAGCACTGATGTATTTGCCATTAACATCAGACTTGCAGTTCATAGAATGCCAAAAGTTTAATGAATGTCTTGTTTTAAGAAATTACTTTGGAGTGACGTCTTAGTTTACACTGGCTTTTTCATCAGCCAAGCATACAGTGGAAGAGGACATCTTTCCCTAAATCTTATAATCTCTGATGGAAGCATAGAGCCTGGTCCCATTACTAAAAGAACTTCTATTTAAATTGGGTTTAGCATGTTTTTGATTGATGTAAGAAAGCGTGAATACATGATTCAAGTGCAACCATGGATGAATTTGACAAGGAACTGAGTTTTTTGAGTGCCAGTGAGCTTTTTTTTTAACTCCTCTGCCAAAGCTCCTTTCATGCTAATGCAGATATGGAATCAATTCATTTAAATTTATTCCCCCAGGTGAACGCCTCTGTCCATGTTAATTTTTAAGGAGCCTTCCCATTGACTAGCTCTTCCAGCCACGTGCCCCTGCTGTTGTTCTGTTGTTTTTAATTTATTTTCTTCCTGCTATCTAATACAGTTCTACACAATATAGCAAAAATGAAAAAAAAAAAATAAAAATGGTGGCCAAACAGGTGCTTGCCTGCTGGCTGCAGCAATTTTCTTCCCCTGCCTTCACCATCACCTCCTGGTTTATTGCCACCAGCTGGGAAAGAAAGAGGTGAGGCAGTGACAGAAGTAGCAGCAATGGAGGTTCCCCAAACTGTGGTGGCAGAAGCATCACTAACAGCCTCTATAGATTCATGGTGGTTCAGCTCAGTGGTAAAAGCCAGCTGTGACCTGAAGAAGAGGTGCTAGTGGCCACAGCCACAGCTGGTGGCAGTGAATTTGGGAGTGCCAACAGTTGAAGAGAGTGGGAGAAAGAGTGGGAGTAGCTGCTGCTGGCGCCCACAGTGGAGGACCAGCCGGCGCCAATTTTCTCCATCATGCTGGAAAAGGTGCTGCTACTAGGCAGCTTCTTTTTTTAAAAAAAAGGATCCACAGTTGCCATGTGTCTGCCATGTGACTTTATTTCGATTTAATTAAGGCTAATACGGATTTTGAATTATTTCACTCATGTAACCAGGCCCGTAGCTCCTTCCCCAGTGCAAGAGAACAATTCTCACTCCAGCTTCATTTTGTCTCTTGCCAAAACTCTTTGAAAAGACTATTCTGTGCTGGCTCACATCCTCAGGATATAGGTGATTTATAGTCTTCCATAATGCTTAGTGACAGCTTGTGCTATGGGATGCATGCCATTTATATTCACAAGCATTAGCAATATTCACTGTAACAACCTTTTAAGAACGTTTTGGGTCTGGGTTTTTGTTTCTGTTTTGCTGTCATTCACTTGCCTGTATTGCATTCATGGCGTATGCAAACAAGACTCATTGCTGGATAAATGATCAAATATGGTTTCATTTAGGTGCGCTCTCTCTTTCTTTCTCACCCATTACTATGTACCATTTGTACACTTTTGGGGAGGAGATATTTTGACACCCAAGTGCTTTTTCCAATGAGAAACAATACTTTTTGTCATAATATTTCGAATATTTCAAATGTATGCATTTGTGTCTGTTCAAAGTACATATTTTGTGTGCACTGTAAACATGTACAGTACTTATTTTCCAAAACTAAACCAAAAAGTTGGTGAATATACAGATTTGGGTATCAGAGCTCTTATTCACTTTTTAGTAAATGACTTTAAAAAAATAACAAAATGGAGATGTGAATTCTAGGAAGTCCTGACCCCGTTCATGACCAAAATGGATGAACCAGAAGAAATGAGGGGAGACACTACCTACACACACATGACAGAGAGGGAAAAAAATTGCTTGTCTCATCTTTGCACTCAAAGATCAGGAACTCTACTTTTTCTCTTTATCTGTGAGTTGGGGAAATATTTTCTTATACTATTGTTAGGAGTTCTCACATAGGTGAATCAATTTTATTTGAGTTGTGTTATTATGCAACACTGTGATGGCTACTGCTTTTTAAAAAACTGATTTTGAGAATTAGAAACATTTGACAAGATGTTTATTAATCCTTTTGTGCTTTATATCTCAAAGAAAAAGTTGTTAGTTTTGTTCAGGGGCATTTGTGCAAGTTGCAGAGATCTTGACAAAAACAGGAGGCCTCTTTGGTCCACTCTTACGTTGTAGATGAGAAGTGGGGCTCAAAAACATAATCAGTGAAGTGTTTCATCACTTGATGATTATGAGGAATTTAGTGAGCATTCTACACATATCTGTGTTAGTATGTGTGCATGTATTCCGGAGGAGAGGGGGGAGGAAAGAAGTTATTTCAGGAGATTCCTCCCTCCATTTGGCCTCTTCTTTTCTGGCAATGGAGGAAGAGAGCACTCCGCAGTTGGTTCCTTTCTAACTGCATCACGTGGGTTTGTGGCTTGGCTTGGCTTGAAGGATAGGGGGAGTCGCATCAGCATCCCCATGGTTTGCTCATTGTGCTCCAGCTCCCCTTTTTTGGGATGGATTGCACAATTTAAAATTTTCTTTTATATTTGTTTACATTTTTTTAAACAGACAAACTGAGAGTGAAAGTGGTGTGGGAGGAAAAAGTGTGGCCATTGGGCCAGGGCAGCTGGGGGCCAGATCGCCACTGGGATGTCATCTGGGGGCTTGTTGTAGCTGAGCCTTAAGTTTCCCTTTCTTTTTAGAGGACAATAAAAGGAAGCATAGTGTTTTATTTTAAAAAATAACAACATAGGGCAAGGCACGAAGCTGTTCCTGGCGTGTGAGCACACACCCCTCAGCCAGTAGGAGGGTGTAATTCAAATAATAACAATAAACTGAGTACTTCATTTTATGTTTAATTAATTCATTAAACAATTGATTAGATTTAATTGAGTTTATCGTAGTGAAGGCTTAATTCAAATTGGTTGAGTTCAAGTGGTGGGGGGGGTTAGGTTTTGGGACGGCCCTATAATAATAGTGGTATCTGATTTAAAAAGAAGAAGAAAACATAGTTACATACTTAATAATAATAATAATAATAATAATAATAATAATAATAATAATAATAATAATAATAATAATAATAATAATAATAATAATAATAATAATAATAATAATAATAATAATAATAATAATAATAATAAATTTGTGAGGGTTCGAGTTTTGCCTCCCCTGGTTTCGACTGAGACTCTGCAAACAATTGCATTGAAAAATCATAACTAGGCTTTATTGGAATATGTAACAATAAATATGTTCGAATTCAGCTTCTACATTTTCTCTTGTCACCAATGGGTCTGGCGAGGGCATCCAAATGTCTTTAACAAGCAGGTTACAGCTCAACTCATCCCATCTTCATAGGCATCCTTCAGTCTCGAGAGACCATAGTAACGTGCTCTGTATCAAGGAGTGTCCTCTCCAGAGCATGAAGCCTGGGTAAAGTAATATGGAGGATAGGCTGTTACCCAAGCAGCAGATTCCCCCTCTCCACGTTGCTGAAATAGTCCAGTGGAAAGGCAAGAGCCAATACAACTGGCCTGTAACCTTTCCCCTTCAAAAAGATATGCTCCAAGTATAAATTCCATACATCTTTGAAATCATTAGAATTTACTGTTCCTCTTCCTATTTTCATTTCACATGTTAATTTGGGTGTTGTCCTCTGAAGATGCCGGCCACAGAGACTGGTGAAACGTTAGGAAGAACAACCTTCAGAACACGGCCAAAGAGCCCGAAAACCCCACAACAACCATTAGATCCCGGCCATGAAAGCCTTCGCAAATACAGTAATTTTAATAAAATAAGTTATGGTTCATAATAAAATAAACTATCATTGGAGACATAGATAGATAGATAGATAGATAGATAGAGAGAGAGAGAGAGAGAGAGAGGGGGGGGGGATTGGTTAAGAGAAACATAGAATTGATTGGTTTCCGGCAATAACTGGGATATGAGCAAGAATAAGGTTTAGGAAAGTTATATTGCTTTCACTAATCAGCCTACTGCTTACAAGTGTTGGGCTTTGAATATAACTGTAATTGGGCAGGCATATTAAGTAACATTTAGGTTAATTAAACTCTGTAGCAAGCTTAAGGAATTAAGTGCATCTTGAAATTAGAATTGTATAATTAATTTGAGTGGCTCGGATGGCTTCTAGGAAGGACCAAGGCAATAAAAAAGGTAAGCAACCAGCCAAGAAGCATGCTGCCCCCTCAGTCATCTTCGGATGAAGAGGTGTGGCCAATATGGCAGCAGTTACAGGAGAAGATTGTGGCCTTAGAGGCAAAAAAGCAGCACAAGGTGTGGCACAGCATAGCGAGCTGCAACCATGCCAATTGGCCAGGAATGCTAAGAGTCATAGGAAGGCTAAACTCAAGGCTATGGATGAGAATTTAATGTTGTGCTTTGCTGCCCTGGAGGACAATCAACAGGCCACACGGCCATGCAGGAAGGGGTTGGACGCTTTGATATCAACACCTCAGTGTCAGAGCGAAGATGAAGAGCATGGACTGCGAATGCTTGAGGTGGAGCAATCCACTTTAGGATTGCAAGGTCCACAAGATGAAGGGGAAGGGGTGGTGTTGGATGATCCGTTTGGCAGGGAGGAGTATGAAACAACACCACCTCCAGTAGCATGTGAATTGGCAGATGCACCCAGCACTCTCACTACAGTACCTGCTTGGCCATCGCCAGGCAGGGGACAGAATAGTTGACCATTTCACATGACACATGATATGCAGGGTTATGAGGCCTCAGTTGGCCCATTGCCAGTTACGAGAACACCAGTAGGAAACTAGGTTGCCCCTTATCATCAGGTTGCCTTCCCAGCAGCTATGGGATCAACAACAGGTATAGAGGTCTACCCCTACCCATCGGTGCCTGACAGAGGTTATAATTTGGTTTCCTTAAAAACTCTGCCTTTTGGAGACCACACCCTACCATTGGTAGGGTGTGGTCTAGCAACTAAGGAAAAGATCTGCTAATGTAACTGTTTGCCTTGAGGTGCTCTGCATTATGTGTACCTTACTAGTTCTATTACTTTCGATACAAAGCTTCCTTGTCAATCCTTTGACACTCAGTCTTTGACACTACCTTTACCTTCAAGCCACTTCCTCCTTCTCTTTACTACTGTTTCCTTTGCACAACCATCATTGTTGGCCTAGACTATTACAAGAATTATGTTGCTGATTCAATTCATGCCTGGGTGCATTTCTCCCAACTCAGCCTAATTCAACTGCTACCCACAAACCTTACTGAGAGTACTTTTCTGCCTGTTGGTTAAGCTGTTAATGAGGCTAGATTGTGTTTTAAATCATTATGTGAAATATATAGGCCTGTTTTTATCATATTACTGATGGCAAAGCAAGAACATTTCTTTATTTTGAAGGTAGTATCCCTAGTCTTTGTAAAAGCATATAAGTCAACTATGACTGCTTAGGGGATCTATGAAAATAAAATATATTTTCAGGGATCTATACTATAATGGTGATATAAAGTGAGATTTTTACATCCTTTTGCAATTTATCACAATATATTGAAACAAGATGTTCTTGCATCTGAGGTCCTTGTCCCTGAGTTTTCAGCCAAGCTGCTGCCACCTCATTGGTACCATATGAATGAGGGCAGAGGAAGCAGAAGTAATGTCAGTGTGAAGGTCCGTGTACATATAGCCCATCTCCCACCCTCTCTCTCACACACACAATGGCAAAATTTGTTATAGGAAATACCATATTGCAGGCACTATCATTGGGTGTTAGTAGGAAGAGGTTTTTATGGTCTAGGGTGATTGTCTTTTGCCACTAATTTGATTAGTTAAGCTTTTCCTGCCTCTGGAATTCAGCCAGCTCCTAGTTCCTATTCATTTGCTTCTATTGTTGACTATCCTTTCTCTGGCCATCTTCTGAGCAGCAGACATGAGAGCATTCTCCATGTCTGGATACTCCACTTCGCCCCCTTCCCTCCCCCCGGGTATATCTACATATGACAACTGTGAGTAAAGATATCTACCTCAAAATGTTTCTTGAATTACTTTTACTTCCAAAAGAGCTAATTTTGTGTGCAGCTAGGTAGGATTTGATGAGAATGGGTTAATCACTCTACTTTTCTCTTTCTGTTTTTTGATTGATTTGTTTTTGTCTTATCTTCTCCTAATGAAAGGATTAACCAAATTCTTAGAAACCTTTTTGCCAGAACCTATCCCCAGCAAAATATAGTTTTAATCTGAAATCCTATAATCCCTTTCTCAGTCATGTACTATAAACAATATTCCTCCATTAACTTTTATGATTGAGGTTGTTCTACAATGAGGCAGCTTCTTGGGCAACCAATTTGGATCTTTATGAAAGATCACCATATCTGTCAGTCAATCAATAATTAACTTGATTCTGCTTCCAGGGGCCCAAATTCTCACTCAACAGCTAGTTCAATTGTGACATGCTTTTCTTTATGCTCTTCTGAGTGCTAAGGCCTCCTACTGTTCACCACAACCAATTCTAGACCTTTCTGCCAATGCCTCAAAATTAACTTAGTCAGCTGAGGGCTGTGACTCCCTAGAAGCAGACCAGAGTGGAGAGGTCTTCACTCCAGTTCACCCATGAAATATTTAAAACCTTTGCTGAGGCTGTCCAGCTCAGTGATGCAGAGATATTTGAGGATGAAGAGCTGAAGTGAAGGCAGTGGCAGCAGTGGATAAAATGGTTGCAGAGAAGGCAATGGCAACAGAGTTGTGAGTAAAAAAAAAACCAGGGACTCCAAGAAGGCTGAAATAACTGAACAAGAGTTGTTACTCCTTTGTCGACACGGTAGCACTCAGGTAGTACATGTAATTTTTTCATTTTAAATTTTATTTCATAAAAGATAAAGCAAAAATATACACCTGCCCCCCAAAAACCCAATAACGCAAAACAACAAAACAGTTATACAAAATGTGCTCCCTTAAGACCATTGGAAATATAATAAATTTCCCTCCCTTTACAGAGCCCCATTGCCCTTCCAAAATTACATTGACTTTTGAGAAAGTGCACTTCCCTTTCCCTTTATTAATATAAAATCAATAAATTCTCCCCAAATATCTATTAAAATATTATTATTATTTATCAATCTGTTCTTTGCCTTAATATTACACATTAACTCAGTTTGCTGCTGTCTGTGAAGTATAGACTGATCTTCTGAAATACTCTGGTGCACTCCAGTAGCCAGTGGATATTTGCAACATGATCTTGAATGCCTCTTCCTTTTTGGAATCCAGCTTGACAACCAGGCAATTTCTTGCTCCTTATAAAGTAAAAGCCTTGAGCATCACTTCGCTTGCATGGCAAATGACAGCAATGGTCCTATAGTTTATTGCATTCACTGGCATATATTTTCTTGGGGACTCGAATGTTTCCATTCTGTGGATCATTTTGTTTTCCATATTTGTTGGCATATTCTTAGGATTTTGACAAATTCATTCTCTGTGGCTTGAAATAGTTCTATCAGTTCTAATAGTTCTAATCTATCCTGGTGATTTATTTCTTCCTAGTGCTTTCAGAGCAGCCTTCACTTCACTTTCTAGAGTTATAGGTTCTTTGTCATAGGATTTTTCTTCAAATGAGACTGTTATCCTTTATCTAAAATTATTAGTTTTATAGGCCTCTATCATAATCAACTATTAATTTTCTAGGAGAATGGATGGATTTAAAAGATAATTGAAGCAGTGTTGAGTTGTGTCTCTCTTCCTTTGTAGTATGGTACAGTCAAGAAATGGATTTCTCAATTCTATATATTAGGGCAATATAACCCAGCAGGATAAGGAATAAAGGCTCAGAATATTCTAATACTTCCTCTCACCTCCTTGGAATTTCATTGCATCCTTTGCAAAAGATAGTTCTTTGAGGGGAAAAATATTGAACTGTCCTATAGATAGGCAGTGTGACAATGACAGGAAGAACTGAGACATGAAAAAATAATATGTCAGAATAGATACTCACTCTGTTTGCAGACAGGCATAAAGCTCATGCTGGCAAAATTGGAAACATAAATAGTGTTTGCTTTGTAAGCATTTCATTTGGAGACAAGTAAATACAGGCCTACAGTTTTCAGCCATTTAGGTCAGGGTGCTTTTTCCTCTTAATGGGTTTAGATAAACACTCGGCACCCTGCATAAAAAATACATGAAAAGAGACCAAACTTCTAAAATTGCACATGGAAGGTATTATTCACCAGGACTCTGAATCTGAGTCACTGAGTCTTTGTAAACTTTTTCAAAAGTGCTTGTTTCAAAACATCAACCTTAGGAAGCGAAGAAGGAAGAGGAGGAAGAATGAGAAAAATAAAAATAAACTATTCTGTACCATAAGGTCAATAATGCCCCATTCTCTGATAATTCAGAGCCAAAACCTGAGACCAAGGGAGAATCATGAGATATTATCAATGATGTCACAGAGCCAAAGCATGCAAGAGTTGGAAGAAAAGCAAGCACAACTCACATACAAAGAACTTTGTGCAGACCCAGTGAGCCATAGCACCATTTGGAATGTGTAGCAAAAACCGCTCAGTCTTTAAAACTGCAACATGTTGTTGTTGTTGTTCTTTAGTCGTTTAGTCATGTCCAACTCTTCGTGACCCCATGGACCAGAGCACGTCAGGCCCTCATGTTTTCCACTGCCTCCTGGAGTTGGGTCAAATTCATGTTGGTAGCTTCGAAGACATTGTCCAACCATCTCATCTTCTGTCATCCCCTTCTCCTCCTGCATTCACACTTTCCTAACATCAGCGTCTTTTCCAGGGAATCTTCTCATGAGATGCCCAAAGTACTGGAGCCTCAGCTTCAGGATCTGTCCTTCCAGTGATCACTCAGGCTTGATTTCCTTTAGAATTCATAGTTTTGTTCTCCTTGCGGTCCGGGGGATTCTCAAGAGTCTCCTCCAGCACCACAATTCAAAAGCATCAATTCTTTGGAGGCCAGCTTTCTTTATGGTCCAGCTCTCACTTCCGTACATCACTACAGGAAAAACCATAGCTTTGACTATTCAGACTTTTGTCGGCAAGGTGATGTCTCTGCTTTTTAAGATGCTGTTGAGGTTTGTCATTGCTTTCCTCCCAAGAAGCAGGCATCTTTTAATTTTGGGGCTGTTGTCATCATCTGCAGTGATCATGCAATATAGCACACAAAAATCCAGACTTTCTCTTTTTCTGATGTCACTTCTCCTGAGATCTATCTCCCCACCTGGAGAAGCGGGAAGTGTGGCAACTCCCTGAAACTTTAGCTGGTAGCCTGAGAAATCCACATTAATTGTTATATAGCAATACCCAAATCCCAATGACACAATTCTCATTAATGCACAAATTCAATGCTTTCTGGCTGAGCATAGTTAGAATGTATAGATCTGAGGCACAGATTATCCATCTTTTCCAGATGGAATTGCTCCAAACTTCTTCAAGCAATAGCTCACACCCATAGCAAAGGATTGCACCTAAAAAAGAATACCACTACAGCACAGAAAGATAGACTTGATGCACTAATCCTCATGGACATATATACTATTTTATCTGAACAAACTTAAATGCACTATCAAATCATATTCCACACCTATGTCCATAGCCTACTGAGAATGAGGAGCTATGGCTTGAATGCACATTTTTTGTGCAACTGTGATACCACTGAATGCAGAATCTGTGCTTTTTGTGGTACAAACTGTCCACATGGCTGTTAGCTATATTTAAGTGACAGAATTTTGTAGTCCACACATAAAAAGCCATGTGAGTCCACACATAAAAAGCCATCTCAGAAAAGTGTCACAGTTTCTACTCAATGTGACTTTTACTCATGCCCTTCAATCTCTGACAACCATTTCAGATTTTTCTCATCTTGAATTGAATCTGATACAAAATTCCTACGAGTCGGTTCTGAGAATATGCCAGCGGCTGCCTTGCATTAAAAAAAAATGGTTCATGCAAGCTGTCTATTTGTGTAAGCAATATAATGCAGGAGACATGAACCCACTCAAAATCCTCTTCCTTTCAGATGGTGCTTATATCAACAAAGTAGTTTCTTCTTTAAATTCTACCAAAAATAACACATATTTATAACACAAGGCCAAGGTTTATAAATGCCTTCCTTAGCATACTTTTTCTACCTGTTTTTCTTCCCTATTTACAGTCTCCTGATTACTGTCTTCCTCAAAATTTAGAACATAGGCTCCCCAGGACAGGAACGTGTCTTCTTTTATTACACTCTGAAGTCATACAAAATGATAACACCACAGACAAGATCTTGTCAATCTATTCATTTTTCAGCCACTTCTCAGCATTCCATCTTATGAATGAATTTATTTGTTATGATCAGGTGACCAGCTCATAAAATATATTATATAGCTACAAAATGCAATTTAAAAAATGTACAACCAGTTCATAAAACATATTATATGGCTAAAATATACAAAATGCAATTTTAAAAAGTGTATAACCAGTTCATAAAACATATTATATGGCTAAAATATACAAAATGCAATTAAAAAGTGTACAATAGATAATTAATTGTGTACTAGTTGCAATATATGGGGAGAATAAAATACAAGATTTTTATAGCTATCCTTTGAACCTTTGTCTAGGGCAAACTGGTTTGGACAGGGTCTTTGGGGTATAGGGAGTCCTTTCTACATATTTATAAATATTTGTAAACATTTCCTCCCTTCAGTTGAGACCACAACATTTCTCTACTTTTCTCTTAATTTAGACTGGGGTCCTGCCCTCATTCCATTAATATAGATGCACACATTTACATAATTTACACATATACCACACTCCATTTATATTCATACACTCAAACCCTGTTCATGCATACACTGAGAGAGAGACCACCAGCAAACCCTCCAAACACACACACACACACACACACACACACACACACACACACACACACACACACACAACCTCTCACTTGTATTCAGGTTACTACAGCTAAGTTATGAAGAGTGTAGATTTAACCCCCTGCCCCCCTTGTGATCTCCCTTAACTACACAATTCAGTCTTGGTGCCGTCCTTCTCCTACGACCACAGCTCAGCTCCTGGCACTTTGGCAAAGTTGTTCTTGGGTGCATCTGCTCCACTACTTTTTTAGAGAAAGCAAGAGTTATAGTTGCCTGAAATCCCTTTGTAGTGGCTGTTTAGTCAAGAGCCGGCTTCACTTAACGGTCAATGTGAAGAATCCTTTAGAATGGACAGTGTTTGTTTATCGGAGGGGGAAGGGTCCTTGGAAGAAAGTGGTGCATCCAGGGCCTGTCCCCACTGGAGTGACCCAGTGATTCAAGAAAGTTTTCCCCCTAAGCTTTGCTCTCATTTGAGGGTTAAAAGATGCAGGTTCTGGAAAGCTTGTTTTCTGGAAAAATATCTGTTCAGTAGATCTGCCTGCAAATATTGGATGGATAACAAAAAAGACAAAGAAATGAATGCTACAACAAATAATAATAGTAAAAAAAAGGTTTGATGTTGTTAATATTATATGTAGAGGCCCCTCATAATTGGAGGCTCAAAACTGTGGTTATTTAGGTTGTGCTGGGATAAGGATATAGCGCTAGAACATTGCTTACATTCTCCATCCTCTAATGCTTGTTATTTTAGTTGTGAGTTGTAGTATTTGGATTTATTATTCTAAGGTCTTTCCCAGGAATGTCTCTCAGTTCTACAGTGCTATTATTACACTAAGTAGAAAGGGAAGCTGGAATTTATTTATATTCTGTTAGGGAGAACAAACCATTTGAGGGGAATTGAGAATTCCTAGAATGCCATTTACATTAGAATTCAGTAGGGTTGCTATGTTAGAGAATACTAGTGTGCCTTTTTTCACTGGGCAGCTGAGCAGTACAATGAGCAGGACAAGCTGACTCACGTTTCCTTTGTTCATTGTGCCTTCTGACCATGAAGAGGTGAAAGCATTTATAGACATGCTTTTTGTTATGGAAAATCTAATGGGCTGATATGGTGACTGCTTACAGAGAGGTTGACAAAGCAGTGGGAATAGTGACAGAATTGCCTTCTAAACTGAAGTATGCTTCAGTGCTAGACATCTGATTTTTTAAAATCAGTTAATGCAGTAGTATCCAAGCATTTTAGCAGCAGTAAAGAGACTGAGAACGGATTAAGAAATTCCTGATTTAGATCTCCAGAATCTATATGTTGCCCAGAGTGGTACTATTTTTTCCTTCTCCTCATGTAGTAAAATGTCTTCAGACAGCCCAGCACTGTGGACTAGTTTGTTACTAAAATGTCAAACCCGTAACTGTGAATATTTCAAGGTTGGCTTAAAGGGAGAGGGGTTAACTCAGTCTTTTTTGCAGGAAAAACTACAGTGGACCCTCAATGACTTTTCAAGGTCCGGACTTCTCCGGCCGCAAGACTTGCGGCTGGAGAATCAACCTACAGACAGGAAGAGGGAGGCGGGGAAAGTGCCAAATTCAAATTTAGGCTGCCGATCATGCCTCCACATGCCATGGCGGTGGAGAAGTCCTGGAAGGCATCTGGAGGTCCCCCGCTGCTGGCGCCGCTGCTGGGAGCCGCACTGCGCCAGGCAATCCTGGCTATGCTCGGACTCCTGGACTTCCCCCGCCACCGCTGCTACTGGGAGCCATGCCGCACTGTGCTCGGACAGCAGCGGTGGTGGGGGAAGTCCAGGAGTCCGAGCATGGCCAGGATTGCCCAACGTGGATCAGATCCCGGCAGCAGCAGCGAGGGACCTCCGGAGGCCTTCCAGGGCTTCTCTGCCACTATGGGAGGCCTCCCCCCCCCGCCGATCATGCTTCGGAGGCACTGTCGGTGACAGCAGAGGCCTCCCATGGCAGTGGAGAAGGCCTCCGGAGGTTCCCCCCTTGCCGATGCAGGTTTTCCCAGGGTGGACCAGGCCTACCAGGGGAGGGCTTCCCCTAGTAGGCCCAGTCTATTGTCCGGGAAAGCCTGGGGAGTAGACTGGGCCTACCGGGGGAAGTCCTCCCCTGGTAGGCCCAGTCCACCCTGGGAAAGCCTGTATTGGCAGGGGCAGGGGACCTCCGAGAGGCCTCCGGCAGCAGTGATGGAAGGCTTCAGAAAGGTAAGTTCTATTTATTTTAAATTTTGTGTGTTTGTGGGGGGTTTCTAGGGCTGGTTATGGATTAAATGTTTTTCAATGCATTTCTATGGGAAATGTATTTTTGACCTACAGACTTTTCGACCTACAGACACCGTTCCAATACAGATTAATTCCGTAGGTTGAGGGTCCACTGTACACTTTTGAATTTTTAAAAGCCTCATCCATGCTCTTGGGGGCCTTAAGAAATGGAGACCTTTGCACTTGGGACCTGAGAGATCGATGAACTCTCATTCCCGAAAATTCCTTCAGACTCTGAAATTATTTTGTGAGTTATTCTTTTTTTCTTTCTTCGCTGAAAAAAAAAAAGCATTTTCGGGGCCGATGTGGTGCACAGCCCACTCCGGGAAGGAAAAACAAATAAAGGCCACCAAGCCTGCCAAATTTGCCCACCTCTACTCTAAAGGTTTTGTGAGTGCTCACAATGAAATATTCCAAAACACAGGTGGTTTTTCATGAAATCATGCCTACTCTCATTCCATCCCCATAAACTGCAGAATGTCATAATCATTGTCAATTTCATATCATTACCTAAGTATCACACTAAGTGACCTGGTGCAGAAGCAGATAAGTGTTCCCACCATCACACCACCAAAGTAATGTGTGATGCAGCCATTCCATGTAAATACTAGGGTGGACATTTGTATATCACCAAAAAGAAGGACATGCATCACCAAAAGGAAGACACAATAAGATATGGGCTTGCATAAATGTGCATATGCTAATTTATAGACATATTGGAAATAAGATTTTTTTTGTAATTTAAACAGACTTTGCAATGCATTTTGTCTGAATAAAGAATATAGTGATCAAGTCATCCATGTGCCTGTTGAGTTTGCCATCCAAAGAGTCACCCTGGACAGGCAAAGTGATTGCTCTCTGCATGATTCTCAACATTAAACTCAGGCTTAGTTTGGATAGCCCTTCAAGTGGAGGACATCTTCATAAAGAAGATTATCCTCTGGCTGCCCTTCAAATGAAGAACTATCCTCTCTATGGTGGGAAATGTGGTCACTCTAGTTGACATCTGTACGTGCACTAACCTTTGAAACAGAACTTCCACACAGCATACACAAAGGAGCATATTCAAGCATTACTTTATGTAAATGTTGTGTTACCTATGAATGCTTTTATTATGCGAGTTGGCTGTCTGCTTCAGTAAGTGTTTGAATCATGCCATTGTTTCATTGGAAAGGGCTCAGGAGTATCATTCCTGAGCTGTAGAATATTTTTGTTTCCCTCTACTTAAGGGTACAAAAAAGAACATAGGGTTTTTTTTTTTTCAGCTTTGTGTACAAGCTCTCTCTGGTATTTTATCCCTATCCAAATGAGTGTAGAATTCAACTTAATGGCATAATAAAACATTCAAAGATAGTTATATTTCCATATCCATAAATACTAATGTGAAGAAATACAATTTCATGTGTCAGTGCCATAAGAATACTTGCTAGGGGCACACTCACTTTGGATCAAATTGTTTTATTACACAGAACAGTAAGTGCCCACATAAAAAAGCTGCCTGTATTATTTGATATTGCCCTGTGGACCTTAGCTATAACCCTGAGACACAATGATGCAGTTATAAATGTATTAACACCAAGGAAAACTACTTCAACAAAATGATGTTTTCAACAATGTCTGACTTCTAATAGCTTCAGACAACTATGTGTGATAATATCGTACAGAATCTCACAATAGCTTTAGCGACAAGATTATACAGACACAAAAACCTTGTCTGAAGAATCTCTCAGGACATTGTTTTCTGAAGAAGGTATTGGGGTTGGGATGGGGAATTAATTCTCAAGATAAGCAGTCAGTTTTCCTGGGGTCTGTGTTCCTTAAGCACTCATGGTATTAATAGACTGAAAGTCATACAAAAGATACTGTTGAAATTCTTCAACTGGAATGTTAAAAATATGTGAATAGTCACCTCACACAGGCATTCTTCAGTCTCGAGAGGCTATGATAACGTGCTCTGTATGGAGGACCTGGAACAGCGTCCAGTGTTTCAACGCTGTATGTGAAGCTGGAGTGTCCTCTCCAGGGCACAAAGCCTGGGTAGAATAATATGGAGGATAGGCTGTTACCCAAGCAGCAAATCCCCCCTCTCCATGTCGCTGAAATAGTCCAATGGAAAGGCAAGGGCCAATACAAGTGGTTCCAGTGACGTCGCACGAGTTGACAGAACATGAACTGCCTCCGGAACTCCAGCTCCAGATTTTGCCTCGAAGTTAACTCCTGAAGCCTTTTCCATCAGTGGATATGGCCACAAGGCAGTGGAGGTTTGAAATAGAAATTTTTCTTCTAGATGGGCTGCCTTCCAAGGCTGACTCGTCCCACCTACCCGGCCTGTTCCCTCATGGCATGGCAGACAATGGTGTCATGGAAGGGAAATGGGGTGGAGAGGAGCCAAGAGACACCGCATTGGTCAAAGCCTCTTCCATGAATTCCTTGTGCAAAGCCCTTTGGCCAGGATCCAGCCTCCGAGAAATAGTCACCACTGGGATAATTATCGCCAAGATGAGTTACTTGCCCCATGCATGTTTCCTGGCATTTCTTTGTGAGCTGGATCAATGGACCAAAGTTTTACAGAGTTTGGGAGAATTTTAGACAAGTTACAGTGGCAATTGACAATATTCCCCTCAAAGAGAGAAGGACTTGCAAGTTCTCTTATTACCTGCACTGTTCTGGACAAAGGAAGCAATTTATGAGCAGTGATAGCCTTAGGTACCAAGTAGAGATGGGGGTATTTGTATTTGTATAGGGATACAATTTAAGTACAGTGGTGCCTCGCTAGACAATGTTAATCCGTTCCACTGAAATCGCTATTTAGTGAAACCATTGTCTAGCGAAAAGCATTTCCCCACTGGAATGCATTGAAACCTGTTTAATGCCTTCCAATGGGGAAGAATTGTTGTTGTCTAGCAAAGATTGGCCACAGGAAAGTCGCTTTGCGAACCGCTGATCAGCTGTTTAAATCGCTGTCTTGTGAAGCTTAGGTCCCGAAAACACCTGTTTGCGAGCACAGAGGGAGCTGTCAAAATCATCGTCTAGCGAAAATTGGTTTGCGAAGCAGGGACCAAACATCGTCCAGCAAAATTCCCCCACAGTTCAGGGGGTTAAGCTCAGTTTTGCGAATCACTATAGCAATTGCAAAAAGTCAATGTCTAGCAAAAAAAACCTGTCATGCGGGGTAACTGTCTAGCGAGGCACCACTGTACAAGCCCTCAAACCCACGGTGCTTTTGCCCACCCTTATGTAAGCTGAGTTGGTACTACCAATTTAGTTTACATAATGGAGGGTGAAAGCACAGTGTGTTTGAGGGCTTGTTCTTAAACTGTATCCCTCTAGGCACCTCATAATCAGGGCATGGGGTGTCCCCTAATTTTTGGGGGGGCGGGAGAGACATCCCTACTGTTCAGTCCATGAGCTGACTCTGTCTGTGTCTCTAATATTGCTATATGCCTGTCTGCTCTGCTGTCTCTCTGGCTTTTTCTCTGTGTGTTTGACAGAGAGAGAGAAAGAGAGAGAATGAAATGTGCCATCAATTTGGAACCAACTTATATAGCAAAAGGGCTTTCGTGTGGATATTTAAGGAGTAGTTGTACTACTCCTTTGCCACATGTGAGGTTCTATGGCTGAGCAGAGGTTTGTTCCCAGATCTCCTGAGTCCTAGTCTGTCTGTCTGCTACACCACACTGGGTATTCATGAATTTATCACAAAAGTCTGCAGGAGGTTTGCAAGTGCAGTTAGAACTCCCAAGCATGAATAGATTCATCTCCCAAGATGGTGCCAAGTGGACAGCAGTGTTTCAGTGTCCCACAGTTAGTTTTGTTTGTTTTGTCTGCTGTTTTTTGGAGGGACTATATTAATATACTATATGTGCCATGATGTAACCTTCCATGGTTTGGGGGAGTGCTTATCCTTTAGGTGAAAAAGCCAGACAGATGAGGAAGGTGTTATCTTGCCTCATGCTCCTGTCTTAACTTTTGCCCTTTGAAGCCCTTGTCGGCTGTTGTTCAGCTCTGTGAAGCAGTTGGTTGCTGCTGCTTTGTTTTGAAGCCATCACCTGTTGCTATGAAACAGCCTCAAAGTTCACCTAAGGTTCAGGGGCAGGTTAAGCTCAGTCTGTGGGATTGAGAGGCTGTGACGTCTGCAATTTGAGACAGCAACTTGCCAGAGATCCCATTCAGAGGCCCCCTGTGGAGAATGAACTGCCTCAAGGGAGGTTTGCAGAACCGGCCCTTGCACAAGGCTGTGCTCTTAAAGACCCTCTGCCAGCTGGGCTCCCAGTTGAGATCCTGTGCTCCCTTCACTGAGTGGGGTGGGCTTTGTGGGACAGTTTGTCTCACTGTCATTGTGCACAAGTTAGTATTGGTTCTGGTCTGATCTCTCACCAGCCTTTGATACCGTTGATCACAATATCCTCCTGGACAGTCTCTCTGAGGTTGGGATTGTGGGCTGAGTATTGAGCTGTGTCCAGAGAGTTCAACTAGGGGAGGAGGTGTTGACACCTTGGACCCTACAGTATGGGGTTCCTCAGGGATCAGCACTACAGTGGACCCTCTACTTAAGGAATTAATCTGTATTGGAACGGTGGCTGTAAATCGAAAAGTCTGTAGGTCGAATCTCCATTGACCTACAATGCATTGAAAACTTATTAATCCCACAACCGGCAGTTTTTATTCTATTTTTGTTCCATTTTGGTTTTTTTCTGGTCTGTAAGTTGATTTTCCGGCTGCAAGTCGAATCTAAATTTTGCAGCCAGAGAAGTCTGTAACTCGAAAAGTCTGTAAGTCAAGCCGTCTGTAAGTCGAGGGTCCACTGTATCTTCAATGCTAACATCTATGTTAAGCCATTGGGGGAGGTCATCAGGAGATTCGGAGTAAGGTGTCATCAGTAAGCTGAAGACATGCAACTTTACTTATTTATTTATTTATTTATTTATTTATTTATTTATTTATTTATTTATTTATTTATTTATTTATTTATTTATTTATTTATTTAATATCCCGCCTATCTAATCAATTAAGATTACTCTAGGCGGCTTACAACAATAAAACAACAATATAGTTAAAACAATTTTACAAAGGAAAAGTTGCAGCAAGATGGGACAAAACTAGGGAGTGGAAGGAAAGGGGAATCAGGAACTGATTAACACTTCTGCAGTGGATGCTGTGACAACCCCAGACCTGCCACAGTTTAACTAAGCTGCCACCAACCATTCCCTGTAAGGAGTCACACAGACCAGGAATGGATTTTTAACAAACAAAGGAATAAGGTTTATTTAAATAACACACAGGGAAAATAAAATGATCAAGTGAATAAGATACAGTAACGTGGCTTAGTCTCAATCACACATACACCAGTTTGGTTCACACAGAACACCTTTAAATAAAGCACAGACCCTGAACCTATCAGTTCTGGCTACCCATACAGACACCTGAACCTATCAGGTTGGTACTGACTGACACACAGTAGTACCCTGTCTGACACACAGACTCCCACACCAGCTTCTTCTTCCCAGCTTCTTCTCCCAGCTTCTCCAGTTTCTAAACTTCTCCACACAAACTCCACATATATATACAGTACAGCCCCTCCTCCTGATGTCCCGCCTTCCACTCCCCATAGGATGGAACTTTCCCTCCAAACCCATGACAGACAGGTAACATCAGTGCTGTATGTAACACCTCCCCTCTTTATAAGTTGTTTTGTAGGGGGAAAGCTAAAGTGCTTTTCTCCAAAAAACAACCTGAATCCAAAACATACAAAAACAGTTATACAGTAACATACAATACCATACTTACTCTAGGATAAACATATCAATTAGGCATTTAAACATTTACCATTTACAATACATCAAGTTACCTTTATTCATACAAACCAAGCATGTTTAATAAACAAGTACATTTAACCTTTGGTCACCAAAATATATACATAGTCCATGTTTCTTTCGCCGTCTTCATTCTTCAGGTCTTCTTGACAAGGCGTCAGCAACACAGTTCACTGACCCTCTGACCACCTTCACTTCAAAGTCATAGTCTTGCAGGTTTAAAGCCCACCTCATAAGTTTACTATTGTGGGTTTTCATTGTCTTTAACCATTGCAGTGGTGAATGGTCAGTGCACAGAATAAAATGTCTTCCCCAGATGTAAGGCTTGGCCTTCTGGATCGCGTAGACTATGGCCAGGCACTCCTTTTCCACGGTTGCCAAATGTCTCTCACCTTTCTTGAGTTTCCTACTCAGGTAGGACACTGGATGCTGGTCACCATTCTTATCCTCCTGGCAAAGAACTGCTCCTACCCCGCTGTTAGACGCATCGGTGTAGATGATGAACTCCCGGTCGAAGTCTGGAGCACGCAGCACTGGACAGTTGATGAGGGCCTCCTTCAACCTCTGGAACGCCTCCTCACAGTCGCTGGTCCACGGGATGCGGTCATCAGTCTTCTTCCTCGTCAAATCGGTCAGCGGAGCCGCAATCTCGCTAAACCTCGGGATGAACTTTCTGTAGTAGCCCACCAACCCAAGAAATGATTTGACTTTTTTCTTGGTGTTGGGTCTGGGCCAATCACGAACTGCTTCTATCTTGGCCTCTAGGGGTTTGATCACTCCTCCCCCTACTATGTGACCCAAGTATTTTATTTCTGGGCTACCCAGCTGCAGTTTGTTCTCTTTGCAGAGCCTAGGCCAAAGCACTTCCTCCCCTGGGTCAAAGTGCCTCTCCCAGGCTTTCTGGTCATCCCAAGCTTTCTTTCTGACCTTTTGAGCTTGCAGGGTCTCTGCTGCTAGCTCTAGGTTTCTCTTTAGGTCATTCCTTAAAGAGTCTCTATATGTCACAACATCTTGTGGGTCATCCTGGGTGATCTGCTCCCAATTTTGTTTGATTAAATCAAGGGGCCCTTTCACCCTTCTCCCAAACAAAAGTTCAAACGGACTGAACCCGGTACTGGCTTGTGGCACTGATCGATAAGCAAACAAAAGGGATTGCAGCTTCTGGTCCCAATTGTTTGGATTCTCTGCCAAGTAAGCCCTAATCATGCGCATTAGAGTCCCATTGAACTTCTCCATTAACCCATTACTTTCAGGGTGATAGGCAGTGGTTTCCTTGTGTTTAATTCCACAGATTTGCCATAACCGTTTCATGAGCTTCGATGTAAACGATGCGCCCAAATCTGTGATTATTTCTGAGGCAAATCCCATCCTGGACATATACCCCACCAAGGCATCTGCCACTGTGTTAGTTTCAATGTTAGTCAAGGGAATGGCTTCAGGGTACCTCGTGGCATGGTCCACAATGGTGAGAATGAACCGGTTCCCCCTCTTTGTGGCCTTGGGCAAAGGTCCCACAATATCCACCCCTATGCATTTGAATGGAGTGTCAATCACAGGCAAAGGGCACAACTTTGCTTTGGTCCTGTCACGGTTATTCCCCTGCCTCTGACACACATCACATTGTTTACAGAACTCCTTGATCTGCTTCCCTATTTCAGGCCAGTAAAAATTCTGTGTGATTCTCTGCTGTGTTTTGTTCACCCCTAAGTGCGCAGCAAACATGTCAGAGTGCCCCCTTTGTAAGATCATGGGGCGATACTTTTCAGGTACCACTAGCTGACTTCTGATCCCATCTCCCCCTTTTGAGATATTCCTCAGGGTCTCTCTATATAAAATTCCCTTTTTCTCTCGAAATCTCACTGGGGTTTCAGGTGTTAGCTGGGCGTCTGTCACCTGTTCAAAACACTTTTGGAGAGTGGCGTCTGCCTTTTGCTCTTGGCCAAATTTGCTGTTTGTGGTTAAGGTTTCCACCACAGCTTCTGAACTCCCCCCACCTGCTTCCGTCTCGGGCTCATCAGTACCCCCCTGAACTGTCCCCGTGGTGGCTTGTGAGCGTGTAATCACTAGCACCCGTTTCACATGTTCAGCCAGGTCATTTCCCACGAGCACGGCTGCTGGCAGAGTCGATGAAATCGCTAGCCGCCAAACTCCCCTCCAGCCTTGAAAGTTCACAGGTACCTCAGCTACTGGTAGCGAGATCACCTGTCCCTCAATCCCTGCCACCTTAATGCTCTCATTCGGGATTATATATTCCCTAGGAATAATATCTGGATGGCATAGGGTCACCTGGGAACAAGTATCCCTCAGCCCCCTATACTGATGGTCAAGTATTCCTACATCCACCCCTGCGGTTTCAAACAACTGCGAATCTGTCCTCACTAGCAAGCAGCGCTTGACCTCCACAAGAGGACCATTTTCCCCAGCCTGATCAGCAGATGTAACTGTTCCTGATTGAGTAGCCATGGCAACAGGCTCCCTCAGTGACAAGGAGCTTTGCTCTTTCTGGACACAGAACACAGCTTTTGGCTTGGTTCTACTCAAATCATGAGGCAAATTTCCCTTTATCTGCTTCCATTTCTCACACCCTGAGATTAGATGGCCCTTTCCTTGACAGAAATAACATTTTCTGCTGTATCTGGAGTCTTTCTCATCTGGTTTTGGTTTTCCCTCCAAAATCTGGTTCCTGGACTGGCTCTGCCCAGAAGTTTTATCAACAGAATGGCCGCCCATTTTTGGCGGGCCCTGAACTAACCCTTTGGAATACTTAGGGTCCCATGTTTCCCTCATGTTTTCTTCAGAATAATTCAGGTTTTGACGTTGTGCCTTAACCTGTGTGCCTTCTTTTGGTTTCTTTTCTAGCTCCTTTTGCTTAGCCTCAAACTCAGCCCTGATCTGTAAAATTTCTTCCTCAGCCCTAGCTTTTATCTCTTTTACTTTTTCTTCAGTCTTATCTCTGATTTCTTTTAATTTAATGTCTTTTTGCTGATTATATTTTTCAAGATCTTGCTCACTTTGTCTGACCTGAGCCTCATACTTTTCTTTCTTTGACATTTCTTCAACTGATAAATTGTTAATAAACTTATTTAGGAAATCCAATTCTAATTGTTCCATTCTAATTTGGTGTTTCAGTTCCATCTCTTTTATCCTCATGGCCATTCCCCTTTTCTTGGCATCTGCCTCTGCCTGACGGATTTCAGCTCTTTCTCTGGCCTCCCTTTCCAATTGTTTCATCCTAAATTCATGCTGTTGGGCTAGGAGCATTTTTCTAAGTTCTGAGGTCAGTTCTCCCGTGCTCTCCTCCTGCACTGAGCCAAATTCCTCCTCAGAACCTTGGTCTACCTGGGGTTCCCTCGCTTCACCCATTTCTGCCATTTGGCTTCGAGTCAAGGGCATAATCCCCCCCCAGAACAGGCTGCTTTCAAAAGTCAAGCCTCAAAATAAAGCGACCACTTTTTTTTCTCTTTTGCCTCAGAACCAGCCTTCTATAGATTGCTGCTGTTCTTCAGCACTAACTTGCAACTGTTGCCAGCCAGAGTCCACCCCCCTCTGCTAGGCCTCTCAGCAGACAGGCTAGATCACTGCTACTTCCCTCAGCTTTGCCTCAGCCTTTTTCCCGCCAAAACAGGTTGCCTCAGAGCTCCCTAATCTAGTCCCACCAATCTGAGGTCACACGTTCTTCTACTAGCGCACCCCCCGTGAGGTAAGCCTAGAAGATTACCTACGCACTCTCAGATTGTCCCTGACTAGACCCCCCTTGCTCTGGGCACACTTGCCAAGGCCTTGCTGGACCACTGGACAACTGGACCAGTCGTATCCCACATGCTGGACACCAATCAATGTGACAACCCCAGACCTACTGGGATATGCCACAGTTTAACTAAGCTGCCACCAACCATTCCCTGTAAGGAGTCACACAGACCAGGAATGGATTTTTAACAAACAAAGGAATAAGGTTTATTTAAATAACACACAGGGAAAATAAAATGATCAAGTGAATAAGATACAGTAACGTGGCTTAGTCTCAATCACACATACACCAGTTTGGTTCACACAGAACACCTTTAAATAAAGCACAGACCCTGAACCTATCAGTTCTGGCTACCCATACAGACACCTGAACCTATCAGGTTGGTACTGACTGACACACAGTAGTACCCTGTCTGACACACAGACTCCCACACCAGCTTCTTCTTCCCAGCTTCTTCTCCCAGCTTCTCCAGTTTCTAAACTTCTCCACACAAACTCCACATATATATACAGTACAGCCCCTCCTCCTGATGTCCCGCCTTCCACTCCCCATAGGATGGAACTTTCCCTCCAAACCCATGACAGACAGGTAACATCAGTGCTGTATGTAACAGATGCCAGAAGCTTAAGTGATGCCTGGTTGCAGTACTGAAATGGACTAGGACTAATAGGCTCAAACTGAACCCAGACAGAACAGAGATTGTGCTCCGAGGGAGGATGGTACTTGGGCTGGAAGGGATTTCCCTCCAGTTTAGGGACCAAGTGCATAATTTGGGCATTCTTCCGGGCCTGACTCTTTCTTGGAAGTCCCAGATTTCAGCTGTGTTCAGATCAGCCTTTAATCATTTTAGACTAATCACCCAATTTTACCCCTACCTAGATGAGGGTTCCTTCAGGACTTTGGTGCAGGCCCTGAGCCTATCCCAGATCAACTACTGCAATGAACTCTACAAGGGCCTCCCATTGAACCTGATCCAGAGACTTCAGTGGGTCAAGAATGCTGCAGCCAGACTTGTGGTGCATGTAAGCAAATTTGACCACATCACTCTAGTTCTGGACCACCTCCACTGGCTGCCTGTGGTGTCCCAGATCAGGTTCAAAGTTCTCACACTCACATACAAAGCTCTCCATGGTTCGGACCCATGTTACTTGTCTTTCCTTAATGCGATCCACTGCCTGATCCACAAGCTCATCCCAGCTGAGGCTCCTCTAGGTGCCCATCCTGAGGGAGGCCCATAAATCCTCTACAAGACATAGGGTCTTCTTCACAGTGGCTCCAACTTTATGGAACCAGCTTCCAGAGGAGTTCCACTTAAACCCTCCCCTGTTGACATTTAGGAACCAATTAAAGACATTATTTTTCAGAGAGGCTTTCCACACCATCCCCAGCTAAACACCTTCCCTTTTTTTTCCTTTCCCCTCCTCTTTTCTCTCTCCCCCCCCCCGGGGTCTACTCTGGGTTTATATAATTAGTAAGTGCCATCCTTTTTTGATTACTGTTACTGCTTTTAATTTTTCTATTTCTATTTTTGTTTTCTAATATATGTGTTGTAACCTGCCCAGAGTAGTGCCATTACACTAATGGGAGTGGAATGCAAATTGAATAAATTAATAAGATAATAAGTTAATAAATAAGGATGTTCCTAGAACTGCAGTTAGCTTGACCTGAGTAATGTTTAGAAGCAACCTCATGCTAAGGCACACTGAAATGGTTGTGTGGTCCTCTGACCTCCCCTATATATTTTAATTCCCATGTTCAGGCTAAATATCACACAAAAGTTCAGTCTCTTTCCTTTTTCAGGCCTCACTTCACTAGTTTCAGGAGTATATTATGCAGCATATAGCCCTAATTTATTTCTTTGAATTGCCAGTCCTAAGGAATTTATGTACAGTGGGGTCTTGACTTGAGAACTTAATCTGTATTGGAAGGCGGTTCTCAAGTCAAAAAGTTTGCAGGTCAAATCTGCATTTCCCATAGGAATGCATTGAGAACCATTTGATCCGTATCTGCTCTTTTCCGTCCATAGAAACTAATGGGAAGCTGCTATTCTGCCTTCGACCACTAGAGGGGGATATTTTGTTTCTTTTTTTCTTAGGTCAAGAAAGGTTCAGGGAAGGCAGGGAAAATACAGTCCAGGCAGTACAGTACCAGGCAGTGTGAAGACTGTCTCCCAGTCCACTCTCTAAACGCTGGGAGGAGTGAGGAAGCAGACAGGCACCCTTTTCACTGGCCAACAGTTAACTGAAAGTTCAAATTTTGCACTTGCCCTGCCTCCCACATGGGTTTTTTTCAGTTCTTAACTCAAATCTAAGTATGTAAGTCAAGTCAATATTTTCCTATGAGAGTGGTTCTTAAGTCAAAATGTTCTTAACTCAAGCCATTCTTAAGTCAAGATCCCACTGTATATATTGCATTTTCTGCAATCTATTATGCAGAAAGCAATGCATTGAAACACATACATAGAATAAATATATCTGCAATTGCACTAAGTGATAAAATGAACCCCATTGCAAATCATTTCAAATATTTAAGAAGTTTTCATTTAATCTACTATCCAGTTTTGTGTGGAAACAAATAGAGCTGCCTTATATTGTATCAGACTATTGCTCCGTCTTCCTGAGTTTTGCTTTATTTACTTTTTTATTTAAAATGTTTTTACCCTGCCTTTCTCCATAAAAGAACTCAAGTTGATTTACATCATTAAAACAAGATAGCTAAAAACCAATAAATTATTCCTATATTAAAACAGAAATAAATAAAACTGATCGACAAGCCCAGTGGCTCAGCAGTCTGACACACCGCACCACCTGTGTCCCATACTTCACTGCTAATGTAATTATATATTATTTGGTCAAATGTATTTTGCCATTTGGATCCTAACAATGCATAGTGGCTTAAACAACATTCATTCTCTTCTGCCTTAATTGTCATTCAGGTTTTTCAGCCCTGATAATTTTTACTGCATTCAAATACTGGCATTGTTTTTCCTTCTCCTCCACTGAAGAAATTTACACCAGACAAGAGCAAATTATCCAGAAATACATTCTTTGCCTACAGTTTTGCTGTTGGTTTACTTAAGTTTACATGTCTCTGTGAAGAAAATACATGTACAAACGGGTAATTTTTTTGGGGGGGGGGATACTTTCTGAACTACAATTCCCAGAATCTCCATCCAGCCCACTTCGGTACAATGTCCCAGGTTGAAAATGGACACCAGTGAAAGAACTGCTACCACTAGGGTACTGCTACCACTGTGGGAGTTACAATTTTAGCATCAGAACTTCCCATATTTGAATTTCCATGTAGAAATTAAGCTATTCAATGAGCTAGGCCCAAGAAACATAATAAAATCAAGGCAAGGAAAGGCATGCATTTGGGGCAGGTGTCCTTACCTGCACTCAGAATGGTGGTCAGAAGAGGTAACAAAGGATGAGAATCGTCTTTGGTTTATTATTTTCACAATGAATATCCAGACTTCACCATTTTCTTTCTAAGCCATTTGAGCTCTCTTGTTGGTAGGTGGATGATTTCCAGAGAAAATAAGTTGAATTCATGGAGGAAGCTACCATGCCAGACAGAAGGCCACAGGGAACCCTTCTCCTTCCATATGGTTTTATCCATAGTCTTATATAAGTATTCTCAATGGATCCTAACTTGATTTGTCCTTGTACTGTCAAGAAGACAATATCTTCACTGTAAGCTGCTGTGAAATAGTTGGCTGGCTGTGGGTGATCCCAGATATAATTTGTGCATACTTTTTGCACATTTCTGCAAAATGTGTAGTATTGGAAAATATAATAATTGTTCCCCTGTAGCAAATATGATAGCATTGGATGGGAAGTCTGTAGCATTGTTTCATCAGTCAGTGTTTCCTTCTGTGCTTGCTGTGCATATGTGCTTCACAAAGCAATTGGAAGAAATACTAGATTTGCACAGCTACAGGAGTGTAATGCAAAGTATATTTTGTGTAAGTTGTAAATCTCAATGTGGAAAAAAGAAACATTTGACATCTTGGTCATGTACTGGAAGCTTTGCACCACAGGTAATATCTCACTTTGTAACGACAGCTAGTCTCAATGAAAATTTTAGGAATGGTGGTAAGATTTCTTCACACCCCTAGTGTTCCCACTTAAAAAAGCATCTGGGTTTTTATATGGCAGAGGTCTGGGTGACACTCCACTGCATTTTCCATATATATACAGATGGATTTCCCTGCGTGGATAACTAAGAATTTTTTCCTACCAGTTTTTGAAGTAGATTGAAAGCAAGTGTGATATATTATCTGAATGCTGAATTGACAGTAAAAACAAAGGAAAAAAACACAAGGTTTACAGCAAATCCATGCAGACATCAATGTGTCCCAAGACACCTTGGTCATAGAAACTAATTTGCTAATACTGTTAGATACATATTGTTACATACAGCTATGACATCACCAGCTGTGTGTCATCTACCAATGGCGTGACGGAGGGTGGGACATAAGGGGTGGAGCTGTTGTTTATAAGGGGAGTGAATGGTGTGAGAGATTCAGATAGGGCCAGATAGGGCCAGATAGGGCTTGGAGATAGGGACGGTTAGGGCTTGGAGATACTGTGTAATAAGAACTGTGCTATATAGTGAGGGTCTGTGGGAGTGTGTGTGTTATTGTTATATTATTATAGTGATTGCTTTATTATTTATATTCAAGTGATTTACCATTCCTTTTGTTTGTATACAATAAACATAAGTTTTTATTTTGAAATCATACTTTGGCCTAAAACTTCATTTGAGGGAATGGTTGGTGGCAGTGGAAACTAAGAGTGATTGGGTGTAGCGTAGCAGCCCCTTTGTGAGGTATAGGGAGGCTGTTACAATAAAATTTGTGTCCAGCGGCGGGATGCGAGTATTCCAGTGAAGCCTTAGCAAAATCGTGCCCAGAGCAAGGGTCTTCAGTTAGGGTCATCTGAAGTGGAGACCGTGGGTCACCTTCTAGGGCTTGGCTCAAAGGGAGCAAAGCCTAGTAGAGGGGCGCTGAAGGTTCAGAGTGAAAGACAGGGGAGCTCTGTGGAGTCCATTTTGTGTGGGGAGAGTGGCCCAAAGCAAAGGCTGTGGTGTTTTGGCCAGCGTGTTTAGGGAAACTCTGAGGAGACATTGCGAAGGCCAAGGGCAGCAAAGCTGAGGGATCTCCATTTGTACAGCTAAACCTAGGTCAAGGTAGCTGTGTGAATTCAAGATTGGTGCCAGAGGCAGAATAATAAAGTAAACTTTGTTTGGCAAGAGGCCCAGCTTAAGGGGCAGAAGCATAGTTACAGTTGCTAGCTTACAGTGCTGGAGAAGGCTGCAACTTTATAACACAGACCAATAGCACAGGAAAACAGTGACTTTAAACCAAGGCTTGAAAGTTGGTATAAGAGCCTTTGGTGAAATAAAATGCCCTTAACCCGAAGTAGAAAAACTGAAATAAGACCATCTGAAATGGCAGCTAGTTCAGATGAAGAAATTAGTGGGGGAGAGGAAAGATTTTCCTCAACTCAAGAGGAAAGGTCCTCTAGAGAAGATTTAACAGACCTCAGAAGATCTGAGTTAGCGCAAGCACATGAATACAGAATGAAACAGCTAGAGATGGAGGAAAGAATGAAACAGCTAGAATTAGAAAAAATGGAAAAGGAGGAAAGATTGAGACAGAGAGAACTTGAGGTAGAGAAAGAGAGGATGGCTTTTGAAATCAGGAGAATGGAATTAATGAACCAGAACAACAACAATAATCGAAATTCCAACTCTGAAGAAGGGCAGTTGTCAAAAGCATATCTAAAGAAATTCCCTACTTTCAAACAGGGAGACTGTCCAGAAGCATTTTTAACTCTTTTTGAAAGAGCGTGTGCTGATTTTTCTGTCAGAGAGTCAGAAAAAATAATTATTCTGAGATCTCTGATTAGTGGAAGCCTTGCTGAGCTTTACGCTGAAATGCCAATCAAAATGATTAAAGATTATTCTGAATTTTAAAAGTTGGTGTTTGCCAGGTATGGCATCAATGCAGAACATCTGAGGCAAAAGTTCAGAACACTAACCAAGAAACCTGAGGAGTCTTACTCACAGTTAGGGGCCAATTTGACTAAATATTTGGATAAATGTTTGGCACAGGAGAAAATGGAGACAATTCAGCAATTTAAAAATATTATAGGATTGGAACAGTTTTATTCTCTTTTACATGGTGAAAATAAATACTTGGTCAAAGACAAGAAACCTCAAAATTTGAAACAGGCAGGGGAAAATGCAGATTTCATCTCACAAATCAGAAAACCTATTTATTCTGAGGGAAAAAGTATGAGAAAAACGTGGGAGGACTACAATAGATATCCCAAGGGACAAGTTAAAAGCCAGCAGAAAGTGGGTGGCCATTTTGTGGGAAAGCCCTCAGAACAGAGCCAAACCAGAAGTCAGACAGATTTTGGAGGGAAAAGAAAAAGGGGCTGGAAAGGGTCCATGGAGTGATAGAATTTGCTTCATCTGCCATGAAAAAGGCCATATTGCGTCCCAATGTTATAAAGCAAAAGAAAATAAAGAAATTTTACCACAGAAAATGAATTTAAACAAGACTAAAGCTGTTTATTATATTCAGAATGGACACATAACTTCCCCAAGGGAGGAGCCTGTTGTCATAGCAACGCCAACAGAGGTCTCTACAACAGATGAGTTTAATGAAGATAATATTCCTGTGGCTGAAATAAGACATTGTCTACTTATAAGAACTGATCCCCAATTATTTGAAGCAGCTGGTGATAATATAGGAATTTTAGACCACAACTATTTAGCACTAAGAGACACGTGCTCTCAGGTTACACTGTGTCACCCTGATATCATACCACAAAATCATATTATACCAAATGAAAGTATTACAATTAAAGGAATAGGGGAAGAAATAGTTCTTTTGCTTGTAGCAGAAGTGTTAGTTCGTTATAAGGGCTGGCAAGGAAATTGGCACGTTGGAATTTCCTCGCAAATGCCTTCAGCTGTACTTATTGGGACAGACCTCTCTGAGCATGTTAAGAGAGTGCTGGTTCTTACACGTTCACAACAAGACCAAACAGAGGCAGCTGAAAAAGTTACTGACTTTCAGGAGGGAGAGAATGAAAATATACAATCTGAGGCATTTTCACTTGAAATACCACAAAACAGTATATTTTCCCAGGAGCAGCAAGCAGATCCCACTTTAAAATGTTGTTCTGAGAAAGTGTCAAGCCTGGAATTATCCCCTGAATCCCCTGAAAGTTTCCTTATTAAGCAGGGTTTACTGTATAGAGAAACACTGATGAACATTTCAAAAGGGGGACATGAGATTCAAAGCCAGTTGGTAGTGCCTGATAAATATCGCCAAATGATTTTAGAAAGGGGACATTCTGATATATTTGCTGCACATTTAGGGATAAATAAGACCAAGCAAAGAATAACTCAAAACTTATATTGGCCAGAAATAGGAAAACAAATTAAAAATTTCTGTCAGAGATGTGATGTGTGCCAGAGACAGGGTAATAACCGTGACAGGACTAAGACTAAACAGTGTCCATTACCCGTAATCTCTACACCTTTCAAATGCATTGGCGTGGACATTATAGGACTGTTGCCTAAGGTCACAAAAAGGGGAAACAGATTTATTCTCACCATTGTTGACCATGCCACAAGATACCCTGAGGCGATTCCTTTGAATAACATTGAGACCCATACAGTGGCTGATGCACTTTTAAGCTATATGAGTAGAATGGGTTTTGCTTCAGAGATTATAACTGACTTAGGACCATCGTTTACTTCCAAATGTATGAAGAGACTATGGCAGATTTGTGGTATTAAACATTTAGAAACTTCCCCATATCATCCGCAGAGTAATGGGTTAACAGAGAAATGTAATGGAACCCTTATGAGAATGATTAAAGCCTATTTAGCAGAAAACCCAAATAACTGGGACCAGAAATTGCAATTATTGTTATATGCCTACAGATCAGTCCCACAAGAAAGTACCGGGTTCAGTCCTTTGAACTGCTATTTGGGAGAAAAGTGAAAGGACCACTTGATTTGATTAAGCAAAATTGGGAACAGATTGTAGAAGAAGATCCTCAAAATGTAGTCTCATACATGGACACATTAATGAACAACCTCAAAATAAATTTAGAGTTGGCTGCTGAAAACCTGCAAGCCCAGAAAGTCAAACAAAAAGTTTGGTATGATAAAAAGGCTAGGGAACGACAGTTTAACCCTGGAGATGAGGTGCTGATGTTGAGGCCTATCAAAGGGAGCAAACTACAGTTGAACTGAGCAGGACCTTATAGGATCATTTCCAAAATGAGTGATCTTAATGATGAAATGTTTGGGTCATATGGTAGGGGGAGGTGTAATCAAACCCCTAGAAGCAAAGGTAGAGGCAATACGTAATTGGCCTAGACCCAATACCAAGAAAAAAATTAGATCCTTTCTTGGTTTAGTGGGATACTATAGAAAATTTATCCCCAGGTTCAGCGAAATTGCAGCACCGTTGACCGAGCTGATGAGGAAAAGGAGTGATGACTGCATCCCATGGTCCAGTGACTGTGAGGAGGCGTTCGGGAAGCTGAAGGAGGCGTCAGCCAACCACCCTGTGTTGCATGCTCCAAACTTTGATAAAGAGTTTATCATCTACACCGATGCATCCAACGCCGGGGTAGAAGCCGTGCTGTGCCAGTGTGATGACAACAGAGACCAGCATCCTGTGTCCTACCTGAGCAAGAAACTTCAGGAAGGCGAGAAACACCTGTTGACCATAGAGAAAGAATGTTGGGCCATCGTGTATGCAGTCCAGAAGTTGAAGCCTTACATCTGGGGGAGACACTTCATTCTGTGTACAGACCACTCACCTCTGATGTGGTTAAAGACTATGAAAGCCCAAAACAGCAAGCTTATGAGGGGGGCTTTAATTTTACAGGACTATGACTTTGAGGTTAAGGTGGTCAAAGGGACTATGAACTGTGTTGCTGACGCCTTATCCCGAAGACCAGACGACAGATAAAAAAATTGGACTCTTGAAATTAATAACTGTGTTTAATAAGTTATGAAAATTTGTGGTTATTGGAATATTGTTCTGTATATATATATATGCAATTGATTATATAAGTGTAAGTATATTTTGAATAATATAGTTATGTAAGAGTGTGCCTAATATGTTAATGGTAAGTGTTGAAATGTGGGGAAAATGTAATGTTTGATTTTGTTTCCAGTTGTTTTGGGTGAAAAGCACCTTAGCTTTCCCCCACAAAACAACTTTTAAAGGGGGGAGGTATTGTTACATACAGCTATGACATCACCTGCCCGTCACTGCTGAAGCTGTGTGTCATCTACCAATGGCGTGACGGAGGGTGGGACATAAGGGGTGGAGCTGTTGTTTATAAGGGGAGTGAATGGTGTGAGAGATTCAGATGGGGCCAGATAGGGCCAGATAGGGCTTGGAGATAGGGACGGTTAGGGCTTGGAGATACTGTGTGTTAAGAACCGTGCTATATAGTGAGGGTCTGTGAGAGTGTGTGTGTGATTGTTATATTATTATAGTGATTGCTTTATTATTTATATTCAAGTGATTTACCATTCCTTTTGTTTGTATACAATAAACATAAGTTTTTATTTTGAAATCATACTTTGGCCTAAAGCTTCATTTGAGGGAATGGTTGGTGGCAGTGGAAATTAAGAGTGATTGGGTGTGACGTAGCGGTCCCTTTGTGAGGTATAAGGAGGCTGTTACACATATAATTTCAATTGGCTGGTTAGTTTTGATGGGGTGGTGGTAAAGTGGTTGACAAAAGATGACCAGGGATATTTCTGAGGTAACAATATGTTGCATCAGAGCATACCAGGCACTTTAGCCTACCAGGACCACTTCCCTACCATATACAGCCTTGATTCTACTTGTATGAATATCACACAGTGAGCACCTTTGCTTGAATTCTTGCAACTACTTTTTGTGGTCACAGTGAGCAAAGTCCAAGATGATAGTCTGCCAAGCAGACTATATAGCTGTTATAAAAACCACCAGGAGGAAAGGAGCACAGGATGAACTTCAGCATACCTAGAAACGAAGAAATCTGAGACTTGCAAGGATAATTGCATTTAAAATTATATGCACTTAGATAATTTATTTAAATAGGAACACTTAGTTCACCAATTTATGCACTAGCCCATTAAGACTGTCACTTCTGTTTTAATTTTAGAAAATTGCTTTATAAGGTGTGTGGTAGCAAAAAGATTTGTAAGACGATAATTATGGTAAAAATATCTGTTTAAGATAATAATGTAAGTTTGACAGTGTGTGCAGATAATAATGAATGGAATACACATGCATGCATACATATATACAGGATTTATTATTATTATTACTATGCATATATACAAAACATATGGAACAACAACAATGGGACCTAACAAAACTAACATAAATAGTAAAAACAACAATACTAAACATTCATGCTACATATATGGATCAGAGGGTTTGCCATCGTCTGGTCATCTAATATCATCAAAGGCTTCTTGTGAGCATTAATTCGCCATAACTATTTCTTCTCTTAAGTTGACTGAGGAAAAGGGAACTACAAATCACATGTGCAAGGGTGTGCAAAAAGCCTTTTCTGAAGATAAATGGATCAAAATAAGCCACTATGTGTTTTCACATCTTTATGTTAGCATTTTCCCTGCTTCTTTGCTTCCCAATGCATCCTCTACCTCATCATTCTTCCCTTACATATGTCTGGAGGCATGGAATCAGCTCAAAGAAGCAATGGGTAGAAAAATTACAAAGCACCACTTTACACCATCCCCATGGCTACTCTGCACCTAACTAACCCGTACGGAGGGCACCACACCTCTTTTTACTATTATAATCCTAGAGTTCAAAATGTGCCTTACATAAGAGGTCTTCAACCCCCGGTCTGCGACCCAGCAGTGGTTCGCAGCCTATCCAGGACCAGGCCACAGACATAGAGCTCCTACCCCCTGCGAGCACCCCCATGAGCGCCATCACATGCATGAGCGCAAGCACATTCCACCCCCTGCAAGCACAGGGTGAGAAACCCATCAAGGGGCACTTTCAGGGTACATAATCCAGGGTACGTGCTCAACACCTGTGAGCCCAATCTGATGAAATGCACCAGGGGGAAAACTGTGCTAAGTGCCATGTCTGAGAGAAGGTATTACTTTTCTATCTCAAGTGTACAACATTATCCACATCTATTTTACAAATAAGAGTTTAAAAAAAATCTAAAAGTTGTGCAATTTCAACTCACTGTACATCGTCTGTTATGACTCTAGCCACTCTTTTGACTGATTCATTCATCCTTATTCCTTTATAAACCAAGAAGCCATATCACCTGTACAAAGGGACAGAAGATGCTTAGGATGAATTGTACTGGGATTCTGCTTCATTTCCACATCCCAGAAACTGATTGAAGCTCTAATGCACTTGTCAGTTCTACCAGCTAGCATAACACCTTGGATTCAGGTTATGTGAAGACTGTATTTCACCATGTGAGCTTTCTTGGTACTGAAAACCCTCAAAAGAGGCCAACCTCTTGGTCCCATTGCCAGTGCAGGCATTGCCAATGAGTACACTGGAGAGGGCTTTCTCTGTGGTAGCTCCCAGGTTATGGATTGGTCTCCCTCAGGAGGTCAAATTGGCTCCCTCCCTTTTTGTCCTTCTGCTGACAGCTGAGGGCCCATCCCTTCAGGAAGGCTTTTGACAATCACGTCTGAATCCCTGACTGCCTTCTTAGAGTTAAAATAGTCTTTATGTTTTCTGCTTTTAATTATTCATTTGCATTTTAATTAGCATATAGTTTAATTATTTTTACGGGGACGTGGTGGTGCTGCAGGTTAAACCGCAGAAGCCTCTGTGCTGTAAGGTCTGTAGATCTTCAGCTGTAAGATCAAATCCACATGAGGAGTGAGCACCCCTCGCTTGTCCCAGCTCCCGCCAACCTAGCGGTTCGAAAGCATGCAAATGCAAGTAGATATATAGGGACCACCTCGGCGGAAAGGTAACAGTGTTCCGTATCTAAGTCACGTTGGCCATGTGACCACGGAAGATTGTCTTCAGACAAATGCTGGCTCTACG
Organism: Pogona vitticeps; assembly: GCF_051106095.1. Taxonomy (NCBI): domain Eukaryota; kingdom Metazoa; phylum Chordata; class Lepidosauria; order Squamata; family Agamidae; genus Pogona; species Pogona vitticeps. The sequence continues at coordinate 80,653,259 of NC_135787.1, read as the reverse complement.
GTTTGGAAACGGGGACAAGCACCGCCCCATAGAGTCGAACACGACTGGACAAAAATTGTCAAGGGGAACCTTTACCTTTACTTAATTTTTTTAAAAATCTTTAACCTTTTGTTTTTTAATTCTAATCCTTTTAATAATGCGAGCTGCCCTGAGTCCCCTTATTGGGAGAAAGGTGGCATATAAATAAAAGAAATAATAATAATAACAATAAAATAAACATCCAGAAACGTAAGAAATCAATTTGGACTCCCCAGTCTCTGAAGAAGGAACATCCTATTTGCTGTCCCACCCCTGCACAGCTAGGTGTTTGTCCATATTATAGAGAGTAATCTGTTTGTGAAAGGGAATGTAACACATCTTCCACCACTATAATCATCCTCTGCATCATCATGGAATTGCAGAACTGAAAGGGAGGTGATGGATTATTGTGTCCAGCCCTTGTCATACAGCGTGGAATTGAACTCTCAGCATCTGGCTCCACAGCCAGATGCGCACTGAGCTATCCAGCACTTCCTGTGATTTGGTCTTTCTGTCCAGAACAAAACAGTAGACCCAGAGAAACATGCAACATGTTTTAGTCTGTGTTTCTATGAGTGAGGCCTACAGATATTATTTTGGTGATTAAATCCCAAGCTGCTCTTGACTGAACAATCTTAACATCAATGTTGAAACCACTGAAAAAAAAAAGTCTAAAATTTTCTAGGTACTGCAGAGACTACAATGGTGTACAGTGGGGGGGATGGTTTCAGGTAAATTAATGTTTAATCTTTTAATTGACCTTCACATTATAATCCAGCATTGGAAGAAATCGTTCTGTATCTGTGCTATGGTTTGTTTGCTTGCTTGCTTTAGAATTGTTAATCTATATCAGAGCTGGTAAACATTTAATTTATAGATTGATACATACGCATAGGAGAGTTGGTGTGATGTAATGGACAGAGTTCCAGGCAAGAATTCAGGACACCTGGGTTCAGATTCTCGCTCTGCCATGAAAACTGACTGGGGCAGCAATGGTAAGACACCAGCACATGTCAGATATCTTGAAAATCCTATTAGGGTTGTCAAAACCAATAGCAACTTGATAGCATACAATAACAACAGCATGCATACGTACTTACTGCACCACATGATGTAATTAATAAAATATAATAACAACAAATCCTATTTTTGTCTACTCAAAAGTCAACTTCAATGATTACAATGAAGCTCACTCCTAGATGAGAGTATGATTGCAATTTGAAATACTATGGCTGGAATCCTCAAAATGGTAACAAGTGAAATTAAAAAATCCACAAAACCTTCTTACGTATATCACAATAGTTATGTCTCAACTGAAAGCTGGAGATGCTTGAATTCTTTCCTTGGAAGAATTCTGAACTAAGTCCAAAGATTTGTGAAGGAAGCTCAAAGAAAAAAAATCAGGCAGTCCACAAAAAAGAGGAACGGTTGAAATAACAGAACAGTGACTACTATTGTGGATATACTTTCACAATGTTCCATTTTATAAAATTACTGTTTGGATTGGAGGGAACCCTTCTTGCTGCTGTGTTGGGTATCTATCTTTCATAGGTTTTTAATAAAAGAGAACATGATAAAAGACAATAATTTGAAGAACTGCAGACTCCTTTTTCCAATCAGAAATTTGCAGACTTTTTCTGCTGTATCTGAGTTTGAGAATAGCAAAATGTATCAGTGAGGTGGATTGTGCATCTCTAGCCCTGGGGACAGAAAGATGAAAATTTAGAGATGAACAACTAGGAAAGGGCAAGTTTTAGCTTCAACATTAATTTGGAATGAAATTGTTATTGCACAGAATTTATTTCAAAGTAGTAGATAGGATTGGGGAAATAAGCATCACTATGACTAACCTATGACTAATATATAAGAGGAAGTATTGGTTAAACATTTACATCTCATTCATGATAAGCAGAGAATTTGGCAAAACCCAAAACTGTAACTGAATCAGATCTATATGTGTAAATCCTTGGTGAGAACAAACCAGAACAAAGAGCACTTGTGAAATGAAACAGCATGTCCCATGTTGTTGTTTAGTCATTAAGTCATGTCCAACTCTTCATGACCCCATGGACCAGAGCATGCCAGGCCCTCCTGTCTTCCACTGCCTCCCAGAGTCTGGTCAAATTCATGTTAGTCACTTCGATGATACTGTCCAACCATCTTGTCCTCTGTCGTCCCCTTCTCCTCTTACCTTCACATTTTCCCAGCATCAGCATTTTTTCCAGGGAGTCTTCTCTTCACATGAGATGGCCAAAGTATTGGAGCTTCAGTTTCAGGATCTGTCCTTTCAGTGAGCACTCAGGGTTCATTTCCTTCAAAATGAATAGGTATTTGTTCTTGTTCTCAAGAATCTCCATTAGCACCACAATTTAAAAGCATCAATTCTTTGGTGGTCAGCCTTCTTTATGGTCTAGCTCTCACTTCCATACATTGCTACTTGAAAAACCATAGCTTTGACTATGCGAACCTTTGTCGGCAAGGTGATGTCCCTGCTTTTTAAGATGCTGTCTAGGTTTGTCACCGCTTTCCTCCCAAGAAGCAGGTGTCTTTTAATTTCGTGGCTGCTGTCACCATGTGCAGTGATCTTGAAGCCCAAGAAAGTAAAATCTGGCACTGCCTCCATATCTTCCCCTTCTATTTGCCAGGAGGTGATGGGACCAGTGGCCATGATCTTAGGGGTTTTTTAATGTTGAGCTTCAGACCACTTTTTGCACTCTCCTCTTTCACTCTCATTAAGAGGTTCTTTCAGTCCTTCTCACTTTCTGCCATCAGAGTGGTATCATCTGCATATCGGAGATTGTTGATATTTCCTCTGGCAAACTTAATTCTGGCTTGGGATTCATCTAGTCCTGCCTTTCACATGATGTATTCTGCATATAAGTTAAATAAGCAGAGAGATGATATACAGCCTTGTCATACTCTTTTCCCAATTTTGAACCAGTTGTTCCATATCCAGTTCTAACTGTTGCTTCCTGTCCTACATATAGATTTCTCAGGAGATAGATAAGGTGGTCAGACACTCCCATTTCTTTAAGAACTTGCCATAGTTTTCTGTGATCCATACAGACAAAGGCTTTTGCATAGTGCATGAAGGAGAAGTAGATGTTTTTCTGGAACTCTCTGGCTTTCTCCATAATCCAGTACATGTTAGCAATTTGGTCTGTAGTTCCTTTTCCCCTTTGAAATCCAGCTTGCACTTCTGGAAGTTCTCAGTCCACATACTGCTGAAGCCTACCTTGTAGGATTTTGAGCATAATCTTGCCAGCGTGTGAAATGAGTGATATTGTACGGTAGTTGCAGCATTCTTTGGTACTGCAGCGTGGGCATGCCATGACAATTAAATCTTGTTACAGATGCGGTTCAAAGAATCATCTATGGAGAAATTGTGGACAAACAGAAAACAGCATGAAAGGGGAGATGTTTTCAAACAGCAGAGAACCAGCAACTTACAGACGCTCCGGAGAAGGCAACAGGAAAGGAATTTCTCTTGTTAAAAGAACAAGAGATAAAGTGTTCAAGGCCGTGAACACAGCTACCTGGATAATTGATAGCGGGGCTGTAAATCACTTGACTAACGATCCAGAAATGTTTTCTTTTCTAGGAGACACAGAGCTGAGAAGCGTGATTCTGGCGAATGGAGAAAAAGCAGATGTTTTAGCTGAGGGAAAAATTTATATTCCCAGTCTAAAGGAAGAGATAAGTAATGTGTTACTGGTTCCTAACATAGATTGTCATCTGTTAAGTGTCTCAGCGTTAGACAGACAAGGGTTTTCTGTAATATTTGAAAAAGGTGAATGCATAATTAAGAAAAAGAACAGTATAGTAGCAAAAGCGAAACAAGAGGACAATCTGTATGTATTAAAACCCAAAAAACATAGAGATACACATATGGTAAACAGGAATGAACCACAGCACAATAATTGCATACATTTGTTACACAGGAGACTGGGGTATGTGAATTTTAAAACTGTACAAAGAATGGAAAACATTGCTAGAGGTGTACATTTAAAAGATTACAAGAATTACTTAGATTGCCAAGTTTGCAAACAAACTAAAACCCATGTGGCACCTAAAGGGAAATTGAGTGTCAGAAAGACAAGTAAACCATTTGAACTTGTACATGCTGATTTGATAGGACCATTTCCACCCTCATTAGTAGGGGCAAAATATTCATTAATTATAGTCGATGACTATGCAAGATTTTCATATTGTTTCACGTTAACATCAAAAACAGAGGACTTTCATATTTTAAAGAAATGGGTGAAATTCGTTGAGAGACGTTTTGGCCACCAGGTGGCACAATTGCAAACAGATAGGGGTTCAGAATTTATGAACACTGAATTTCAAAGGTGGCTAGAAAACACAGGGATAAGCCACAGAAAAACAAGTCCATATTCTCTGTTTCAAAACGGTGTGGCAGAAAGAAGGAATGGGGTACTTCAAGAAATGAAGGATGCATTGTTAGGAGATGCAGAAAAGCATCATGGATTTTGGGTGGAGTCTCTGAAAACTGCTAATTATTTGTTGAACAGACTTTGATTGTCTGCAATAGATCAGACTCCTTATTACATGCTTTTCAGAAAAGAACCTTCATTAAAGCACCTGAGGGTATTTGGTTGTACAGCATGGGTACACATACCAAAACAGTTAAGGAGGAAAGGTAGAGCCAAAACAAAGAAGATGAGGTTTTTACGGTATGAACCTGGTTCTAAAGCATATAGATTTGTTGATGGAAATAGAAATATTGTGATATCCAGGTCTGCAATTTCAATGAAAATGATAATTGGGATAAAGTACACGCTAATTCACAGATATTTATCCCAATAAACGACACAAGGAGGTGTCAGAATAGGCAGTCAGGAACACATGAAGAAGACACAAAGTCCACTGTTGAAGAAGATGAAGAAAATGAAGAACAAGAAGAAAAACACATTAGTGAGTTAGAGAAACAGCCAGAAACACAGGGTCCTAGGAGGTCTGAAAGAACAAACAAGGGTGTACCACCCAAGAGATTTGGAGTGGGTGGAGTAAGAGTTTGTCATGTATACTTAGAACCTAGAAATTATGAAGAAGTAATGGAACTTCCTGAATTTGAAAGAAGGAAATGGCAAGATGCCATGGATGAAGAGATGAGATCCATGGAAGAACACAAAGTATTTACAGAAACTAAGCTACCTGCAGAACATAAGGTTATTGGTAGCAAGTGGGTGTTTAAAAGAAAATTACAAAATGATGGAAATTATAGATATAAGGCAAGATTAGTGGCATAAGGTTTTATTCAAAAGAAAAATGTGCATTATGATGATTTTTTTCCCCCACGGTAAGATCTGAAACAGTAAGAATGGCATTAGCCTTAGCATTGACAAAGGACTATTTAATCCATCATTACGACATTACAACTGCATATTTGAATGCAGATCTGAAAGAAGAGTTATACATGGCAAAGGCACCAGGTTTTGAAGGTACAAAACCAGAGCTAGTTTATAGATTAAACAAAGCCATTTATGGATTAAAACAGTCAGCTAGAAATTAGAATAATTGTCTACACAAGGTATTGGTAAAATCGGGATATAATAATAGTCTGGTGGATCCTTGTCTTTATATTAAGAAAAATGGAAATGTCTTGAACATATTGTTAGCCTATGTAGATGACATTTGTTCCATGACAAAAAGTCAGAACCAAATAGAGCTGTTTGAGAAACAATTATAAAAGGAATTTAAATTAAAAAGTTTGGGACCAATACAAAATTATCTAGGTGTACAAATACAGAAAACAAAACAAGGACTTGTATTGAGTCAAGAGTTGAAAATTAAACAAATGTTGGAAAAGTATTGTATGGAAGAATGTAAATGTGTAAGTACTCCCATGACAGTAGACTTTCAGAAGAGCGATGAAAACAGTAAAGATTTTGAAAATCAGGAATTATATCATTCAGCTATTGGAAGTCTAATGTACTTAGCAAACTGGACACGTCCAGACATAGCAGCTTCTGTGAATATCCTGAGTAGATATGTGGCAAGACCAAGTATAAAACATTGGCAAGGAGTAAAAATAATCTTTAGATATCTAAAAGGAACATATAATTACCATCTGATGTTAAAACCATCAGAAGAATTAAAAATAACTGCTTTTGTAGATAGTGATTGGGCCAATGATGAAACAGATAGAAAATCAATGTCTGGGTTTGTAATAAAGCTAGGAAACAATCTAGTTGGATGGAAGTCCAGAAAACAGAATTCTGTAGCCACTTCAACTGCAGACGCAGAATTTGCCGCTCTGTCAGAGTTATGTTCAGAGTTGACCTGGTACAAACAATTAGTAAAAGATTTAAAAATTGAAACAAATGGCGCAATAAAAGTTATGGAGGATAACACTACATGCATACACATGGCTGTAACAGAAAAAGTGAAAAACAGAAGTAAACATGTGGATATTACATACCATAATGTAAGGGAAGCAATAAAAGAAAAATTGATTGAATTAGAGTATTGCCAGACAGAAGAAAACATAGCAGATATTTTAACTAAACCTTTGAATACTCAAAAGCATGAAAATGTGTACAAGAGATGGAATATGTTTTGTTCAGACATAAAAAAATTAGGAGGGGTGTCAGGATATTGTAATTTTTGTAGGCCTGAACCTGGATTAAATGTGTTATTAATGAACTGCCATTATGAACAGATGTGTGACTGCTGAGTCACTGTGACTGATGAAGAGATGATGCAATGTCTGAAGATGAGATAATACCCAGGTGCAGAAGATGATGTAATGTGTCCTGTGATTGGACTGAAGAAGCTTTGTAAATGTATATAAGAGAAAAGTGTGTACATCTTTTTCCTCTCTATCACTTGCTGCTATCCCCTATGCCAGTTTGTCTGATGATTGCCTGCTACGCTGAAGTGCTGCCTATCTGTATATTTGTACATTTTGTATAATACACCTGTCTTGCTAAAGAAGAAGAACGTTTCAGTGTCTTCAATTAACTCTGCATATTTTCCTGTCGCTAAACCAGACAAGCTCCAGAACATCATCACTTCTAAGTCGCAATGACTCGTCCACATGGATAATATTTTACTGCCTGTTGCAGCAGATTCTGACTAGATTGGCTGTTGAACCTTACTTTAACTATGACAGTGGGACAGAGCAGTGGTTCCTAAATGTGGGCCCCCAAATGTTGATGCCACAGTCAGAGTAGCTAATAGTCAGGAGTTTGGGAATTTGTAGTCTAATTGAGTCTAGAACCCAAGAGGGTAAAATCCTCCCCTAATATTGGGACATTATGGAGTGCAGGACAAACTGTGTGACACATACTTCATTCCTTCAAAAGAGGAAAAAATCCAGGGTGGATGAGGACAGAGAACTGGAAGATGACCGTTGCTGCCCTAAGCACCTACCACCATCAGTTGCTGCCAGTCTACTCATCTGTATTTGAAAGAGAAAAAATTAAAGCCTGCCGACCAAATCTTATCACACTTCCATATTCATAAAATTTAGGGCAAGTACAACTGTAAGTATTTAGAAAACCTGAGCACCCAATATATATTGCATAATAATGTGCAACCAGCTGAAAAGATGTGCTCCATAAGAATTGCTCCCAAATCCTCCAAATGAGAGGAGATTTCTATTCTAGAAAATATTCTTCAAAAGCTGGTGTCAGGATAGCCAAAAACATTCTACTCTGGGTTATTACTGTTTCCAACTGAGAGTAGGGGAAATACCATATAGATATATTCCTGGATGGGTAATGCAATAAAGATTTGCTTGTCAGAAAATGATTTCACTTATATTGCAACTTCCCTCTATCTAAAAGGCAGAGGAAAGAGGGAAATATTGATTCCTATTTTCAGAGCTTATGGGAGCAATATGTGGAAGACCTAATCTTCATATTGGCATTTTCTTTTTGTAGTACATCGAAATGAGATTTTCTTAACTACACACATACACTTTTAAAAAGAACTCCCTACAGATCTTACAATAGGTGAGATGATTTCCAGAAACAATATTTAATTAATTTTTTTTTTTTGAGAGAGATTTCAGCAGCATTATTGGGAGAATAGTGGCCTATAAAGAAATAATAATAAATAATTATTATTATCTGATAGAAGTAAACAAAAATGAAGTCAGTACACTCTAGAAACTGACTGTACTACAAAAGCAACATGCTTTTTTTTCTCTGCATTTACAGAATCAGGCACAGAGGCTACCAAAGTGCTAACTCTTCCATTTGTCCTTGTGACATTTCAAAGTTTCACCAGAGAAAAGAGAAAACTGAACTGTATATTGAAAACATTTGTTAATATTTCCTGGATTTAGCCTATAGAGAACCAAATGCTGAAAGAAATGGTGGCAGATGGAAATGCCATGATGGTGCCATCTGACTTGCCCTTTCTTTGCATAAGAAATTTGCTACCAAATTATGGAGGTGAAAAAAATATTTCCTTTGATAATTCGATCAGCCTTTAATTATAACTGTCTCTTAGTAGCGAGGAATTTGCGACAGCAGCAGACTGCCTGGGAAATTAAAAGCACATAAATGCCTTGGGAATATACACATTATTGGGAAATTAAAAGATGTAAGAAATAGCTTCCATTCAGCAAAGCCCTTGTTCTCTGAGATAGATAAAATGTTGTCTAAATCTAGAGACAGCAGGTTTATGCTCCAAATCAAGGTTATTGACATCGCTATCTGGCACAAAAAGTGCAGTTTCACAGGGGTACTGTTCTGTTGGTCTGACTGGTCCAGGGGTTTAATATTATGTAGCATGCAACCACAGGGACTCCCTGCTGTGACCATCCCAAAGACAAGTGTGTGATTTGTTAAGTACATGGTTTATAGGTCATGTCAGGAATCCATGGGTTATACGTCACTTGTCTTGGGACTGTAGTGCATGTTTTCAAAACATTATATGACGATTACACCAGGTCAGAGATGCCCATACTGACCACTCAGCCACACTAACCTGACTTTCCTGGTGCAGGTAAAATGCAGGAGGGCCAAATGTGCTGATGCCTGGGGAGAATATTCCTACCTGGTACTCTCCCAACACCTTAGTCCTCTCTGACTAAACAGTGCTTCCAGGAAGTTACCAAAAGTCCACAAGGTTAAACACTTTAATTCTCATGCCAACCCTCAAGGTAGGAATGCAAAAAAACCAAAACTATAAAATATACAGGCTTTCGATAGATGGTCAAGACAAGAGTTGGCTTAAAATGCCATCAACCCACCAACTTAACTTCCCAAATGACCAAACAGATGTAGAACTTTATATTTTATTAATGTGGTGAAAAATCAAAAGAGTAAAACTGTTACAGAAAGATTGTGGACCAAATGAGCAATTAAAAGGTAAGGCAAGAACAATTCCAGAATATTCCCACAAGAAAAGAAGCTAGCTAGTTAATCTAAGCTAATACTTACATCGTGGCATATCTTCATCATAGTTTCAGAGCAAATGTGGAGTGCAGGTGGTACAGCAGAGCATCAGATGAGCAAAACGTTCTCCTAAGACATAACTGGGATAAACTAAGTAACCTCTCACCATTTTTATACCCAAATGTCCAGTTTCCAGAAACTTTCAGGAGATCCACTAATCAGACATCAAATTGCATTGATGTTTTGCAAAGAAGAGACTAACTTCCTCCTTCCTACTTTTATTCAGCTGAAATTATTCTTCTAATTAAATCAATACCAAGAAGTACACTCAATCTGGCCTTGAAGTTTCCATTGTCACAGAGATAAGGCACAATTGCTTGTTGCTTTCCAATATCCAGTGGGCAATTTGCCTTACTCTCAGATCAGTTTCTCCTAGGCACAAACTACAAAGTCTGGTTTTCAGAAGGGTAATAGAAACTATGTTCCCCTATTTTCCAGTATCCTTAAACATTCACGTGTTACTTTTTTCTGAAGAGGTCCCACCCAGATTACTGGCCATTATGATGAGGAGATTTTGGAATTTGTAGCGCAATTTTTTTTTTCAAACTGTACTAGGGATGTAAAGAATATTGGAAAACTCCTTGCACTTGCCAGTTTTGAGGTTTCTTGACAAGGCATGAGTCTCTAATGAGGAGATGGCAGCCCCTTTGCATTTCTCTAACTTCAGAGCAAAAAGGCAATAACTAATCTTCCCCTGAGTCTTTTGGTAAAAATATTACATATACACATGCATGGGTGAAAATAAGTCTAAAATAAACTTATATCTCTAGGTAAAGTTCATACAAGCTAGCTAAAAAAAACCCTGTTCAACTAAAACAAGGCAACTGGCGCCAGCCACATCCTATCCAAAGGTTTTCAGTGATGAAAGGCCCTTGAGATTGAATATCCCAATTAAACTCTGATTGGTACCTTCCCAGAAAGTGCTATTTCTTTGTACTCTTCCTTCTCCCATGAAATTATTATGTCGTAGAAGTCTGAGTTGCAATGATCAGTGGAAGTAATGATCTGTGGCCTTATTTAAAGCTTTTCTGTAGGGAGAGGTTAGTGGCCAGTGTATTTTATTTGAACTTTTTAACTAGTTTGTAAGAAGCTGATAAGTTCTTTTTGGATCACTTCCTATTCCAAGGAGTTTTATGTTGATGTACAGTGCTGGAGCCATTGCTAAGCCAATGCTTTGACAGCGTGGCTCTCTTTTGCCTCCCCCCTATGGATATTGTGAGACCTTAAGGTCTCACAAGAATGGTTGGGTGAGAGGGGGGAATGCCAGGTTATTTAAGGGGTGTTCCCCCCTCTATCTGCCATCTTCCTTTTGGCATTTACAGTGGTGCCTCGCATAGCGATTGCTCCATTTAGTGATGAAATCGCTTTGCGATGGACTTTTTGCCATCACAAGAGCGATCGCTTTGTGGTGGCCCCTATGGGGAAAATTCACTTTGCGATGATTGTGGGGGAGCACTCCCCCACAATCATCGCAAAGGCCCACCCGTCAGCTGTTCCAAACAGTGAGCCCTTGGGCTGCTCCTGGAAAAGCGCTTCTCCGGGAGCAGCCCAAAGGGCCGCCCATCAGCTGTTCCAAAAAGCGAGCCTTTGGGCTGCTCGTGGGGAAGTGCTTCTCCGGGAGCAGCCCAGAGGCTTGCCTTTTGGAACAGCTGACGGGAGGGCCTTTGGGCTGCTCCCAGAGAAGTGCTTAGCCACGAGCCGTCAGTTTTTGGAACAGCTGACTGGCGGGCCTTTGGGGGGGAGCGGGGGCATTCCAGATTGGCACCTCAGGAGGAGGGAGGGAAGGAGGAAGGGAAGGAGGGGTGAAGGGCCTGGTGCCGATCCCCGCCCGCACCCCTGGGGCGGGCGCCAAGCCAGAGCACTGTAAAGGAGGAGATGCCCACCTGGGACCGGGATAGGGTGGCAGCAGCTGGAGGGGGACCACCAGAGACCCCCTCCTCGCCCCGTCTGCACCCTGGGAGAGCCCTGCCAAGGAGACCAGGCATCCGGAGCTGGCTGGCCACCAGAAGCATGCCCCTTCCTGGCTGCCTGCCTCTGAGCCCTTGCTGGCTGGAGATAGCCATGCTCCCTCCCTCTCATTCTTGCCCATCCCCCGCCAGCGAGCTTCCGAAGCCACCACCGCTCAGCTGGGGGAAAATGCCGGCTAGGGCTTGGGAAGGGCCGCGGGGGTCCTCCCAAAGGCCCCATTTTCACACAGCTGATCGGCGGTTCCAAAATGGCCACCGGCTGTGTTGCCTCGCTTACCGAGGTGGCAAAAATGGCCACCCCTATGGAGGATCTTCGCATAACGGTGAATTTTCCCCCATAGGAACGCATTAAACAGGGTTTAATGCATTCCTATAGGGTTTTTTGCCCCATCTAGCAACGAATCCAGATAGCGACGATTTATCTGGAACTGATTATCATCGCTATGCGGGGCACCACTGTATAAAGGACAAAGTCCTACTCCTTACTCCGTGCAAGCTGCACCATTGGCAAGGCCTACCAGGACCTACGACTTCAGGCAGTGAGGGTAGCAGCGGCTCCCTCCTGTGGTTTGTCTGTTTTCTTGTACCACCCCAGTGGCTTTATTTTGATAGTTTAAGTTTGATTAATTTTAATTAATACTGTGTATGGTTAAGTAGTGTTTAGTTGTACTGTGAGTGATTGGTAACAATGCAGTAGGGGGGAGTTGTGCTCATGCAGTGGGCGCAGCTTGCACAGCAGCATGGGCATACAAGTGGCCAGACAATACAAAAAAAGAGAGAGAAGACATATAGAAGAGTGAAGGAGGAGGAAAGTGAATTTTTTTTGAAAGGGAAGAAAGAAAGGAGTGGTAAGCTTGAGGGTCTGGTTTAGTGGAATTAACATTGCTGTACCTAATATAGGACCACTTTGGCACAGGTAGAGTGGGTGTGTAGCTGGGGGTCAGTGTGGTCTCTTGTAAAGAGGTGTGGTGGCCATTTAAACATAGGTCGTAGGCATTTGGCCATAAGCCACCCCCAACCTCCCCCCTTGTTTTAACAGATGGTTCCCAGCACAATTTAATGTGCATGGTATTGCTAGTGCCACCTAGCAGATATACATCCAAAAAAAGGAAAAGGAGTTTTCAAGGGAAAAAAAGGGGGAAAGAAAGAAGGACAGGAACAATAGCCAAGAATAATAACTCAGTAAAGTATATAATAATAATAATAATAATAATAATAATAATAATAAGAAGAAGAAGAAGAAGAAGAAGAAGAAGAAATATAATAATAATAATAATAATAATAATAATAATAATAATAATAATAATAATAATAATAATAATAATAATAATAATAATAATAATAATAATAATAATAATAATAATAATAATAATAATAATGATGATGATCATGATCATGATCATGATCATGATGATCATGATGATGATGATGATGATGAAGAAGAAGAAGAAGAAGAAGAAGAAGAAAAATAAGAAAAATAATAATTAGAAAAAATGATTATAAAATAGAAATAAATAATAAGTTAATTATATAGCCCAACAGGAATTATAATATAGGGTTTTCTTATATTGATGCCTGAGGTGGGAACCATTTAATAGAGAATTATTAGCATTTTGGTTCCTTGCAGATAATTGAAACCACCTGCTGGATAGCTCAGTGGTTTATGTCTCTGGCTGTGCAACCAGAGGTTGGGAGTTCAGTCTTCTCTTGGTGCCTTTAGGGATTGAGCAGGTATTTGATTCATCATGGTGATAAACCAATTATATATGCACACACAAAAAATCACTGTTTTGCAGCCTGGCTGGCTGGTTAATACCACTTAGCCAGCTTGTTTGTTTGAGAGGATAAATTAATTGTGGGCAACAGGAGGGTACCCCTTAATTATTGTGCATAGATTAGAACCACATAAGGTGGCATCAATTCTGCTGAGTCAAGACTGAGCTGTTCCACAGCTTGAGCACTAAGATTCATAATGGCATTGAGGAAGGGGCAAGGCAATAAAAAAGGGAAAAAAGCCCACCAAGAAAAGGCCAATTCCCCAAGTGTCTCCCACGCAGTTTTCTTCTGATGAAGAATCTTGGCCTTTCTGGTGGAAATTGCAGGAAAAGATTTCTGCTTTGAAGATGGAGGGGCTGGTGAGACAAGTTCAACAGCCATTAGAGGGGCAGCCATGTAGATCAACCAGAGATGTTAAGGGTCACAGTAGGGCTAAATTGAAAACAATTCAGTTGATCTAATGGCTAGATTTGCTATTCTCGAGGCAGAACAGCAATCTGATGCCACACCAAGACAGGATGCGGATGGAGCTTCCTTGACCCCTCAGCCTCAGCATGCTGACAACAGTAGGAGGTCATCAACTCCTGTGCCCCTCAAAACAGTGACTGTGAGTCAAGAGAGGCAAGACAAGGTAGAGGAGGTCTGCTCTGACAGGAGTTATGTGTGGGATGAGGCAAGCATGGTGACTACTTCTTCAGGTGAATCGGTTGTTTCACCAGGCACCTTTTTACTTATCCCTGCCTGGCCTTGGGCAGATGGGGGGCAATTTAACACAATATACACACCATATGATACACAGACTAGTAGGCGTTCCAACATCTCTTGGCTCTGCCCCAATCCACATTTCACGGGATGGGGTACAACATATCCTCAGCTTGCACTGCCAACACAGTTTAGCACCCCAACAGATGCGGGGGGTTTGGCCTTACCTGTCAGTACCTGACACGGGTTACAACACTGTGCCTTTGCAAGCATTGCCCTATGGTGACTACTCGATGCCTTTGCAGGACCATCTTACAATGGCAACGTAAGAAAAATATATGCAAAGACAAATACGTGGATATATTGGAGTTACTGAATAGAGATGTAGAAAAGAAGGATATCGATAAGGAGGATGATAAAGAAAAAGACAGGCGTAGGAGGAAGAAAACTGATAGGACAAAAGTTAACTGGCTTCCCGGGTTTTTGAATTATCAAGGGGTAATAGTTAAAGCTCAGCCCTCAATCTCTTTTTCAATCTCTTAATTTAATCTATAGGGTTTATATGGACTTCGCAGGGCAGGCGTGGCTTCATTATGATGAATCATTCCATATGTGGAGTGTAATTCACCCAAATATTTGTTGGGATGAGCCTCTGCTGGGGCCTGGGCTTCAGCACGTGACCCCCATTAGACTCAATTTTGGGGAGAGTTTTGATAGCAGACATTTGAACAAGAAAGTTGCTCTTGGTCAGAATCCCCATGTAGAAGCGGGGCAAGTGGATCAACCCTGCCTGTTCTGTTGGGAGTTCAACTCCAAGTGCACCTGTAACAAGAAACCATGCCAATTCAGACGCGAATGTTCTGAATGCAGAGGTCAGCACCCAAGCATTGTGCTTTTGGTTTGGGGCTCAATACCAGAACAGGGGCATAGGAGGGGTATGAAACCCAACAGTGGCAGGGGTACTCCTGTAAAAGGGACCCAGCCCAATTAAGGACAAGATTCTGGAAGCATCCTTGAGTTCTTACCCCCTTAGGGAGGATACCACCTATCTTTTAGAGGGTTTTAAGTATGGGTTTAGGATCCTGGCAGTAGGCAAGTGCAGAGCATTCTTTGTGTGGAACCTCCATTCTGTATGTGGGATGGAGGACATTGCTCAAGCTAAGATAGATAAGGAAGTAAACAAAGAAAGGGTGCTCGGCCCCTTCACAATGATACCTTTGAAGGACTTGCTGGTTTCACCTTTGGGCATAGTGCCAAAGAAGGCCCAGGGTGAGTTTAGATTAATTCACCATTTGTCCTTCTCAGAGGGGGTGTCAGTTAATGACGCTATCTCCCAAGAACTTTGTACCGTGTGCTTTACCTCCTTTGATGAGACTGTTTGCATGGTGAGGAAGTGTGGTGTGAGGGCCGAGCTGGCAAAATGTGACATAAAATCAGCATTTCAGATTCTGTCAGTTCACCCCTTGGACTTTAGTTTGTTAGGATTTCACTTTCAAGGATGTTTTACAGAGACATAACATTACCTATGGGCTGCTCAGTGTCCTGTGCTGCATTTGAGTGATTCAGTTCATTTATCGAATGGAAGCTTAGGACTACAGTGGGCTGTAACTCTATGGCCCATTATTTAGATGATTATCTTTTTGTAGGGCTAGGAATTCAGGCAGGTGCAGATTCATTCTGAACAGTTTTCAAGTGCTGGTGGAGGAGTTGGGTCTACCACTGGCAGAGGAAAAAATGGAGGGTCCAGCCATGTCCCTCACTTTTCTAGGTATAGAACTGGACACAGTGCAGCAGACATCACAGCTGCCTGAAAATAAACTATTGGATCTTAAGAACAGGATTGCTGCACTATTGCAAAAGCAAAATGTGTCCTTACACGAACTGCAAGAAATCGTGGGACACCTGAAATTCACTTGTAGAGTGGTGGCACGCGGGTGTGCATTCCTGCACTGGCTATGCAATGCCATGAAAGGTCTACATTGCCCACTTCATAGGACTAGAGTCACACATGGCATGAAATAAGATCTATGCATGTGGAGTCAGGTTTTGGCTGGCTTTAATGGAATATCCTTTTGGAGAGGTGAGATTGGACTGAAGGCTGACTTTCAGGTCCATTCAGACGCAGCAGGTTCACTAGGGTTTGGAATTTACTTTAAAGGAAGTGGGGTACCGGCACGTGGCCCAATGAGTGGCTTTCGACACCATCGACCATGGTATTCTTCTGGACAGGCTGGCTGGGTTGGGAGTTGGGGGCACTGCTTTATGGTGGTTCTGCTCCTTCCTGGCTGACCGTGTCCAGAGGGTGGTGCTGGGGGACAGTTGTTCTGCCCTATGGCATTTATGTCATGGGGTTCCTCAGGGCTCAATACTGTCCCCCATGCTGTTTAACATCTACATGAAACTGCTGGGAGAGGTCATCAGGAGGTTTGGGGTAAGTCAGCAATATGCTGACGATACTGAGCTCTACCTCTTGTTTTCCACCAATCCGGGTGAGGTGGTTTCTGTGCTGAACTCGTGTCTGGACCTGATAATGGACTGGATGAGGGTTAATAAATTGAAACTCAATCCAGACAAGATGGAAGTGCTGTTAGTAGGTGCTTCACCAGACAGGTTGGAGGGCCATTTCCCTGCCCTGAAAGGGGTTACACTCCCCCTCAGGGACAGGGTCCATAGCTTGGGGGTGCTCCTGGACCCCAGTCTAACTCTGGAGGCCCAGGTGGACTCGGTGGCCAGAGGCGCCTTCCTTCAGCTGTGGAAATTATACCAGCTATGGCCCTACCTCAACGAGTGGAGTCTCATGACAGTTACACACACACTGGTAACATCTCATATAGATTACTGCAATGCACTCTACGTGGGGATGCCTTTGAAGACGGTCCGGCGACTGCAGCTGGTCCAGAATCGAGCTGCATGGCTGGTGAGTCGTGGGGCCGCTAGGGAATATATCAAGCCGATTCTGTTTAAGTTACATTGACTACCAGTTGCTGCCCAAGCCCAATTCAAAGTTATTTTTTGACGTATAAAGCCCTAAATGGCTTGGGCCCTGGATACCTGAAGGACTGCCTCCTTCCATATGAACCTACCCGGCAGTTAAGATCTAACCAGGGGGCCCTTTTGAAAGAGCAGTCCCTTAAGGAGATAAGAGGGAGGGCTTGTAGAGAAAGGGCCTTTTCGGCAGCTGCCCCAGACTATGGAATGCCCTACCGACAGATTCGTCTGGCACCGACGCTGATGACATTTCGGCACCAGGTCAAAACCTTCCTGTTCCAGAAGGCTTTTAACTGAAATAATATCAGCTGTGGGTCTGATGGCAATTTTTAGAATATACATTTTAATTGCATTTGTAACGGGCAGACATAACATCACATGTCCGTCACAGCTGGGCAGTGAGTCATCAGCCAATGGTGTGACGGAGGGTGGAACTTAAGGGGAGGAGCTAGTATAAAAAGGGGGGGTGAAGCATGTGTGTGGGCAGATTGGAGATGAGCGTTTGAACTGAGGGTTTAAACTGATTATTAGTTATAGTGAGTGAGAGCCTGTCAGTGTGAGCCAGTGTTTATTAACTGTGATTGATCAATTGATTCTTTACCAGTGATTTACTATTTTTATTTTTCTGTAATCAATAAACCAGTTTTTGTCTTCAAAGTTACACTTGTCCTTCTTTTGATTTTTAAGGATAAGTTGGTGGCAGCAGAATTTTAAAGTAAAGTAGCAACCACTCTTTGAGGTTTGAGGGTGGCTTTTACAGCATTTTAATTATTTTGCCCTTTTATTTTGCCTTGTTATTGTATTTTAAATGCTGTAAGCTGCCGAGAGGCCTTCGGGTAGTTTGGGCGGCATATAAGTTAAATAAATAAATAAATAAATAAATAAATAAATAAATAAATAAATAAATAAATAAGAGCAACATTACCAGGGATTTAACATTTCTGGATCCCGCCCCCCAATATTAGGTGCACTTTGGCTATGGGTAGAGGAATGGTCAAACTCCATAGTACGTTTTTGGTGTGACAATCAAGAGGTTGTTTATATCATAAACAACCTTACATCACATTCAGAATGAGTAATGACATTGGTCAGGGTATTTACGTTACGGGTCCTGCAATTTAACACACTAGTCCAGGTTCAGCATGTACCTGGTTTAAACAATAGACTTGCTGATGCATTGTCGCGCCAACAGATCCAGCTGTTCAGGGAGCTAGATGCCGTGCCAAGGAGTTTTCAGAAGTTCTGCCCCTGGAGGTCTGGCAACTTGGCGTGAAGATGCATCAAGAGCAATAGGTTTGGCTCTGGCACTGAGGACAAGGAAAGGGTACTCGGCTGTGAGTATAGAGTTCCAGGAATTTAGGAAGATGGTCAACCTAGAGCCAGCCTGGCCAGCACCAGTTGAACATCTACAACAATTTATTGTCCATCTGAACAGAAAGGGTCTAGCACCTGGAACGATACAGGGCAAGTTATCAGCACTTGCCTTCTATGCTAAAATTAATGGCTATCGGGATCATTCAGCGGATTACTGCATTAAAAAGATGATCGAAGGATAGTCCAAAGAGAGGGGTAGAGTTCAGAATACTAGAACCCCCATTTTGCCTGTATTACTAGAACGTGTTTTCAGGCAATGGGAGGCATTATGCAGGGATGAATACGAAGTGGCCCTATTTAAAGCGGCATCACTATTGATGTTCTTTGGGGTCCTTAGGATCAGCAAGGTAGTTGCATCCAGAAAGAACGACAAGTCTAGGCTGGCTCTGCGATAACAGGATGTTAAGGTCAGAGATGGGAAGGTGCAAATTATTATTGGGCGATCCAAGGCCAACCAAATAGGCAAAGGTGCCAGCTCACACTGGCACAATGTAGCCAGGACAGCATCTGCCCTGTTTTATTTTATTTATTTATTTATTTAATTTATATGCCGCCCACACTACCCAAAGGTCTCTCAGCGGCTGTTAAAGCCACTGAGACATATTTGGAGGTAAGGGCACAGGATCATGGATATTTCTTCAAACACAATGATAATTCACCTTTGACAAAGTATCAGTTTTGGAAAATGACGGATGTAGTGCTGAATAGGGTAGGAGTTGAAGGAATGAGGTTTGGTACCCACTCATTCAGAATTGGTGCAGCTTCCACTGCAGCAGCCCTGGGTTACAGCTCAGAGGAAATTAAGAGATTAGGTCAGTGGTCATCATCCAGGTATCGTAGATACATTAGAACACTCCCTAATGTCTAAGCAGGGGCCTGCTTTTTTGTTATATCTCCACAGGTCTCTTAGAAGTGGCAGGGCAGAGGCACATTTTGATTGTTGGCCACAGTTATGTATAATGGGCAGAGCAATATGCTGCTGCATCCCCTTGGGAGTGTGACCTGGGCCTTGGAGCCAGAGTGCACATTGCATGGAAAGGTCTGTGCGGAATACAGTGGAGCCAGCTGTGCAGGATGGTGGATTTCAGCCAGTTCCTGCTGGATTTGGTAATGGTACACCTTGGCAGCAATGATTTGGCCAAGGTCTCTGGTAAGGCGTTAATCCTGGACATCCTACACAACCTGAAATAGTTGAAGGCTAAGTACCTGGCCATGTATATCGTATGGTCCACGATCATTCCTCAGTTGGCATGGAGGGATGCCAGATATTTCCTCACTGTTAACACGGCATGCAGGGGTGTTAACCAAGAGGTCTGCAGAGCAGTCTTCAGTGGCCTTGGATCAGTGATAGGTCACCAGAGGATCCAATTGGATAGGCCAGAGTTTTTTCAGAACGATGGAGTCCATCTGTCCAATTTGGGTTTGGATGTGTTCTTGGAAGACATCAAGGGGGACCCTGCTTGTTGAGCTTGATAGGCTCGATGGTGGGCATGGGACCTAGCCGTGATAGCCCCTATGCTGTGGCAGGTAGTACAGATAAAACTTTTTTTTTCCTGGTGAGTCCCACTGCAAACTCAGGTAAGCTAACAACCCACCAGACCTCCCAGCGCTGCGGATCATTCAATTTCAATGCTTGAGGGGAAAGATGCACTGGGCCGCAACCAGACCAACAGTCAACAAGTAAAGATTGCTCAAGGTCTGGGGGTGGTCAAATTGTGGCTGGCTGGGTTCTTGCTGTCTTTAAGACTGCGAGAACCTGGGGCCGGGGACTCGCCCATTTATTGTTTAAGGGGTATGTTGAGACCTCTGTGATTTACCTGTTTCTGCACTACGGCAGCCCCCCCCTTTGCCAAAGGATGGCAACTTTGATTTATGATCAATAAAGTGTGGCCAGTGTTTTAACCCATAATACTTGTCTCACATCTTTATTCTGGGGTGGGGAGGGCAAATGCACACATGCAAGTTGTTAAATATCATGTCCCATGTTTGTATGTTATTGATTTTATTGGAATGAGCTCTGGTTACAGCACAACATATATGTATATTGTACTGCAGTGAATACTCTGCTCACAATCTACATTCAACCCCAGTGGATTCAGATAGATGACTCAAGGTTAACTCAGCCTTCCATCTTCCCAAGGTCTGTAAAGTGATTACTCAGCTCACTGAGAGGGGCAATGTCTAGCCTGCCTAATCGAATTGAATTGTAAACCACCCAGAGAGTGCTTTAAGCACTATGTGGGTGGCATATAAATAGCACACTTTGCTGTTGCTTTTTTATTATTATGAACCTTCTTGCAGTCTCTGTGTGTCTTCACACAAATATTGCCTAGCAATGGAATAATCTGTTCATATATTCTCAGAATTTTTTAAAGTCACAGTAGGAAGACTGGCTTCTGAGAGCAAGGTCTAAGAGACTTTACTCCCTGTTTTCAGCTTACATCCAATGAAGTACCATTGGCTCAGCGAGATCTACAACTAAATAAATCTGTGGGTATGCACCATACTATTTTCATTCCCTGGAGGTGCATGTCATGGGAAAATAAGAACCCAACAAAGTTCATGTCCATTCTCATTTGACATTTAGTTCCTCTGAAACTAGAATTGTAGGAGGAAGAACAATATAATAGAAATAATAATATATTCCTCTAATACGAAAAACAGATAGTTAAGAATCTTCCCATCGGTTTAGAAGGGAAATGGAAGCACACAAGAATGAAGTATAGCTTATAATGACAGCCAACATTGTACCAGCTTAGTTCCACATGTAAGGATAAAGAATTACAACATTCTTGTCATCACCATCTAAGGATGGTGTATAATTTCCTGGCACTCTCAGTAATACTTTTACATTAATAAGGACTAGAAAAACCTATCTATTTTTATTTTAAAAATGGCACAGTTCCTACAAATTGCATGGATTGTCCAAAACTAGGATTTCTGTTGATTTATAGCAGAATTTAGGAATTTGACTTCAAAACTCTGCATGAATTTTTTGCCTCTTTCCTAACAACCAGCCCATTCTTCTGTGGGTGTTGCTTGGTTTCAAAAAAGGAAAGGACACAAAACACATATTGCACAAATTACAGAGACTTTCAGAGAGGAAAACAAACTTTTGGTCTCACTCATGTCCAGAGATGAGGAATCTCACAGTCTTGAAAATTTCTCATTGAGGGGGTCTCAAGGTGTTGTGACAGTTTTAAATGAATGAGAATGAGGAACTCAGTGAGAATTCTTTCCAATCCTAGCCAGACGTTGGGCAGTCCTATATCCAGGCTTGGGAGGAAGCCTGTCTCAGCTTCAACAACAACTGCCAAGAAGAAGGATGGCAGTAGGGAGAACTACAAAGAAGGGAACCCTTAAGAGAAATAGTGAAAATGAATCATGCTCTTTGCTCAGTTCAACTGAAAATGGGGGGGGGGTTTGCTCATCCAGGACATTTTGCTGTCTAAAGTAGTGGCCGTATTCCACACATACACACGAGCGCGCGCGCGCGCGCACACACACACACACACACACACACACACACACAGAGGAGGGGAGGGAGAGAGAGAGCACTGAGGTCAGCACATACCATACCAGTAAGACACCAGTTTCTAATTCCACATGTCCCTTAGTCTCCACCATAGCCACAATGCCACTTGAGGTAGGTTGGTTCAGACTGTTGAATGTCAGAATTCCTGCAGCTGGTGAATGCTGAATGCCAGGTAGTAGACATCCTTGGCCCTTCTTTTATTTCCTCAAAGGTACTTATGCCTAATTCTCTTTTCTTCAAGGGATAGTGAAAACACTGTATTGTTTATATACTAGAACTTTGAACCTATGGCCCTCTTGATAGTATTAGATTCCAACTCCCATGAGCCACAATCATCAATAAGTAGTAGTCAGAGAGGATGAGAGCTAGAAGTCAAAATGTCTAGGTGGTCACATATTCTCTATCTCAGTCCCAGATAATAGGTTGGAGCCACATTTAGTCATGCATAAAGTAAATTCATAAGGCCCCATTGAAATAACTGGGAGAGAGTTAGTTATTATTAAATTCCAATGATTTTGCTGAGATGAGTGTACAGTAGGTTCACTCTAAGTATGATTAAATTTGGATGCAATCCAATATATAAGGACTAATGTTTAGGGCAAGTTGTTAGGGGAAATGGAGATGGTATCAGGCATTTCATAAAATTATCAGTAAACAGTTCTTATTATATTGTTCCATATTTCTCTGGCAAATCTTCAAAGTAGTCACTGATTTATCCACAATGATTGCCTTCTCTCATGATCTGCCCCTCATCTATATAAATTGTTCCAATTTCTGTTGTGCTAGTTACAATTCTGTTCACTGAACTGATATTGTGCTCAATTAATGACCCTGGAGTCCTGCAATCGCAAACTTTTCCTCACTTATAATTTGGCTGCCTCAGGGATGCCAATGATGGCAAATAAAAATGGTAATGGACATTAGAAAGAACATGATGGACTCTCTGGGCAGGGAGCTGAGTTTTGGTAAGATGACACCTTGAATTGATAGCAGAATATTGTACATCATGTAATGAGTTTACAGCATACAGTGCTATCTGACTTGCTCAAAATAGCAGCTCTTCCTCTTGTGGATAAACAAAAGCAAATCTAAGTGAAAATGGGCATATGTAAGAGGGAGATGTTCAATCTCTGTTGTCTTTCACTGCTCACATGCTTTTGTATTATTTCCAGGTTCTGGCTTGCTTCCCAGTGCTTTAGCACTGATTACTTTATTTGTAGCATGAAGTGTTACCAAGAAAAGAAAAAAGAAAAAGAAAAAGGAGAGAGAACCTAAGGGAAAAAAGAAATCAAAGAAGCACTGGTTGGCACTAGAATAATAAATCTCTTGCCCATATAACCCTGCTTTTTTTCTAGCTCTGTTTAATGTGGAAGATACTTTAGATGAAAAGGAGGTAAGGATAATAGGGACTCTAGGAACTACAGCAATGTGGTTGGTCTTGCCAGCGTTCCCCATTTACCGTTGTTTTTCAGATGCTAACATATAAGAGAGATGATTTGGTGGTGCTTCTGCCTACATCTAGCCTTTGTCCTTACTGATACTTAAGGCATTAAAAATGCATTATGCTTGACTGAAGCCTTAGTTACATCACAACAATGTCAACATTCACACTAAGGATAGGTATCTCTGTTTCGTTTCTCCTTTTTGAGAAAGCATTCAGTCATGTAACCTTGTGCCTGAAAATTACAGTTTTACAGCCAAGAGGCAGGTTTATTGCCTGAATAAATGAAACCAGAGAAAGAACAATCAAATACTTGAGAAAATACTTCTTAACCTACTTTTACTTTGTCCTACAGATTCAAGTTTCATCTCATCAGGAAGCATGGATGATGATAATGTTTCATCATAATGTTTCTTTGCATTGCCGGTGTAGGGGGAAGAACCAAGGGCCAAGCATAAACATTAAGAGAAGTGAAGTCCTAAAAAATTACAGTTAAAGGGGAATGCTTACAAAATTATTTAGTTTTCATTTTCCGGAAGCAAACAAGTAACTATTGCTAATTGTTTTAAACTGATAACCAGAAGGCTTGGAATGACTCCAGTTATTGAAATGTTGTTGTTGCTGTTGTCCATGTTCAGATTTTTATTCTTGTTACAATTATATAACTTAGAGATAATTAGATTTATTAATTTTGAGGGACATGGCTATGTTAATCTGTTGCAGAAAAAACAACAAAAAGTGTTGTGGTGCCTTAAAGATCATCCCATTTTCTTTGGCACAAGCTTTCAAAGACTTAAGCTTACTTTATGAAATGTATCAAACAGTGAGTTCCAGTACATGAATGTTTATGCCAAATAAAGCATGCAAGGTCTTTAAGGTGTCACAAGACTCCAATATATAGTAGCACAATTAAGTCTGGCAGTAGGAGACAAAGCAAGCAATTAGATGAAATAGAAAGAGAAGGCAGTTGGATAACAGCTGTAAACACATGGGAGTTGTTCTCCAACATCAACTGGAGGGACATATCCCTGGTGCCAAGGGACAGTTGCAGCCCCTTGTCAAGGTAAATTTCCAGGCCTGAGCAGTACAAGTGTCTTAATGAGCAGCCATAATAAAAGATGTGTTCAAATGCTGAGTCACGGTGACTCAGGAGGGCTGGCTCTTGGATGATGCAATGTCTAATATGATTGGACACAGCCAGATGTACAAATGTATATATGTGGACTTTGTATAGATGATGTGTTCTTCTTTTCCTGATGAGTATCATGCTATCATGCTGCCGGTTTGCACTTCTGTAAATATTCCTCTAAATACACTTCTGGTGCTGGAGAAGCTGCTTGTGTGTGCGTGAGTCATTTTACCACCTGGACCTGAAGTCACTCTGCTAAATTTCCGTGTACTTGCGCTAACACCCCTTATGTTGCTTCTGTAGCAGAAGGCAACTGCTGACCTTAAAGCTACAGCACCAATGCTGGCTCTACTGTTAGGCAAAGTAAAGCAGCTGCCTTAGTATCATAAAAGAGCTTTTAAAAATCATGTTCTCCAGTGTGTTGTTGTTATACATGAAGTGCCAGGGATAAGGAGAGGATCTTGCAGTATTTTCTGCTTCATATACCAGAGAAAATGTAAATGTCTTTGAATACAATGTGCCTTGATGTTGGGTGAGCATTTGCTGCTATGCCTCACGCACCAAAATATCATGAGCCACTCATGTGCAACATCACCCTGTGGCCAAAGAAAGTCCCTAGATCTTGAACAATGTTGAAGATAATATATTAATCATAATCCTAATTATTATCTTGTATATCAATGGCAAATAGCAACACGTCAGCTATCATGGTGATGTAGAGGCTAAAAAAACTGTGTTTTCTTTAGCGTTTTGCCAGTTACAAGTTTTTAATTGGTTAGTACCTTTAATTAAATCTCAACTCACTAATAGTTGGGGGGAGTTTGAATCAGGATGATGTAAGTGAAGAGCTCATTTATTGGGGGGTATGTTTTGGTATATTAGTGTAAAAAGGAAAGACATGTACACTATTAGCATGTCACATTTTTTCAACAATCACCAGTAACCCTGGTGATTGTTGAAAAATTACCAGTTTGTGATTTATCTCATATAGCTTTAATAACTGAGAAGGGCAACTGTCTTAAAAATGTTGCCCATTGAAATATTAATTTGTATGCCCATCTCTCTCTCTCTCTCTCTCTCTCTCTCTCTCTCTCTCTCTTTGTATTTAGTTAATTAGTTGGCTAAAGAAACAGATGGTTGGTCGAGCAAAAAAAAAAATTAATCAGTGGATAGCCCCAGTGGATACATATGTGTGTACAATAATATACCATCCATATCCAGTGTAAGACAGCTGTTACCTGAGATGAAACTGTTCACACAATCTGTGCACCT
Source organism: Pogona vitticeps (assembly GCF_051106095.1). NCBI lineage: Eukaryota > Metazoa > Chordata > Lepidosauria > Squamata > Agamidae > Pogona > Pogona vitticeps. The sequence goes on along the minus strand of NC_135787.1, from coordinate 80,627,626 downwards.
CTTAAAGCATAAAGGTAAGTGATGGGTATACTCTATTATAGTTGTGGTGCACTCTGCCATCTAGGAGAGAGACAGCATGGACTTCCCAAAACAGCTAATATACACAGAGCCAATAACATTTCCAAATGTATGAGAGATCCCGAGAGTCTGAAATTCTATAAATGTACTCTCTGGGGAGGTTAGGAACCCTCTGAAGGATTGTTCGCGTTGGAATGGTGCCTTTATTAACAACGAGATGCAGTGTTCTCATGCTCTTGAGGATTTGCCTGTCCCATAAGGAAAAGATCCAGATAAGGCCCAGGGAACTTTGAGGAGATGAAAAAGTGGTGCAGACATTGCTGAACACATACCACAAGCCTATCCTATGCAATCAAGCAGGTCATTTAAAATGCTATCATAATCACCACCACCACTTTCTTTGTCATTATTATTCTGAAATTATATTTTAAAACATTTTATTGAACTTATAGCATGGCCCACAGTGAGGTTTTTCTTGCCATGTCTCAAACTTGGCCCATTTTTGCTATTTAGTTTAATGTTGTCCCAGTCTTACAACACTCTTGTCTACTCTATTGTATGAATGCTGTGACTATTTTGGTCCTTTGCATTGTAAAATCATGAATTATCTCCCCTGAGTCAATTTCTCTTACAAAGTCTTGCTCTTATGATGGGAGAGAGTACCATAACCATTTTTTATTCCATGATAGTTAGTTCCACTAGTTTCTACCACAGTCTCTGGCAGGATGCAAAGTATTTGGCTATTCACACTTGATTGAAAATTACATGCTGTTTTGTGAATTTTGTCCAATGAAAGAAGCGGGAATTGTCCATATTCTTTTTGAATGATGGTCTTTATGATTCTGACCATTCCATGTGCCCATCCTCCTGGTTTCAGTGCCTTTGATGATTATGTCATGTTGGCCTTGCAGAAAGGACCCTAATATTTCTTGAGAGCACGTCATGTGTGCAAACACAACATTTTTCTATCTCTTAAAATGTCCTGTGGTCAAACTGTACAGTACAGATAGTACATCACTGGAAGGGGAAATTACATTAATTTCCCAGAGATGTGATTCCAGCTGACTTTCATGCCTGAGCAATCATACTTCCAAATGAAGCCTGTGTACCTCCCATAGATCAATCAGAAAATAAAGTGAGCTAATTTGCAAACCACAAGGAATATGAAAAGCTCATGCTGTGACAATTGCACACCTTTTGAGCATAAGAATTTCTCCTTTTTTAATGATAAGCCAAATACAATGGATAGCTTGACCCCTGGAACTGTAAAAGCTGCACATTTTGGATGTATGAGCCAGTCAGTTCAAAATATTGCTTGTTTTGCTCTAGCACTGCTTCTGCCTGGTTCTAGAAAATCTCACAAACCCTGCATAAAATGTATATAGGTAAAGGAAAGTAAGCTTTCATATATTTCCTCAAGCATGCCTTCAGTATTCAGTATGTTTCCTCATAGGCTGTATTCAAGTATACCTTATTATTTGTTGTCTGTTTATTTTCTGAAGCAAAAGCCTTGTGAAATCTAAACTTCATGAAAGAGCTTATCTTCATATTCATAGAGGGAACTAGGGATGTACAAATTAGTTCTGCCACCTCCGACTCCAACCTTCTTATACTGATGAGCTAGTAGTGGTGTAAAGATGTTTGCACAAATACAATTACAAAACTCTGCAACACTGGAAACCTAGCAAGGTTTCGCCATCATACTGTGTTGACTTTAAAATGATTTCTTCTCCACTACAGACCTTCCCTGTCAACAGGGAGAGGTTGGGAACTGAGAAGGCAAGGTTGAAGGAGGTTTCTCTCACTCCTGTTACATCTTTTAAACAGAGAACACTGGAATGGTATTCTACAATGCAGATGAGATGATACTCCAAGGAAGGTTCACCATCACACGTTTGGGGCAGGCTCTTGCAATACCTGTGATCCAGAATACCTCCTTAATGTTACAATATGGTACAAAACATTTGTTTACAAGCAGTGCCTCACTACTTGTGAACAGCCACTTCCAGAAGTGGAACTGACTGGAGTGGTTGTTACAGGATAAAACCAGCCCATGTGAAAAAGGCCACAGTAAGAATATATGGTAAGAAATATAACTCTTTTGTTTTCAGTATTTAGAAACCAAAGTGTGAAGTATTACCTGGTAGAATTCAAACATTAGGAAAAAGTGTTATTCTATGCAGATGGAAAAATCTATCAATTTACAAGCTGAAACTCTTTTTGGATTGTATGGGGAGCTAGAAAGCATTTTGCAGGAACTGAACATGCTAACTCTGAGTTAACCCACATTGCATGATTATGAAACCAAGTGCAATTAGCAATTGCCAGAAGGCATTAAGCAATTAAATTGAATTACTAATTAAGTAATTATGGATCTTGTGAGTGGCTCACTATAACATGTGGGGAAATATATTTTGCTATACAAGAGTTTTGAAGCAGAACATTTCTTGAACTATTGTAGCTTACTTTGTAATGTCCTAGAAGAAGACACCCAGAAAGTTGCTGTGCCTTCATTCCATTTCAGCTGCTTATTGGTACCACCACTGGTAATATAGATCAGTGGTCCCCAACCTTGGGCCTCCAGATGTTATTGGACTTCAACTCCCAGAAATCCTGGCCAGCAGAGGTAGTGTTGAAGGCTTCTGGGAGTTGCAGTCCAAGAACATCTGGAGGCCCAAGTTTGGAGACCACTGATATAGATGAAGCATTCAGGGGACCTTTCCAAAAGCAAGACCAAATATGTCATCCTGCAAAGCATCAGAGCCAGTGACAGCTCCTTTTTGTTATGGTAAGTGAATAAAGTGAGAGCAAGGCTTTCAAATGTTGTCATTCTTTGTGACAGGTGAAGAACAGAAGAGTTCTGTCTCATGGAAGCTATCCACAAGGAAAGCCCACAAGGAGGACATCAATACTATAGAGTCCTCCTACTCATATTTCCTAGTAACTAACACTGAGTGTTGAGTTCCATATTGAGTAGCACTCTTTGAGGTAATGACTTGGTCTCTGTCATCTTCTCAAGCTCTCCTCCCTTTCTAACATCTCCAGCTGTCCTCCAGGGTTCTTCAACCTCTTCATCCAACTCTCCTCATAATGTCCTCAGTCATGGCTTTGAGAGAACCATTTGTATAATGCCTCTCAAAGGTCCCTCCAGGATAGATTAAATCTCCATCACTATTCCTACTCAACACAGCAGTTGGTGCTCAGTGCCCCTCATCTTTCCTGTCTCCCAAGTGGGAGAGGGTTACTGTAGCCACCAGCCTCCTCCAAGGAGACTTTGTTATTGCTAAGTGTGGTAGGCATTGTTTTTACTAAGTGTGGTAGATCTCTCACCAGATTTACCTGGTATCATCAGAAATTAGCTGATTGGCTGAAAGAATGCAGGAGAAAAACCAATCAAGAAGAGCCTGTAGAAGATCTGAAAGAGAATGAGAAGAGAGTTAATTGTTTTCCAAGGAGGGAGGCTGGATTTTAGAGTGGGCTATAACTAGAAAATAATTACTTTGTATTTGAAAGGGGAGATGATCGGTTGTGTGGAAGCTAAAATGTATGTCAATGTAACTTTGTAGTTTTACCAGTAGTTTCACCAGTTGTTATGTTTCTATAAAGATCTTATTTTTACATTTCAAGCTTAAAACCGTTTGGGCTCCTATGGTTTGGGCTTAAAGAAAGCCTAATAAAAGTAAGGGCAATTTAAAGGTGATTCATTGGGTGAAGGTGGACATACTAAGCAACTTCTTCTTTTTAATTCCTTAGAGTAAAATACTTCAGAGTCACTTGACAGAGCCCTATGTGGTCTTCTAAGGCCCAAAAGAAGTATGTTTCAGGTAGGTTTTCCAGGTCAGTGGTAGCCTATTTCCTGTGATATGGGTGCCAAAACTGAGACCACAAAGTGCTTGCTTGTGGTACTACATGGCATGTTGTGATATCAAAGGGGAGGAGGAAGGGGGAGGGGAGGAAAGTATTGAGGGAGAAAAGGAGGTGGTTTTTGTTTATGAAAATGGGCATGATGGGAACCTGGGCAAATAGGCCCACAATCCAAGTTAAACCTGACTGCATAATATGGCAACTCAGAACATTTTCAGATGGCCACACAGGTGCCAAAAATTATCTAATAGCTGCTGTACTTGCCACCATTCTTGCCTGTGTCTGCATCACATATGGTCTTGCCTATAGAACAGACAATGCATGGGGAGGTTTTTTTTTTTTTCCAGGCCATGTACTACTGGCTGCAGGCCTTGTGCAACAAAAAGGCTCACAAATTGCAGCAGTAATATCTGAATTATCTGAATTGCTTCAGATAATACAATAGACCCACTTGCTCTCTCCTGTGACCATTCTCTTCGCCCTTAGCTTTTTGGTGTGCAGATTGCAAAAAGGTGTGTCACACATGCAAACACCATTCTGTTGAGCCAATTAGTCCTGGCCGAAACTGGGAGTGGGTAGAGATAGATACTCAGACTTTAAATCCACTATCACATAGACAGACATCAATTTTATTCCTTCTCCAGCTCTCTTCCACCTGAGGTTTATCTCCTGACTAGAGACCTGGACAAACAGAATTCCCTGAGACTTCAGTTGGCACTTTTAAACTTGGCAACCCAAATTCTGTGGATCCCATATGATGCTTTTACTGCACAGGATTACAACTGAAATATGAAAAAATAATATATAGGTGTATAAAGCTGTTCTTATACATCTCTGGTATGTATCAGTTTTCTATCCCCAGCTCCTTCTCACCTTACAGTGAATGTTTGTTAGGTTGCCTTTTCATGGCCTCCACTGTCTAATGCATACTTTAATAATATGCTTTTGTTCTGCCCTTCAGGACAAGTGTTTATGGTTAGTGACGGGTAATTCACCACTTAGTACAAAACAGTATAGTTGAAAACTCTAGGTTGGAAGTTGCTGCTCCCAGGCAGATGCCTGAGACCATTCTGAGAAACATTTTAAAGGATATTCCCCCAGACATTTTAAGTGTTTTGCAATGATCCAAAGGAGAGGGCAGGAAATGGAGACATGAATTATGACATTGACCTTAAAAGCATTAATTATACATATTTTGTCAAGCAGCATTTATGTCTGTCTGTCCATAATGTAAAATAAAAATTTGTATTACATAGTTCTGTTTAGGCTGTGAGTGAGAAAATATATTTAAATTTCAGACTTAATTTTGCCCCGAGTTGAGGGAGAAACAACTCACAATGTCATGCTTACCTGTTCTGCAGGCCTGTTTATACTCCTGCCTGGAGATAGAATACAACAATGTGATGTATTTATTGCTAATCTTTATTTTTATGTCTCTAAAGTTCTTTTTTTATCTTGCCGTGATAAATACAGTCCATAGTTTTTATATTTTATCTCTCTTTGATCTCACTGATTACCACTGCTATACCCTCTTGTATACACATACCAGCTACTGAGAACAGTACTTTTTTGCATCTGATGATGTGGACTCCACAAAAGCTTATATCACAATACATTTCTTGGCCTGTTTAGATGCTGCAATACTCTTTGTTGGTAGACTGCAGCACAGACTAACATGGCTACTCCTCTAAGAAAGCTACAATGGTTAATACTCCAAGTAGCCTGGGTTCATACATCCATTCTGAGACTGCAGTACAGTAGTGCAGCTGTTGAGTAGCACAAGCCCTTGCCTTCCAACATGCCTTAGCCCTAGTGCTAGACTCAAGGACTAGTGCTCCCATCAGCTTTCACTTGCCTGACCAGTAGAGAGTAGATGATGGGAATATTAGTTCAACATTTGGAGGACTGAAAGTTCTTCAGACTTGTCTCTAAGACTCTCATCCTGAACTCATGAAGGCAAAGATCGCATAAGCCAGTTCTTCACACAATGTCGTGTTCAAAAGAAAAGTCCAATCTACACAGGGAGATCTATGTGGAATGGGTGGTCATTTCACACCTCCATCATTCTGTTGATGCAGCACATATTTGCACACTGAGACTTAATGTACCACTATGACGGACATGGATAGCAGTCAGAGCTTGGGCATTTATTTTTCATGTGGTAATGTAGTAATACATTAATGCTAAATATCTCTTCAGGAAAAAAATTAGATGCCCCTGATTTCTCATTTTTGTAACACATTATTAACATGTGGTTCTCTATATTGCTATCCCAACCCCGGAATAAAGATGTGAGACAAAAATGTGGGTTAAATATGGGCCACTTTATTGGTAACATCAACTATGATAATGGCAATCCATTGCCAAAAGACAGGGGGCCTGCTGTAGTGCTGAAACAGGTGAAAGGCAGGGGTATGCCGACACCCCTTAATCAATAAATGGGCGAGTCCCCAGCCCCAAGTTCCCATGGTCTTCAGACAGCAGGAACCCGGCCAGCCACTAGTAAACACCCCCAGACCTCAAGCCATCTTTCACTGATGACTGTTGGTCCAGAAGTGGCCCAGCACATACTCCTGCCACAGACACTGCAAGCGCACGATTCCCAGTACTGGGAAGTGGGATGCAGTGTTGGCTTACCTGAAATTACAATTGGGACACACCGAAAATACCTGTTATTTCCGCACTACCTGCCTCTGTGACCAAAATTTGTCCACCAAATGCCAACAACCCTTATCCAGTTTGGGATAGGTGAAAATCCCCCCCCCGTCCAAGAGCCAATCAGGATGAAGGTCAAATATTCCTATCCAGCCCCTGAAAGGTGACCAGAAAAGCTCACACTAGTAAAAGAGAGGGTGGGTGGGAGCCCAAAAAGGAAGAGGGCAGTGTGAGGGGGGAAAGTCCTTTAAATACCTACGGCTTTCCCACCCCTCGCACAATGTCTCATGAGACTTAAACGCAGTTACGCTCTATCCCAGGTGGACAGCAAGGGTCAGTCACATCGGCAAAGGCAATGCCTTGCCAGCGATTGCAGCATTTCTAACAAAGATATAATTAACAAAGTATGAATTTTCTATAACAAATAGAAAAATGGTTAAAAATGGTCAAAACTCCACTGACTCTTGAAAAACAGTGCTTTAGAAACAATAGGTAAATATTACTCATTTTGACTTTTAAAAGTTGCTACATTACCAGTGCTATGCTGTTTCACAAAACACTTGTACTTCTACAGTCTGATGTGTTTCCTGATGAGCACCATTGGACCAAACCATATAGGTATGAGAATATTAACATTATCTATTTTACTCACATCTAAAAATATGCACATGAGTCTTCATGCATGAAGAAACTAAATTGAGAAGCATCTGATCAGAGGTTTTGTTCATAAGCTATAAACCATATCCATTAATAAATGAGAGACAATATCAATAGTATCTTGTGCATTTGAAAATCAAGTATAAACGACCACTTCCTTGAATGCTTTTAACTAAACCCAAGATATGCTAGATACTGAAGCTTTGCCCACATTAAGTTTTTGTGCAATTAAATTAGAATAGATTAGATGTCACTCATGAATTATCTCCTGTTCTTCTACAGTAATTTATTTAATTGGCCTCAGTGATCCACTCCGAGCTTTCTGATCTCTAGTGAATTTGTTCTGCCCAGAAGCAGACTTTTCAGGATATATATCTGAATTCCTCCTCACCTCATTGCTCACTTCCTCCCAGATTCTCAAGTGACTGTGTAACTAGATGTTCAAGAGCATTTAGCACCAGTCATCAGGAAACAGCTCCTAGATCTTTTAAAAAGTGCTCCGTGCTCCCTTCTGATCATATATTGCCACCAAAATGTACTTTTATATCTCATGAAAATTTATTTCTCATTAAATGTTGAAAGGACGGAAGATGTTAGTCAGGTCCAACCTTTAGGTAGAAGAGTATCCTGGAGAAAAAGGCATGTGGACATGTGGATTGGCCTGACCTACATATATAAGGCCTATGGAATGGGTTACTGACCTATTGACCTACTTATCAAATGGCATTGAGGAAATCTTTGCTTTGTTTCATAAATGGCATGAAAGACTGTCTCATGTTGACAAACGCAGTTTATTCCAGCCTGGACTTTTGCATGATGGAATGAACAAGAAGACAGATACCTCATTGCAACAAGGCTTTGGCCAAGCTAGGAGATAAAGGAACAGTATGAACAGGCTACATACAGATTTTGATATTTTCAGTGGCTCCGGGCCCAAAGTGTACCCTGATAAGATGCTATGGTTACTTTGTGTGCTGCAGGACAAAGGGATGATTTTGCTTTCTGGTAATAAAGAGAAGTGGTGGCAGCAAGAGTGTGTAGTAGCGTGGTGGGCATTCTGAGAGGCCTGAGTAGGAGGTGACCTCAGAGTGGCTTAGCCACGTTACAATGGCCATCAGCCAATTTGCTTAATTTGATCAGTGCTATAACCTAGGGGTGCTGCTGTGGATGCTGCTCCAATCCTAAAATAATGGGTTCTGAATCTCATGGCTATAACACCTACCCTATTCAACACTAAATCCATCAATTGCCAAAACTGATATTTAGTCAAAGGTGACTTATCAGCATGTTCGAAAAAAATACCCTGCTTCTTTACCTCTGAATTCAAGATAAACTTGTGCTGCCTCAACAGGACATATGCTTTTGATACAACAACATCCCAAGACCAATTGCTTCCCCTTACCTATCTGATTGGCCTTAGATCTCCGAATATAGATTTTTAAACGAATATAGACTTTTTAACATCCGGCCACTGTAAGGCTGTATGAGAGGTTTCTGCCTTCCCTCCTGCTACTAACTCGCTAATCCTAAGGACACCAAAAATGCTACCAAGGCCGCTGCCTTAAATAGTACCACCTCATAATGATCTCTACATAAACTTGCCCATTGCTCACATATGTGCTCCAATAGAGCTGGGGAAATGGGTGTTCTGGTATCAAACACCCTCCCCCTCTCCTTAGACCATCCCCTAACATTTTCTTTATCCTATAATCCCCAGAAAAATCATTGTATCCATTTATCTCTGAGTGAAAGGCAAGCACTGATAGCCTACTTTGTATAGTACCAGACGCCAACCCTTTCCTATGAAAAAAACACTATAAATTGCTGCAGGTGTTCTACCGGAGCTGGCCAAACTTGGATCAGCTCCACACTCCTCCTAAATTCCTGAAGCTCAATACTCACGGCTAAATAACCCTTATTCGTCTTTGGAGCCAATGCCAAACCTATTGCTATGGAAACTTCACACCAATATGCCAGACCTCCGAAGGAAGAACTTCTGGCAGCTCCCTGGCTTCTGGGGCTAGCTCTCTGAAATGCTTGATCTGTTGGCGTGAGAGAATGTCATCTATCCCATTGTCTAAACCTGGCACATGTTGGGCATGCACCACTATATTAAATCACAATGCCCTTAAAGTAAAAGCCCGAACTAACTCCTTAACTCTTTCAGAATGCAATGAGAGGTTATTTATCATATAGACAACTGCTTGGTTGTCACACCAAAAATGAACCACTGAATTTCCCCATTCTTCCACTCAAAGCCACAAGGCCCCCACAATCGGAAAAAAATCCAAAAATGTAAGGTCCCTTGTGATGCCCTTGTGATGCCAGTTCTCGGGCCAAGTGCCCACACACCATTTGCCATGAAAATAAATCCCAAATCCTAAGGCTCCTGCCGCATCTGAATTCACTTGGAAATCTGATCTTAAATGTTTTTCATACCTAGCAAGGCACTAATTCTATTTCTAAGGTCCACAAATTTATTATGGCAGAGCCTAGAAGTTTGTTGCATCATGCCAAAGTCGATGCCAAGAAAAGTAAGGGAAGTAACCGGTCCCTCTGTTTTCTCTTCCACCAACGGCAGCCCCAGCTCTCTTGCCATGACTTGAAAACTGTCTAGTATAAATCTACACCTCCCTGAGTTGCTCCTCCCACAAAATAAAAAATCATCAAGATAGTGAGCTGTAGAATTACAATGCACCCTTTGTCTGATTTTCCATTCAATAAACGTACTAAATTTTTCAAAGGCAGCGCATGAAACCAAACAGCCCATAGGTAAAGCCCTATCCATATAATATAATCCCTGAAATTGAAAACCTAATAAATTGAACTCCAGGGGATGAACAGGCAAAATGCTGAATGCCAATTTGATATCACATTTTATCAGCTCTGCCCCTATACCATTAGCCCTAACCATATTAACAGCCTCATCAAATGAGGTGTACATAACCGTGCACAATTTGGAGTGGAAGGAATCATTGTCAGAAGCCCCTTCTGGGAAGTAGAGATGATGAATTAAGTGAAACTAGAGCGAGATTTTTGGGTACAATTCCTAAAGGAGAAATTCTCAAATTCCCCGTGGGAGGTTCAAGAAATGGTCCCAAGACCCTACCCTATTTTACTTCTTTATCAATCTTTTTCTGAACAATCGCCTCCATTCCAACTATTGAACAGAGGTTCTTATCCATAAAGGCCTTGCATTCCCCAATTGCAGGGATCCTAAACCCATAACAAAAACCATTCAATAAGTACTGTTCATCCTCTTTATGGTACCAAACTTCTAAAATCCCATCTTTAATTGGTCTGGGCCCCTTTACCAAGGGAACCCCCACCATCACTAGACTTTTTACCTCCGTCTGAACCCTTGTTTAGTCACTGTGCACCCGCTTTGAAACAAGTAGAGTTGGGTGCTGCTGACCGCAGGTGATGCACTTGTGCCTAAACCTGCACTGTCTCCTAGAACAGTTTCCCCTAGAGTTACATTCAAAGCAAGATCATACCAGAGCAAAGCCTGCCCAGCGAAGTCTGTGTAGGCCTTGAATATACTATCAAGGTATTGAAAGAGGACCAATGCCCTCCATGGCTGAGCCTTCACAATAACCCCCACATAAATTAAAAACCCGGGGAGCCAATTGGCCTAAGTTCTGTCAGACTTTTTCCTTTAACATTTTTCCTTTTCTAATTCATCATCCTTGTCAATATCCTTCTTATCAACTTTTGGATTGACAAGTTCAAAAACATCAACATACTGACCCTTTCATATTTTCTCCTTCATGGCCAGGATTAAATGGTCTCCCAGGGCATAGAGTAATCCCTGAAAGGCAAGGCCCCTATTGGAACAGTGTTGTAGCCAGTGTTTGGTACGGATGGTATGGCCACCCACCTGCTACCACCACCTTGTTGGACTCACCTGCTGGGGATTGAGCTACATAGGGTGTCCCACACCCATAAAGTTGTGGAGTGGCATAAGGCCAGACAATATTACTGAGTCCTGTAGGTAGTGCGCTCTACGGTGTGGATGCAGTGTAGGTGTATGGTGAACCAGTGGCCCACGGCCAAGTGGTAGAGGGTGTGCGATTGTCAAGAGTAAAAAATGACTCTCAAAGGGACAGTGAAGCCCTGCTGGGTCCCTCCTCTGGTTGTGGTGCATCATAGAAAACCTCCTCTGCTTTGTCACACATCTTTGGATAAGCTGCAGGCACATCAGATGTCCCTGGCATAGAAGTACATCTGTGCTTCCTTACATCCCTCACCATTTTTGTACTCGAAGCCTCTGCTGTCCCTGTTTCTCCTTCAGAAACCCGTGAGGACTTAATGGCAGCAAACCTGTCCATTAAATCCTGAGCTAATGACTTTAAGCTTGCCCTCCTGTGGCTTTTTTTCTCTCTAGCAGATCTATGGGGCGAAACCTCTGCCCACCTAGATGCCTGCTTTGTAAGACTCTGAGCCTCTAGAGCTGAGATTTTTTTCTTGAAGTTCTCTCAACACTGGCCAAGATTCCTCATCTGAAGACAAGTGTTGGGGAGATAACTGGGGAGCCTGCTTCCATTTAGCAGGCTGCTTGCCTTTGCTGGGGCCATGCCCCTTCCTAGATATCATTGTTCCCTAGAGTCCTGCAGCAGTGAACAGAACTAAATACCAATTTAGAAATAATACCAGACCACAGCTATTGATCTGTTACTATATATTTATTTATTTTTTATTTTTTAAAGTATTTAAGGACAGGGTAGAGAATACAAAAAGTAAGGGGAAATAGGGAAGAGGGAAAAAGGGTTAAGGGGGATAGGAGAACACAGAGTATACCATCATCCAATCAATTCATATTACAATAACAAATCAACGTTTTGCTTTTTCACAGTTTGATTACCTTCTTGCTTTCATCTTATCATTTAATTTTAGTTTAATTCTATGTTACTCCAACACTATCTGGTAACTGCAGCCATTTATACAATACATCCCATTGTTCAGTTTCCTTTTGAATTGAACAGTCTTTCAGCCCAGAATATCCATTTTTGTCACTTCCCATATTTTCACAATAAGATTCTCTTGTTTCAGTATCTCTGCTTTCTTGAGATTTTTAACATAATGCTTTTAAATTTTGGAAGCTGCATAGGTCACTGGATAACTCTCTATCCCATCTATGTTACCTGGTGTCGTGCCCAATAAAGACGGTTCTAAAGTTTGTGCAGCTTCATTTCAGTTTTGTTTGGCATCTAATGTCCCCTCTTTCGTCACTTTCATTAAATCTTCTATTTTTCTAAGACTTTCATTCACCTGCTGAAGCCCTGTTATTATTGCCTTTTGCATAGTAACCTGCTATTCCTTTTCTATTTCTTGTACCACTGTTCCAGAACTTTGGGGTTGAACAGACCACGTCTCCATTTGTCGTCTTAAATTTTTGGAGGCCATCTCAGGCTTTCCAATGAATGGGGTTTGTATAGATAATACTATGCCCTTAACCACAATGATTGCCCCTTATATATCCTTCAACAGTTTCCACAATTTTATCAACAATCCAAACCCCTAATCATAAACCTCCCCTTAGATCTCCCTCCAATCTTTATCCAAACATTATAATATAAAAAATCAACTTTTAACCCAGCAAATTCAAAATCAAATAGAACAGTGGCACAATTATTTCTTCTTCTCCTGAGTTTAGCAAGCTTCTATTATAAGTCTCACATGCAGTCCGGCAAATAAAACAACAATCACAGAGTCTCAGACTGTCCAGTAATTGTCCTTGAAGCCCGTCTTATGATCTTTCTATTAACCCATTGATACTCCTCAGTCCAGTCGACCACGTCTGCTCCTTCTTTCTTCTCCAGAAAACCACCAGATTCTGTTATTAACAGTTCACAGAGTCCAGGAAAAGGCAAAGAGAAACATGTCCCAGCCAAATTGCATTCACAAAACTCATGTCTCTTAAATCCTGTCCCATGGTATTACCATCTGGAATTCTTTTCCAGAAACATAAGATTTATTTTTCCGTCTCACTCTCTCAGCTTTGAAACCAGCCTGCTATATTAAGAGTTCACTTGGGGAGGAGAGTAAGTTTTGCTTTTGAAGCAGACTGATAAGATAGGTTCGCTGCTGCTTTTCTTCTTTCAGCCAAATATTTTCATTCTTATTTTCAGCTTAATGTGGCTGTTTCATAAATCAAAGGATTCAGCTTACTTAGTTGTTATATATTTTAAGCTATTATTGGTTGTTCTCCTCTCCTTCGATAAAGGGTTACTCATGGCTCTGTGCCAAATATGGCTCCTGCTCCAATCTGTGCTAAGTGATTTCTTCAGAGGGAAGAAGTCCGGGTTTGCCTCTCATTCTTCTCCTTCTGCTGCTCACCATCTGCTTCAGAGAGACTTCTAGACTGTCCTTTGATCCCCATTTCAAAAGGGGGATCCCAGACCGGACGGTTCCAGTTTTTCCAGAGAGAGCTCTTCTCTGGAGCAACTGGCAGCACCGCAACGACCCCTGCCTCCATATTTATTTATTTTTATTGATTTTATATACTTCCCCCTTTAAAAAACTTTATGTATTATTATTATTATTATTATTATTATTATTATTATTATTATTATTATTATTATTATTATTATTATTATTATTATTATGTTGTTGTTGTTGTTGTTGTTGTTGTTGTTGTTGTTGTTGTTGTTGTTTTGTTTTGTTTTGTTTTGTTTTGTTTTGTTTTGTTTTGTTTTGTTTTGTTTTGTTTTGTTTTGTTTTGTTTTGTTTTGTTTTGTTTTTGTTGGTTTTGTTGTATTTGTTTTTGTTCTTGTTCTTGTTATTATTTTAATTAGAACAAGCTACTTTGGCTCTATCCACTTCTTATTCTAAAACTTCAAATAGCTTGCTTAATTCACTTTTCTTCTTCTCTCTTTTCTCTTTCTTTTTAAAAATTAGGAACTGTAAGCTAACAAAATGGCCAACCGTTAAGAAAACAAAATGGGGTGGGTGGGAAAAGCATGCAAAAAAAACCCTTAAAATTAAAGCAGGACCCAAACTTAATGCAAGCAAAACAAAGGGGAAAAAACAAGTCAGGGGGCTGAACTGAAGCATGTAAGCCATAATAATGGAGGGGGCAGCCATTGAGGTGGTGCTGGGTAGGGGAAGGAATGGCGGTGGGGGTAGAACATGCCCGCGTAGGAGAAGAGAGGTTAGATATCTTACATCTATCCCCTCTTCTAGTTCTACCCCCAACCAGATGGTATCAGGCGACCATATCAGCAAACCCTTGGGCCACACGGTGCTGTTGATGAACGCCAGGTCAGTACAAAATAAAACTGCCCTCATCCATGATGTAATTCTGGATGAGGGGGCTGACCTGGCGTGCATTACTGAGACCTGGGTGGGAGAGGAGGGTGGTGTTCCCCTCTCCCAGCTGTGTCCGCCTGGGTACTCAGTCCAGCACCAAGGTCGCTCGGAGGGTCGGGGAGGGGGAGTTGCTATAGTCTATAGGAGTTCTATCTCCTTGACCAGGCTTCCTATCTCTTTGAGAGGAGGTCTCGAGGGCCTGTATTGTGTGTTGGGCTTGCGAGACAGGTTAGGGATTCTGTTGGTGTACCGCCCACCCTGCTGCATACCAACAGTCTCCCTGCCTGAGCTGACGGAGGTAGTCTCGGACCTGGTGTTGAGGACTCCCAGGCTGTTGGTGCTGGGGGACCTCAACATTCATGCCGAGGCTCCCTTGACTGGGGCAGCTCAGGACTTCATGGCCGCCATGACAACCATGGGGCTGTCTCAATGTGTCATCGGCCCAACGCATGAGAAGGGCCATACCTTGGACCTGGTTTTCTCAACGGGACTGGAAGATGGTGGTTTGGATGTGGAGGGGCTGGTCGTGACCCCATTGTCATGGTCAGACCACTTCCTGGTCAAGTTTAGTCTATTAGCTTCTTCTTCCCTCTGCAAGGGTGGGGGATCTATTAAGATGATCCGCCCTCGGAGACTAATGGATCCAGATGGATTCCTGAATGCTCTGGGGGATTATCCGTCTGATATGGTCGGCGCTCCTGTCGAAGCGCAGGTCACCCTATGGAATAAGGAGATGACCCGGGCTGTTGACACGATTGCGCCTAAGCGCCCTCTCCCTGCTCGCCGAGCCCAGACAGCCCCTTGGTATACTTCTGAACTGCGGGCGATGAAGCGAGAGGGGAGACGGCTGGAGCGCAGGTGGAGGAAATCCCGCTGGGAGTCCGACCGAACACGACTTAGAGCCCATTATCGGGCCTATTTCGTGGCAATACGGCTGGCGAAACGGCAATATTTCTCCAGCCGTATTGCTTCCTCAGAATGTCGTCCAGCCGAGCTGTTTCGGGTGGTCCAGGATCTTCTTCAACCGGGAAATCCGGTGGAGGTCCTGGACTGCTCATCAGCTCGTTGTGATGAGTTTGCCATCCATTTTGAGGAAAAAATCGCTCAGATTCGCAGTGGGTTGGACTCCACAGTTACTGCAGAGTCAGAGGATGTATCCAGCGCACCGTGCTTTGGTCAGGTATTAATGGATGAGTTTCAATTGTTGAGACCTGAGGATGTGGACAGGGTGCTTGGATCTGTCCGTTCTACCACAACTCCGCTCGACCCTTGCCCATCCTGGCTAGTTAGAAGATCAGCCAGGGGGGTTCGCACCTGGGTCCAGGAGGCTGTGAACGCCTCTTTGAGAGAGGGAGTGGTCCCTACCACCTTGAAAGAGGCGGTAATTCGACCACTCCTTAAAAAGCCAAACCTGGACCCAAGGCTGGTGGCTAACTACCGACCAGTAGCGAACCTCCCTTATTTGGGCAAAGTGTTGGAGCGGGTTGTGGCTGGGCAACTCCAGGCGCTGCTGGATGAAACTGATTTTCTAGATCCATTTCAATCGGGTTTCAGGCCGGGTTTTGGTACAGAGACTGCCTTGGTCGCCCTGTATGATGACCTTTGCCGGGAGAGAGACAGGGGGAGTGTGACCCTGTTGATACTCCTGGACCTCTCAGCGGCTTTCGACACCATCGACCATGGTGTCCTTCTGGATAGGCTGGCTGGGTTGGGAGTTGGGGGCACTGTTTTACAGTGGTTCCGCTCCTTCCTGGCTGACCGTGTCCAGAGGGTGGTGCTGGGGGACAGTTGCTCTGCCCCATGGCATTCATGTCATGGGGTTCCTCAGGGCTCGATACTGTCCCCCATGCTGTTTAACATCTACATGAAACCGCTGGGAGAGGTCATCAGGAGGTTTGGGCTGAGGAGTCAGCAATATGCTGACGACACTCAGCTCTACCTCTCGTTTTCCACCAATCCAGGTGAGGCGGTTTCTGTGCTGAACTCGTGTCTGGACCTGATAATGGACTGGATGAGGGTCAATAAATTGAAACTCAATCCAGACAAGACGGAAGTGCTGTTAGTGGGTGCTTCGCCAGACAGGCTGGAGGGCCATCTCCCTGCCCTGAATGGGGTTACACTCCCCCTAAGGGACAGGGTCTGCAGCTTGGGGGTGCTCCTGGACCCCAGTCTAACACTGGAAGCCCAGGTGGACTCGGTGGCCAGGGGCGCCTTCCTCCAGCTGCGGAAACTATACCAGCTACGGCCCTACCTGGATGAGCGGAGTCTCATGACAGTTACACATGCACTGGTAACATCCCGTATAGATTACTGCAATGCGCTTTACGTGGGGCTGCCTTTGAAGACGGTCCGGCGACTGCAGCTGGTCCAGAATTGAGTGGCGCGGCTGGTGAGTGGTGTGGCCGCCAGGGAACATATCAAGCCGATTCTGTATAAGTTACATTGGCTACCAGTTGCTGCCCGGGCCCAATTCAAAGTGCTTGTTTTGACATATAAAGCCCTAAACGGCTTGGGCCCTGGATACCTGAAGGACCGCCTCCTTCCATATGAGCCTACCCGGCAGTTAAGATCTAGCCAGGGGGCCCTTTTGAAAGAGCCGTCCCTCAAGGAGGTAAGAGGGACGGCTTGTAGACAAAGGGCCTTTTCGGCAGCTGCCCCCAGACTATGGAATGCCCTCCCGACTGAGATTCGTCTGGCGCCGACACTGATGACATTTCGGCGCCAGGTCAAAACCTTCCTGTTCCAGAAGGCTTTTAACTGAAATAATATTAGCTGTGGGTCCGATGGCAATTTTATATATATTTTAATTGTATTTTAATTGCTACATAACTTTATTGTATTTTAAATGCTGTAAGCCGCCCAGAGACCTTTGGGTAGTGTGGGCGGCATATAAATTAATTAATTAAATAAATAAATAAATAAATAAATAAATAAATAAATAAATAAATAAATAAATAAATAATAATAATACAACAGCTAGGTCCTCAAACCACCCTCAACAGCTCTATAGACCTGATGCTCCAAAGCACAGCAGGCATGAAACCGCACCTCTGCTTTCCCCCCGCACTATAACCAACAGTTAAAAGCAAGTTAAATAACAAATAGGCTGAACCATTAAACAAAATATACAGAAAATATAACCAGAAGAGGGAGCGGAAGCTGAACAGCTAACTGCTGATGATGCTACCAGTGAACCAAGCCTCCGTGACTCCTTCCTCCTCAGTGCCCGAAAAAGGAAAGAGGGCAAAGCAAGGGGAAACACTCCTTAAATACTCACGCTCCCCCTCCCAATCACCAGTCACATGTGACTGGAACAGTCTCACTTCATCCAGAGTGGTGGGCAAATGCCAGCCTCACTGTTCAAAGTCAGTAGACCATCCAGCAGCTGGAACCTTTTCATTTCATCATTGCATTTTTGTGAAAGAAATTCATTGATTTTCCTTTTATTTCTTTCATACTGTGTCTTCATTTCATGCATCATGTTCCCTGTTTATCTGCTGTGATTTAAGTAAATCTTCAAACTAATTGCATCTGTGAATAGCCTTAAATCTTCTCTGGTTACACTTTTCATCCATTGGGACAAGTAAAGAGTCTTTTTTTTTTCACAAGACAGAGTCCACAGAACTGCATGGCTTGGTCTTGCTCAAACTGAAGGGCTTATCTTCCAAAATTGTGCTATGAACCCTTATACTTAGGGAACCACCATGCCAAATTAGATTGCCTGTTGAGGTGTAGGAGGTCACTGGTCAGTATTTTGATATTTGGTAACCTCATTCTCCTGAATGTTTGTTAGACTTCATTAGGGTAGAAGAAGATGGCATGTGGTTCTGTTGGTTGTCAGGTCAAGTTGATGTGGCCCTGTTGGTGAACTAAGATGCACCATTCAAAAAAAGTATTCTTCATTGTGAGCCATGTGTTGTCATTTTGAATGACAGGAAGAAAGGAAAGCAGAGTTGCCCAGCATGGCTGAACACAAAACTCCAGACCTCTCAAGCTTTTAAGTGAATGATGAGCAGAAGTAATATTAATGGATCTGGAAGTAATGGATAGGAGGCTCTGTCAATTTTACTTTCTCTCGTATTTTCTTATTTAAAATAAACTCCACAAGTGTGAAGGAGGAGATGTTAATGTGCCGTCCTCACCGAAGCAGACCACAGAGGAAAACCAGGGATGCGTGGAAGGAGTTTTGGTAGAGATAGAAAAGGACGAGAGGGAGGAAAGGAAAATTCTAGAAGTGTGCTTAGCAGATGACAAGGGGGAGGAGCTAGACCTCATTGTGTGGGAGGAGATTATAAAAGGGGAGGAAGAGGCGCGAGAATTTAGAATTGTAACGGACGGGACTGGGAAATGCACAAGAGAGAGAGCAGTACAGACTGGGGATGAGGAGGATGCCGAGAAGGTCAGGAGTTTGATAAAGGAATTCCCTAACCTAATAACAGGCAGCAGTTTACTCCCAGACCCTCCTGTAGCCAAGCCAGACAACGTGACTATTGATCCACTAAAATGGACTGTAGTGGTCTTCCCCCGCAACCAGTGTGGGGGGAGGAAGGTGATTTGCCCCAGTCCTTGTTTCAACCAGCCATCACACGAAGGGGGCTGGGTGAAACACCCTTGCTGTGGAATGGTTTGCACAGTCAGGAGCACGCCCTTGTGGGAGATGACAGATCGGGAGTGTTTTGGTCCAGCCCCGATGTGAGGAACGATATATTTACTCCTGGTGTGAAGGTTCGAAGTTATAAAATTTTACCAGAGTTGAGTACGTTTGATCCATTTGAGTTGGTTGACGTTGCGGTTACTGAAAATAAAAAGGACTCTGTTCAATTTTAAAAACAGCCTCCAACTCTTATTCCCGCCCAAACAAGGGGACCGCCTACAGCTTCAGGAGAACTCAATCACAACAAGTAATTTCCATTTTCAGTATAAAGAAATGTGCTAGTTTTCCTATGTAGATAAAACTAAGAAAAGTAAAATTAAATTGTACCTCATTTGCACTGGCCAAAGTCCATGGGTGCAGTTATTCCTAGCATGGAGAGGACTTTATTAAACCTACCTCCTACACAGAAGTTAAAGGTAAAGAACCACGTTTAAAAAATAAAGGAAAGGAAAGGGCCACAGTGCATGGGACCTTAAGCTCAAGGCTTAAGTATTTATATGAACATGTCCAGATAGATGAATCTGCCATTTGGATTTCTCTCATATCTGAATTTGTTTTAAAACATTCACCATGAATCTTCTGTATATTACTGTAGTTAAATTCCTTTCAATTAGAATTGAAGATGTTGAGATATGTGGGGAGCAAAGAAAAGCCCCTAGGCCTATCTACAGTTTGAAACAAAAGCTATGAGAAGGTGAAAGTAAGTGATTAGAAGGCATTTGGGTAAACAATATGTGTGCAATTAATATTCAAACATTGGATTTATTTATTTATTTATTTATTTATTTATTTATTTATTTATTTATTTATTTATTTATTTATTTATTTATTTATTTATTTAATATCCCGCCCATCTGGTATATTTATACCACTCTGTGCGGCTGATCCATCCACTCTGATCTTTTTTTTTTTTTTAAATAATTTTATTTTATTTAGGAACAGGGATAGAGGGTACAGAAAGAAAGAGGGGATAGGAAAGGAAAAATGGTTTTGGGGGATAGGAGAGCATAAAGTATAACATCATCCAATCAATTCATATTACTAATACATATCAACTTTTTGCTTTTTCACAGTTTGATTACCCTCCTGCTTTTATCTTATCATTTAATTTTAATTTTATTCTATGTTATTCCAACATTGTCTGGTAGCTGCTGCCATTTATACAATACATCCCATCGTTCAGTTTCTTTTTGAATTGAACAGTCTTTCAGCCCATCTGACAGAATATCCATTTTTTTCACTTCCCATATTTTCACCATAAAATTATCTGGTTTCAATATCTCTGCCTCCTTAAGATTTTTGTCATAATGCTTTTTAATTTTGGAAGCTGCATGGGTCACTGGATAACTCTCTACTGCATTCATATTACCTGGTGTCATGTCTAATACAGACGATTCTAAAGTCTGTACAACTTCATTTAAGTTTTGTTTGGCATCTACTGTCCCCTCTTTCGTCCCTTTCATCAAATTTTCTGTTTTGCTAAGACCTGCATTCACTTGCTGAAACCCTGTTAATATTAGCCTTTGTATATTAATCTGCCATTCCTTTTCTATTTCTTGCACCACTATTCCAGAACTTTGGGATTGAACAGACCAAGTCTCCATTTGTTCTTTTGAATTTTTGGGGTCCATCTCAGGCTTTGGGGTTTGTATAAATACCACAATAATCACCCCCTAGAAATCCTTCCACAGTTTCCACAATTTTATCAACAATTCAAACCCCTCATCATAAACCTCCCCTTAGATCTCCCTCCAATCTTTGTCCAAATATTGTAGTATAAAAATCAACTTTTAGCCCAGCAAATACAGTATCAATTAGAACCGTGACGCAGTTATTTCTTCTTCTCCTGAGTTCAGCAAGCTTCTATTATTAAACTCACACGTGGTCACAAACAAAACAACAGTCACAGAGTCTCAAACTGTCCAGTAGATTGTCCTTGGAGCTCGTCTTGTGATCTTCATTAACCCCTTAATGCTCCTTAGTCCAGTCGGCCACGTCAGCTCCTTCTCCCGAAAACCACCAGATTCTATTATTTATAGTTCACAAAGTCCAGAGAAGGCAAAGAGTAACGTATCCCAGCCACACTGCATCCACCGAAGTCTCTTAAATCCAGTCAGACGGTGTTGCTGTCTGGGATTCTTCTCCAGAAACATAAGATTTATTTTTCCATCTCAGACTCTCGGCTTTAGAATCAGCCTGGCCTTTTAATAGTTCACTTGGAGAAGCTTAGTTTCGCTTTTGAGTCAGACTGATAAGATAAACCCGCCGCTGCATTTATTCTTTCCGCCAAATATTTTCATTCTTATTTCAGCTTAATGAGGCTGTTTCATAAATCAGAGGCTTCGGCTTACTTACTTGTTATATATTTTTAGTTTATATTGATTGCTCTCCTCTCCCCCGGTAAAGGGTTCCTCGCGGCTCAGTGCCAAAAAATGGCGCCCGCTCCAGTCCGTGCACGGTGATTTCTTCAGAAGAAAAAAGTCCGGGTCTGCCTCCCTTTCTTCTCCTTCTGCTGCTCACCATCTGCTTCAGAGAGACTTCTTCTAGACTCTCCTTTGATCCCCATTTCAAAAGGGGGATCCCGGACCGGAGGGTTCCAGCTTTTTCCAGAGAGAGCTCCTCTCTGGAGTTGCTGGCAGCACCGCAACAAAGCCCCGCCATCCATCCACTCTGATCCATCCACGCTGAGCATTTGTTCAATTTTCCTTGCACCTACAATAATAATCTTGTGAGTACAGGTCTGAAACTAGTGTCAGTAGAGTTAATGTCGGACAGAAGCCTTAGTTTTTTGTTTTAAACATAATCCACAGATAGTTATATAATTTTATTCTGTTTTGCTCCACTTTGGTTCAAGTGCAGGATCTCTTCGCATGGACTTTAGTTCTATAACTATGTCAGCAGATCCATGCAATTGGTATCTTGACTTATGGGCATTTTTCTGCTGTTCCATCTCCACCACTCCATACCTTATTCCTGCTTTTTTCCTTTGGGATATCAGCTGTTCTTGCATACTTTTTTTATATTTTTAATTATTTTAATATTGTCACTTTTGTACTACGGCACAACAGTGAAAGCTAAAAATAATTTTAAAAAATAAAATTAGAAAGGACTCACTGAAGGTCTGAGAATTGGAAAAGGAAAAGAGAGTACACTAGGTGGGGAGAAGGCAGAGATGATATAACCTAGTCTTGTGTTGTGCTTCTATATGTTTTAAAAATAAAAAGCACATAAGTGAAAACTGCAACTAAACTAAACTAGAATAGGAACTACTGGGGTCAGGATTGTGGGCAGCTAAAATGAGGAAGGAAGGAGGGAGAGGGTGAAGTAGGTGAAGAGAGGTCTAAGAAGATTCCAGTTGCTCTTGCTTTTTAAAATTCATTTTTCAGCAGATGTATTGCAGTGAAAATGTGACATTTCGAGAATGGTGGATGAGTAATACAAGGCAGGAAGGGAAGAAAGAGTAAAGTAGGGAGGGAGTGGAGAGGACAGGCAAAAGGGGACAGCAATCTTTGTTGGGAGTGAGAATTCAAGTGTTGTGTGCACAGGCAGTACCAGGAGGACCCAGTGCAGCCCAGTATCTCCAGCAGCAAATATTCTCCCCATGTCCAGATGCCAATACTGGCAGGATGTATTAAAATCTATAACAAAAACTCCAGAACAACCCAGAGCAAACCCACAATGACCATGGGCAGCACACTGCAGACAAGCCCTATATTTTCTGATTCCTGAGGAAAAGGTGTGTGTCAACACATATAGATATCCCATGAAAAATGATGAATCACTGCTTGATTTTTCACTGCTGCACGATCGTGAAAGGTGCAGGATTTTTTTTCATCAGCACCAGAATTAGAACAAACATTGCAGCAACAACAAAAGGCCTTCCTATGACAGAGCTAAGGAGGACACTGTGCCCAGGCCATCCAATGAACCTCTCACAGTGCCTCACTCCTAGTTCCTTTCAAGTGGACCACATAGACATGTCTTGTGCCCAAGGAATAATTTGACTAAGGGCTTCTTCTTTTTTAACAAGTATGGAGTTGAATATTGAAGGAGCATAATTACATTCCAATTGGTTGTATGTTTGCACTATCCATGCTGAAATGAAGTCATACCACTGCAACTTTTCACTGGTAATTGGTGCCTTATTTTGTTTCATTTTTTTAAATGGGTGCATTAAGTTCATCTGTGGCAACGAGATGATGGGGGTGGGGGAACTTAATTGGAGCTCTTATCTTTTGAAGTCCTGCTTATTGCTGTGGAATGAAGATAAATGAAACATTTTTTAAAAGGAAAGAGAGAGGAAAAAAAAGAAATATTTCTTATATAAGAAATAAGCAAATATGGAAAGGACCACATTCTGGGCAAATGGCTAAGCTGAACATGAACGGCAGTGGCCACAGCAGGAAGTCACTGTAGCAGAGACCCCATACCTATGTGCACCCATCCCATCTGGATAGAAAAAAAGAAAAGCAGCAGGGGAGGCAGCAGGACATGTTGAGATACAGAGCAAGATTAGAAAGTTTATCCATATATATCCATATATGTGTGTGTGTGTGTGTGTGTGTGTGTATGTTTATGTATATATATATACATATACACACACATACACACACACACACACACACACACACATATATATATGTATATGTATATGTATATGTATATGTATATGTATATGTATATGTATATGTATATATGCATATATGTGTGTGTATGTGTATATAGATAGATAGATAGATAGATAGATAGATAGATAGATAGATAGATAGATAGATAGATAGATAGATAGATAGATAGATAGATAGATAGATAGATAGATAGAGATAGAGATATAGATATAGATATAGATATACACACACACACACACACACACACATATATATATATATCCAAATACAGCCTGATGCAAATATAAATGGGATCCTTTCCCTGTCCACCCCCCAAAAAACTAAAGAAGTTACCCAAGTGCAGAACAAGAAAGAGGAAACTTTTCCCACTTTATTGAAATGGAGACTAATGGGTTTTTTCCTCTTCTTAAATATGCAATTCATTTTTGTTATTTGTGAAAATTTATCTGAGGATTTTCTTTGTAGTTGTTCAAACTGAAGTGTGCAAAATGTTTATGAGGGAAGGACTATAAAAGAGGAACTCAGCACTGGCCAGAACATGTTCAGTATATTTTCTGCACAGATCCTAATTTTGACAAACTCTGCACACAACTGGGAAGTGAGTTCCATTATCTCATCAGTACAAGGAACTAATGATGGAAAACTGCTACAGGAGGTGGTAACCTGCCCATAAAATCATCTCCAATTTGTGCAAAAGTCTGGCATAATACTATGCCAGGTTATGAACACACAGACCCTGGTTCAAAAGAACACTCAGCCCTTAAGCTTGCTGAATGGCACTGGGCCAGACGACATGCTTCATCCTAAACTGTTAACAGAGAGAGAACTAGTGGCAAAACTGCTAGAGCTTAATTGTTTCTGGACTGTGTCTCCCAGAATACTCCATGTCGCATGACCACTACACATTTTTCCCAGTGTTTGAAAAGAACCTAGTGGAGGAAAGGTGTGAAACCCTCCCCTCTGTTACTCAATTAGCCATCTCTGTGATCTCAGGACTACATGTGAGCACCTGATAATCAGAGATGTGCTTTTAAGAAGTTGGAACAGTGCATTTGGATTTTAGGATTTATATATGAAATATGCTATTGAAATATTGATATGATGTCCTTTACGTTACTGTTCCATAAAGCAATTTTCGTGTGAACAAGTATGCACTGAGAGCCAGTTTCCAACAAACAGTCTGAATCCAGCTCATTGACCAAAAATGAAAAAGTCAAAAGAATACAATAATTCCTAAACTGGAATCTGAAAGAAGCAAGGAAATTAAAGCTTGGGCAGCAAGGAGAGCGTAAGTAAACATGAAAGTTGTGAAATAATTTACAGGGTCCTCTCTTTTTTTCAACTAATTATAGTATAAATGCTGCAGCTAATCAAAACATGCTTCAAGTCTCTGAAGAGTGAAAGATGAATGTCTAATTAACTTCTGTGCTCTGCCAGACTATACACTTTGCAGGGAAAATATTTGTATCTTTATGTCTTTTCTTCTTGGGAAGAGTTGTTTGGTTTTGATAATAACCTTGGCACTCCTTATCAGAGGCCTTCATCAGAAATTGGTCTTCAGCCCTACTTTGTCTTGTTGGAATAAGTGTTCACCTAGGGAGCCCTTCAGTCTCTGCTTCTTCTTCCTTTGACTCAAGCCTCCAAGTGGCCTAATAAATGAAAGCTAGAATAGGCCAGTCAACCTCTCATGTAAACCTCAAAAGGTTTCATGGTTGTGAATGCTGATCCAGACTAAAACCAAATAGCCCAGTAGTTTGATTATCTACTTCAAAAGAACATCTGCTTGCTTGCCTGCCTGCCTGCCTGCTTGCATTTATGATCTACTACTGAAATGACAATCAAAAATCAATAAAATAAAAGGGCAAAGAAAAAGCAAATAATCCGAAAGGAAAGAATAATCCAGAAAATAATCCAAACATGGAGGTATAGCAACAATATAATAATTCTTTAAACATAATCTGCAATAGAGGAAGAGCAATGGTAGTAGAGAAAATCAAAGGAGGTCAGAAAGATCTCACAGCAGTCACAGAAAATATGTCACCAAGCATCTAAGTAAAAAGCACCCACTGCTGTTTTCCAGGGCCTTTTCAAGATTCAAACTTCTTCCTTTCAACTTTCCAGGATGTTCTCTTAATTCCTATTGGCTTCTAACATCCTTCCTTATGAGAGTTATGATGACACTATTTGCAGGAATATGTATAAGGCAAGTTGAATGCAAAGATCAAATGGAGGTAGATCACATGCTCGAGCTGCTGCTGAGCCAGTGCTTCAACAGTGCAGCTCTCCTTTGCCACTCCCCCTGGATAGCGTGAGACCTGCTGCTTATGTGGACATCGTATTTGGAGTGGGGGGAGTGTTAGGTTATATAAGGGATGCCCCCCCTCTCCTCGCCCTCTTCCTTTCCTGGCATCAGATAAGGAAAGAGCTCCACTGCTTGGTTTGATTGCAAGCTGCGTCATTGATTGGCAGGCCTTTGCCCAACGCTCAGGAGTGGGGGGGTAGCATCAGCTCCCTCCTGTAGTTTGATTCTTACTCTTTATTAATTTAAAGTTGATATTTTTGTAAATTAAAAAGTAAATTGTTAAAACAAGAAGAATAGCAGAAGAGCCTTGTCCAGTTAGACTGAGGGTCAAGCTACTTCTGGCATGAAAACCCATGGCTTCCACATGTAAAGAGACTATTTTGTTGACATTTTGGCTGGGACAGATGAAGACTGGAGTCTAATAATTTTATTAGATTTATTATGGTCAAAGACCAGCACCAAACAAATTGTACAGTACACAACAAAACAGAACAAAATACATTATGCCAAACAACACATCCACAATGTTTGTAAAATTTATGTCACAATTATCACAACCAGGAAAACAATAACATCTACAAGACTGCAGGTTCACCACCTCTGATTTAAGTCATCAACATCCTATTGCTAGTAGTACCCAACCAGATGCCTACAGGACAGCGACAAGGAGATTATACAGGTATCCAGACATTGTTGGCTTCCTTGATTTTAGATTTGTTTGCAGGGTAAAATAGACACACCAGCTCAATAGGATAGATGGTGGAAAAAAATGGGTGTGTGGTATTCAGAGCCAGCCCAACCTTACCTGTGGTGCAGGGGGGGTAGGCAGGGCAGCTGAAGTATGGTGGTCATTTGCCGCCTCAGCATTTGGGCACTCCGATCCTTCAAACCCCCCCCATCCTCCCTCCTCCAGAGGGTGGGTATTAACAGTACTCGGTGGTTCATCATTCGAATTGTGCCAGGTGCCTAACGGTCAGGAGGAGCACATTAGCATGCTGAGGCACACACACAAAATTTTTAAATTAGCCTAGTTGATTTTAAAAGCCAGTTTAAATTAGCGGATTATACTTTAAAATAGTGAATAATTAAATTAACTTCATACTACAGGTCCATAGCATCGGTAGCCTGTGGCAAAGGTAGGGTTGCAATTTACGCATCAGGTGGTGGCTGGGAGTCATTACCTGGTGCCCTTAGCGGCACCAGGTAATAAGGGGACTATCATCTGGGTTGGTACCTGAGCCGGTGAGACCCTCAGTGCCTTTTGATTGGTATTGATGGACAGGATCATAATGGCCTCATGTAAGGGTCAAGGCAACAAGAAGGGGAAGCATCCGGCCAAGAAACAGCCTGTTCCCCAAGTGTCCCCACCTCAGTCCTCATTGGACAAGGAATCCTGGCTGGTATGGCAGCAGCTGCAGGAGAAAATCTCAGCTTTCGAAGCCAAAAAGTTGGAAAGACAGGCCCCACAGTCTTGCAAGGCACAACCACATTGCTCAGCTAGGGAGGCCAAGAGCCATTGTAGGCCCAGGCTTAAGGCTATAGCTGAGGATCTAATGTCTAGGTTTGCTATCCTCAAAGCAGAACGCCAGTCAGAGGGGACGCCCAGACATGAGGCTTTTTTTAAAAAAAATATCCTTTTCGCCCCCAATTTTGTTTTTATTTTTGGTAAAAGGTTTTTTAAACACGGTCCTTCTTTCCATTTTTTGTCCTTTTTGTTCGTTTTTGCTCTGATTGGTTTTTTTGTTTTGTTTTGTTTTTGGGGGGGTTGGAGAAGTGCGAAAAAAATTAAGGGATAAGAACATAAAGAGAAACAAACAGGTCAAATGAAAGAAGGGAAGGTATTAAAGAAAAGATATAGTGTGAAACAGGAATGAGGATTTGGCTGGGGCCAAAACTGGTGTGGGTGGTGTCTCCCTCCCTCCCAGAGCTTGTGTCAAACCATAGTGAGGTGCGGGGAAGTGGGAGGGAGGAAAAGAGATTACATGTAGAGAGGGAAGTTAGGGATAGGATATTAGATAGTGATAAATGTGAATTTGTTTTGGGGGGTGTTTTTGTTTTGTGGGATGCGCAATGGGACCATATAAAAGATGGAATATGGAACGGATATGGGGAAAAACATAAGGGTAGCAACTTTAAATGTGAAAAGTCTAGGGTCTGTTACAAAGAGGAAGAGTATAGAATCATTAGTGAAGAAAAGCAAGGTGGATATTATTTATCTACAAGAGACTTAGCAACCAAATGATGGAGTTAATGAGCTGAAATTACAAAATATACACATTTATGAAAAATGATTTGGGATTTCCAAATCCAAAGGTGTAGCAATATTGATATATAAACATTGTGAGTTTGTGGTAGAAGAAGTAGTAAAAGAAAGTAACAGTAGATATTTGATAATACAGGGCCAAATGAGAGGAAGATTATTCATTAGTAAATGTTTATGCACCAAATATGAATCAAGGAGAATTTTATAAAACTGTGATTAAAGAGATGGAGAAGGTTAGAAAGGGATATGTGATTATGGCAGGAGATTTTAACATGGTTTTGGATAAGGTAAAGGATAAATCTGTACATTAAAAAGATGATTGAATAAAAGAAGTACCCTCTTGAGCAAGATATTGAAAACTATGGATTTAAAAGATATATGGAGAGAACTGAAGGGGGATGAAAGAAGGTTTATGTATTATTATTCTGTACATAATAATTATTCAAGAATACACTATATTTTTATATCACAAAATTTAATTTCCAAAGTAATAGATACAAATATTAATGTGATAAAAAAATGGATCATGTGTTCATGATGATGAAAGTTAGGAAAGACTAAAGAGAAGCTAGAAGATGGAGAATAGATTACAATATTTTTCAGTATACAGATGTAGTGGATAGAGTTAAGAAAGAATGGATGGAAATATGGTCAATTAATGAAGCAGGTGGGAGAAAAATGGGAGTGTTATGGGACACTATGAAATTAATTATGAGAGGAATTGCTATAAGAGAATCCTGTAGCATTAAAAAACAGAGAGAAGAAAATATATATAAAAATAGAAGAATCATTAAAATATTTAGAAAGTAAATATTTTACAGGTAGGGATAATAAGAAATTATTAGAGATTCAAGCTAAAAGAAGGGAGTTAGAAATCGCAGAGTTAGAAAACGTCCAGAGGAATGTGATATACAGTGGTGCCCTGCATAGCGACGATAATCCGTTCTGGAAAAATCGTCGCTATCTGGATTCGTCGCTATGTGAAATAAAAAAGCCCATAGGAATGCATTAAAATGCGAAAATCCTCCATGGGGCAGCCATTTTCGGTGCCTCTAAAGCGAGGCAACACAGTGGGCGGCCATTTTGGAACCGTCGATCAGCTGTGTGAAAATGGGGACTTTGGGAGGACTGTGGGGGAGCACTACCCTGTCCTCCCAAAGCTCCTGCTGGCATTTTCACCCAGCTGATTGGCAGGGCTTCGGGATGATGGGGGGAAGCCCTTCCCCCATCATCCCGAAGCCCCGCCAATCAGCTGCGCAAAAATGGGGCATATGGGGGAAAAACGCAAAGCGATTTTTCCCCATAGGGAACATTGCAATACGATTGCAAAAGTGATCTCAAAATCTTCATCGCTATGCAGATTCGTCATTAAACAGGGTGCCCATTAAGCGAGGCACCACTGTACTCAAAGAGGAATTTTTTAAATATAGTAATAAAAACTCAAAGCTTCTAGCTAGGATAGCTCAAACTAAAAGATCAAAAACACAATTGGAGTGATCAAAGATAAAACAGGAAATAATTGTAGCCTAATCAAGGAAAAATTAAAGATACTACAAGAATTTTATCAAAATTTATGTAACGGTAATAGTACATTGAAAGTAGATATAGAAAATTATATTAAAGAAAATGTTAAGAGCAAACTACTAGAGAATGATAAAAGAGAATTAGAAAAAGAGATAAAGGATGTAGAGATTATAGAGACTATTAGTAAACTAAAAAAATGGTAAAATTCCAGGCTTTGATGGAATGGGATCAGAATATTATAAAGCTTTTAAATCAATATGGATCCCCAAGTTAAAAATACTTTATAATGGGATATTGGAAAGAGAGAAAATACCAGACTCTTGGAAACATTAATAACTCTTATTCCAAAATCCAATAAAGATTTGACAGACCCAAGTTTGTATAGACCTATTTCATTATTAAATCAAGATGCAAAGATATTTACTGCAATCTTGGCAAATAGAATGAATAAGTTTATTACAAAATATACTAAAGAGGATCTAAATGGTTTTATAAAGGGAAGACAAATGGAAAATTTAACTAGGAGGGGTTTGAATATTATGTATAATATAGAAAAAATTAATCTAAGGCAGTTATTTTATCATCAGATATTTTTAAGGCATTTGATTGTGTAGAATGGCCAACATTAAAGATTCTTTTAAAAGGTTTGGGTTTTGGAAAGAAATTTAGGGGGATAATCGACCAATTATATGTGGAGAATACTTCTGCAGTAATTGTTAATAATGGGATGACAGAACAGATAGCTCTAGGCCAAAGCACCAGACAAGGTTGCCCTCTTTCTCCAGTTCTGTTTTGTTTGATTATTGAAATGCTAGCAAATGTAATAAGGAACGACAATTTAATTGAAGGTATGGATGAAAATAATAAGATAAAGATTAATTTATTTGCTGATGATTCCCTACTGACAGTGAAAATCCCATTGGAAAGTATAGACAAAATTAAAATTCATTTGGAAAATTTGGAAAAATAACTGGATTATGCGTAAATTGGCAAAAATCTGAAATAATGTTGTTTAATCATAATAAACTAGAACAAGAAAAGTTTGCTGATAAATATCATTTTAGGATATGTAAATCAGTTAAATATTTAGGTATAGATTTAGGTGTAGATTTATAGTAAAAGATACTAAAAAATAAATGAATATAATTATAATAAATTAAAAGAAGATATTAAAAAGAAATAACAGGAATATACTAATATAAAAATTTCTTGGTTTGGAAGGATTGCACTAATAAAAATAAATTTTTTTACCAAAAAATAATTTTTATTTAGAATGTTACCAATACAGAAGATGATTTTAAATTTTGGCAAGGAATGATTAATAAATATTGTAGGGAAGAGAGCCAGAAAAAAAAATAAAAAAGTATTGGTATTAAAAATCAAAAAAAAGGTGGTATAGGTATGCCAAATATAAAAAAAAATATTATTTGGCTAATCAATTGATGTTTATTGGGGAAATTATATATAACCCAGAAAGGTTAATTTGGTGGAAAATGGAATCATCAGAATTGCAGGTAGATCTTGAAAAATATCTATTTGGTATGATTAAGAAATACAAAATAAGTGGAATTAATAACCCATTTTTAAGGACAATGTTAAACGTCTGGTATAAGTATAGAAAGAATTTATGTCCATTTAACTCTCCATTAGGACTAGTGACTGAAATAGAGAATTTTCCTGTCAATATGAAAGTGTATGTTGAATTATTTAAAGAAAAAAGTGATTAGACTGAAAAACTGGTTGTATAAAATCAGATTAAAAGAGCAAATGAAACAAATCTTTCAGAATAAGAATATTGCATGGTTGAATTATATGCAGTTAGAAAGATGGACTAATGAATGTGTAAAGGTAGAGAAGATATAAAGTATGAACAATTTCTATTATCATATGAAGATGTTCAGATGACTGATTCAGTAAAAGGAGCAGTGAGTAAAATTTATAGATTCCTGCTTGATTTAGAAGAAGAAGAAGAGAGTGAGAAAGAAGGGTTGAAGTTAGTGTGGGAACAAGACTTAGGAAAAAGAATAAATGATGAAGAATTGAGGAAGATGTGGAAAATGAGAGTTTTAAGATTTATGTCAGTGAGAATAAGAGAAAAAACGTTCAAATTAGGTTTAAGATGGTATTTAACACCAACAAAATTGAATAAAGTTAACACTAGTTATCGGAATGTCTGTTGGAAATGTGAGAAGGAAATTGCTACATACTTTCATATGTGGTGGGAATGTGAAAAAGTACAAAGATTTTGGAAACTAATCTTTAAAGAACTAAATGACATATGTGAAAAAGATATAGAATTTAATCCTGAGATTGCTGTGATATCAATATTTGAGAATGTGGAATATGATGACTAAAGAATTGATTACCAATTTATTAACAGCAGCTAGATTAATAATAGCTAGGCATTGGAAATCAAAGTCTGAATTTTGAATGGAAGAATAATATAATAAAATATGGAATATTACTATAAATGATAAGTTAACTTGTAACTTAAAGTTTAAGAAAGGAGAGATGAAAGAGAATAATTTTTATGATATATGGGGCAGATTTTTGGAATATGTGTTAACAAGAGGAAAAGAGAAAGATCCAAATCAAGAATAATGCAGTTCTGGAGAAGAGGACAATAAAAGAAGAAGAAGAATATAGATGGAGGAAGAAGAAGATTATCGCAAGAGGTCCCATCTATGGTGGTGGGGAACACAGTCAATTTGTATTTTGGTTTGTGTATTTTATGTTTTATGTTTATGTTATAGTTTTTTTTTAAAGGATTAGTGAGGCAGCGGCTGCCGGAAAGGGCAACAAGTCTAGTATAGCCCTGAAATGACAAGATGTTAGTATGGTTGACGGGACAGTTCAGCTTCACATTCACCGATCCAAGGCCGATCAGTTAGGTAGGGGTGTTCAACTTACATTAGTGCATTGCCATATAGAAAGCATTTGCCCTGTAGCAGCCACAAATGCATACCTGGCAGTGAGGGGACAAGAGCAAGGATATTTCTTTAAAGATAGAGACAATAAACCACTAATAAAGTACCAGTTTTGGAAGTTGACAGACTTGGCACTGAGTAAGGTTGGAGTGCGGGGATTGAGATTTGGCATGCATTCCTTTAGAATTGGTGCAGCATCCACCACCACAGCCCTAGGGTACAACACGGAAGAAATTAAGCATTTGGGTTGGTGGTCTTCATCCAACTACCACAGATATATCGGAACACTTCCTAATGTCAAGGCAGGGGCCTGGTTTTGTTTTATCAGTACAGGTCTGGGGGTGACGGCAAGGTGAAGGCACGTTGTGATCATGGGCCACAGCTATGTTTTGGGCAGTGCGATATGCGGCTGCATCCCCATGGGGGAGCAGTCTGGACCTGGGAGCCAGAGCCCGCATCGAATGGAAAGGACTGCATGGAATGCTGTGGAGCCAGCTAAGCAAAGCGGTTGCCTTTGGCCATTATCCACCAGATCTGTTAGTGATACATCTGGGTGGCAATGATTTGGTCAGGTATAGTGGAAAGGCATTGATCCTGGACATTTTGCATGACCTGACATGGCTGAAGAACATGTACCCGGCCATGCATATTGTGTGGTCCGGTGGTGGTCAAATTGGGGCCGGCCGGGTTATCGCTCTATTTAAGTCTGCTAAAACTTGGGGCCTGGGACTCACCCATTTGTTGCTTAAGGGGTCCTTGAGGCATCTCTGCTTAAACCTGATTCCACACTATGGCAGGACCTCCCCCCTTTGCCAAAGGATGGCAACACAGAATATGTTTAATAAAGTGTGGGCCGTGTTTAACCCATTATTCTTGTCTCGTGTCTTCAATCTGGAGTGGGGAGGGCAATGGCGGTACTCTAAAACAGGATTTCCATACGTTTTGGCACCCTCTCATTTGGATTCCCAGGCCTTATGGATTTCAGATACTCTATACAGTAATGAAAACTCTGGAAGTGAAAGGTTTTTATAGGGGTTTTTTGCTCACTTTGACCTGAAAATCCCATTTCTACTGGCTATATCCATTGAACCTGGCTGGTTAAGATAGGTGATGATCATATATTAATTTATTTTTACAAATGTGTAGGAAGTTGTGAATTTCTTCATATTCAGAAAGAAAAGGGCTTGATATTCAAAGAGAAAACTGAAAGTGAAATGTATAGAATTCTTTTCATCACTAATATCTATATTCATTCATGAGAAGGCAGAGTGTTGCAAAACTCTCACATTGCCCAATCAGATCTCATCCCAGAGCTGAGAACCTAGACACTAAGACAAATCACAACAATATTAGCATATTATATGTCCGTCTCTCCCATTTTGTTTATGGCTCTTTCCAAAAGTGTGCATTGAAACAGAGATTATGAAATAAAGCTGAAACACAGGGGATCTTTAATTGTATACTAAGATTCAAGATTGCATAGCACTTTCTCCTATAAAAAATAAAAATGCTGGAAAGTGGTTCTTCATAAAAAAGAATAACAAAGTAACAGTAATATATGAGATTGTGGGGCTGTATTTAATTCCAGTTTCAATGTGCCCTTCAGCTTCACTGTCTAGTACTTCAAGTATGCATTTTATGGATACTCTTTTAGCAAAGATTAATGCTACAGTACTTGGCTTGACAATCATGTAGAGTCAATTTCAAGCAACTTATTATGCTCTGTAACGCTTTGCACATGGAAATTGCAGCAAGTTGCTGAGTCCTCAGAAGCCTGTCAGCAGAGCCAGGCATTTGATCTGAGGCAAATGCTGCCAGGCTGAAGTAATGCTACCCTAGTCAGAGCAGGAATATAAATAAGAGTGCATCTAATCTAAAAATAAGAATGACATTAGTTTTGCATTGAGCAAATTCCATACTAGAATACCATAGTCTCTCTGTTGAAGGAGAAGTGAAATGCAGACAATTTTGCCTCTTTTCCATATTTATTGGACATTTTGATGCAAAATCAATTCATTTTAGAAAAGTGAAACTGCACCACACAACTCAATACCATTGTGAGACAGAAAGGATCCACAACTCCCAATATGATTCTGAGTCACCCATCATCCTTTCTTTGAGAAACTAGACACCAAACTGTGTCAGGCTTAGTTCCTCGGTGCCTCATGGTGCAGTAGTTAAACTGCTGTACTGCAACCAAAACTCTGCTCACAACCCAGGTTCAATCCCAGCTAATCGGCTAGAGGTTGACTCAGCCTTCCATCCTTCCAAGGTCAGTAAATTGAGCATCCAGTTTGCTGGGGCAGGGGGCAATGCATAGCCTGCATAGTTAAAATTGTAAACCACCCAGTAAGTGTTTTAAGTGCTATGGGTTGGTATTTAAGCAGCACATTTTGCTTTTACATTAGATGGAAAGGCTGAATGAAGCTTGAATACCTGCAGATCAGGGGCTGATCCTGAAATTCTCATTGCAAGGTTGATATCATTACTCAGAAAGGGAAGTCCAAAGGATCTATCCATCTCCCAAAGGCTTTGAACTGATATGTAAGAATGAAACAAATGGAGTGAGTAGACAGTCAAATAAATACTCTGAGGATGGGTGGCAAGACATAGTTCACCAAGCCCATATATTTTGCTACCTGTGGCAAACGGCATGATGGGACATCGGATATAGCATAGGGCTTGACCTAGAAGTGTATAATCATGAAAGATGAAGCTCGCTTACAATGTTTCTGAAAGGAGACATGACACTGTTTTGTTTTGCTTTTAATGGTGGTGGCCATGTTACATTTTTGACAAAGTAAAAGTTTTTTAAAAAGGAAGAAGAGGTATCAGTTGTCCAAGGATGAGTCTCCCCAATCCCCCTTCTATTTGGGGTTTTTGAATGGGGAGGTGGGAATTTTTTTTCCTTGCGTAGGGATTGGGAAAAATTGTTCCCATGGGATAGTAGCATTCATTAATTTTATATTCATACTACTTAGTATTTAAAGTTGAATTTGGGAGAGATTTTTCTGTTCCAGTTGCTGTTTTGTTTAGTCTCTTATGGTGGGAGTTGGGGTGCTTCCTTTCTGATCTTTCCATTAGACAATTTTACCATGCATACTCTATTTGATTTATTCATTTATTTATTATTATATTTTTTCCAAGGGGGGGGTTGTTTTGGTTTGTGTGGAGAGCAGAAAAGCTTGCTGCCACCTCCTCCTCCGATTATTATTTTCCCAGGCCTTTTACTGCTATTGTTTGTTTCCACTCATATTTCTTGGCACTTGCTTGATGTTCTCTGTATCTTCTTTTTGAAGGGAAAGATGGTTTTCTCTTTTTCCTCCAACTGGCATTGTTGCGCGGTGGTGGAGGATACAGGAGCATCTTTGTGTGTGCAGAGGCTTTTACTGGTACTTTTGTGGACTAGTAAGATTTTGGTCTTGTTTGTTTGCAATTTTCACACACATCATTTCTGGATAGTCAGGATGTGTGCCTGCCTGGCAGGCAGGAAGGGTACACATCCTAAAAAACTGCTGGGCTTTCTTGCTGCCAGACTGGCTTGCTGGTAGGGCTCTGCTGCATGTCAGGCAGCCTATTCGTACTGTGCATATGTAATTTTTTTTGTATGCTGGGTACAGGATATGCACACTTTGTTGACTGGTGAATTTGCTTTGGCTTTTTTTTCTTGGTCAGGCTTTGGTTTAAGGTGAGACAGATAAGGCATGTGGGGCAGTCATGGTGGTGGTGACAGGCTGGGGCCTCGGTGTGTGTGTGTGTGTGTGTGTGTGTGTGTGTGTGTGTGTGTGTGTGTGTGTGTGTGTGTGTGTGAGATGCCAATTACTCAGATGAGGGTGTGCAGTAGGAGAAATGATTTTAGTGTTCTGCCTGTCTTTAAGGGGCCCCTGAGGGGGTTCAGGTCTCTCATTGGCAGTGGGATGGCAAGCCCAAGCCCAACAAGGCCCGTCTGTTCATTCTGCTCCAGGGATGTGACCCTGGGCTATCCTGCACTAGCTCTACTTTCTGCTTCTTGAAGGGAAGCAACAGAAGGTGGCATCCTTACCTCCAGCTGAGAGTCCATCTGTCTGGGATTGGAGAAAGTAACTCTTAGGTTGTTTTCTAAGAAGACTGCAGAGAAGATGGATGTCATTTCTGGCCTTCAACTGGATCAGTCATCTATATCAATGGTTGGTCCCTTATCTACCCAGGAGAGTCTGCTGACATGGTTATGGTAATGGAACAGGGGGCAGAAGGAAGAAGAGGAGGAGGAGGTTAATGGGATGTGCATTGTGCTGGAGAAGGGGCCTTTGTCTCCTCCTGGCACAAGCCAGTGGAACACCTGTACTCCATGACCTTGAAGCCAGACCCAACTCTATACTGCCTAGTTGGAAATGGAGACAAGTCAGTCAGCACTTGCTCCTGCTGCCACCCATGGCCCAAAGAGGATTGCCAACATATAGAGGCAATTCTAGTTGGATGAAATGGACTGTTGATTTGCAGTGTGCAAGCTGTGTAAGGCTCAAGTGAGCAGGGGGAAATGCTGGCATGAATTGGCACTATAAACATACTCATACCATGTCATAGTGGATCAAGGGGGTAAAGCTAGTGACATTTTGAAGCAGGAGCTGTGCACCACCTGCAGTGGCTAGGAGTGGGTAGAAGGCCTCACAGTGGTGAAATAGGTTTGCCCTCCACAGAAGGAGACAGCAATGGACAATTGTTTAGTTTTTTAGCTTTCTATTGAGGGGTAAGGGAAGCCAGGCAACACAAAGGCTGCGGACTCAGAAAGTCACCACTTTTTTCAGGAAAATAATTGGCCTCAATGGCTTTTCCTTCTCATTGGTAAAGCAGATAGATTTCCACCAGTTCTTCAGCTGTCCCTTTCCTTCCTACTAGGCACCATGTAGGCTGGGCATGTTTTGGATGGTGATGCTGCCCTGTATCGTGAAATTTGGGAACAGGTTCAGAAGACCATGGGTAATGCACTTGGTACCATCCACTTCACTTTGGGTTTGTAGATGAGCTGGGGTGGGAGCCAATGTTTCTTACCCACCACACACTGTTTGGCATCAGGGAAAGCCCCTTTTCAATCTGGTCAAGGAGGAGGAACTGAAGAGGAAACCATGGGGTTCTGCTTCGCTTCCAGATGATGGATGGGAAGCACACTATGGACAACATCATTTTGGCTTTTCAAGGACACAGGTATTCAGTCCAGATTTTAAAGAGTTAATCATTAAAAGCCTGGAGGTGGACCTTCCTAGATGGACAAGTCTGTCAGCACTGGTTTCCAAAAATAAATAAATAAATAAATAAATAAATAAATAAATAAATAAATAAATAAATAAATAAATAAATAAATAAATAAATAAATAAATTCAGTTTTGAAATTTCAAGTTCTATCCATCCAAGATATGATGAACATTGTGAATTTTGGTAAGTTCTGCTGAGAACAAACAGACAAAGAGCAAAGAAAAATTTTTTCCAGTACCTGAAAAATGTTCTTCTACCAAATAAAAGGTTATTGTAGGGTCTGCGAAATGAGATTTACTTAACTGAAGGCAAACCACTAAGGAAGATAATCTTTCTTTCAGCTTTCCTTCCTTATTCAGAATAAATGAGATAATTGCAGAAACATTAAGCCTTGTCAAGTGTTTTAAATATTAAAGAGAAAAAAGGTAAAATACACCGTTGGACTATTACTTATGTAAATTACGTTCATGTGACTAATAGGCACAGAATATTTTTTCCCCTCACTATATCAACCAGAATTCAGCAGGCATTCTCTCAGCATTCAAGGATGACAATCTCTCTTTTATATAAGCTTTGTAAAGGATGCCTCTCAAAAAACTTATCAGTTGTGCTGAAATCTGGTACCTGTAGTGAGAAAAAAATCCAAAAGTTCCATGTCTACTGACGAGACCATGGTCGAGCAACACAGATCACATCAATGAAAATTAACTATCATTAGCTTTTGCTGACTTGTGCCTCATGCTTTGTATATTATAGAAATGTTTAATAAAATACACCCTTACGTACAAAGGTGTCCAGGTGGACCAGTTTTCAAGTAAGTGAGACTGTAAATTATTGCAGAAATTTCAAAAGTGGAATGAAGAGATTGCTAGATAGGTCTCAGATATAGTATCTACTATATGTATTATTGAATATTAAGTGTAGTGGATAGATCAATAGAGTGGGGCTCTACAGATCAGGGTTCAAATCTCCACTTGGCCATGGAAACTCAGTCAAGGAGTGGAACTGGAAAAACCATTCCTTAAATATCCCACTTACCTTGAAAGCCCTATTAGGGTCACAATGAGTATGTTCCTACTTGATGGCAGAGAAGAAGAAGAAGAAGAAGAAGAAGAAGAAGAAGAAGAAGAAGAAGAAGAAGAAGAAGAAGAAGAAGAAGAAGAAGAAGAAGAAGAAGAAGAAGAAGAAGAAGAAGAAGAAGAAGAAGAAGAAGAAGTGCATCATTAGTAGACCGCTGGTTTGGCAGTTCAGCATGGTTTGTGTACCAGTTGCACAGTAAATCCATAGTTCAGCAGCCTGCCCTCTCTGGCAGGTGCCCATTCAGAGGCAGTGACACACCTCCTCCGGATGCTGCCTCTGAGTGGGTGTCCTCCAGAGAGGGTGGGCTGCTGAACTGTGAACCACACCAAACCAGCAGTTAGTGCCCATCTCTAATAATTCACATCACATTATGTTACAAATTTCCCAGATTTACCAGAAATGTCAAATCCTAGTTGCTCATTGGAAGGACAGCCAATCAAGTAATCAAACAATCAATCAATCAATCAATCAATCAATCAATCAATCAGTCAGTCAGTCAGTCAGTCAGTCAGTCAGTCAGTCAGTCAGTCAGTCAGTCAAATTAAATCAAATTAAATTAAATTCCTA
Source organism: Pogona vitticeps (assembly GCF_051106095.1). Taxonomy (NCBI): domain Eukaryota; kingdom Metazoa; phylum Chordata; class Lepidosauria; order Squamata; family Agamidae; genus Pogona; species Pogona vitticeps. Next base: position 80,587,947 of record NC_135787.1, on the reverse strand, counting down.
GAATTTACCAACCAATGTGGCCTCTAGCCATGATGGCTAGGATTTTCGAAGAATTGTAGTAGTATGATGATGATTTAAATAAAATTGGTTTGGGTTACCATATTTCAGAACAAGCAGGGGAAATCAACCATCTCTTATACAGAGATGACCTAAAATTATATGCAAAAAGTTCCATGGAGATAGTATGACTGCTAAACACAGTGTCACTATTTAGTGAAGGTATTCAAATGAAATTTGGAACTGATAAATGTGCAGCTCTGTCTACATACCATGGCAAGATCAAAAAACGAGATGGAATGGAGCTAAAAACTGTGATATTATAAAATCACTATCAAGTTATGAAAATTATAAATACCATGGAATACTAGAGGCACATAACATCCTGCACACAAAAGTTAGAGAACTGACAGAAAGGGAATACACCAAAAGGCTGCATAAAATCTTAAAAGTAAATAGCAGAAATACAATCAAAACCATAAACACATGGGCAGTTCCAGTAATTAGATACCCAGCTGTAATAATAGATTGGACTCAAAACAAATTAGAAGAATGGGAAAAAAATGAAAACTAATGAACATTCATCACGCACTACATTCAAAAAGTGATGTGGACACATTATATTTACCACAAAAAATTGGGGGACAAGGCTTCTGCAAATATAGCAGGTATTAGAGGAGGAAAACTTTCAGTTCAAGAAAATTGGAGATATTAAAGGAACATTTTGTGCAAAGAGAGACATGATAAAGGACAAAAATGGTAGGGACTTAACAGAAGTAGAAGACATCAAGAAGAGGTGGCAAGAATACACAAAGGAATTATACAATACCAAAAAGATCTGGATATCCCGGACAACCCAGATAGTGGGGCTGCTGACCTTGAGCCAGACATCCTAGTCAAGTGGGCCTTAAAAAGCATGGCTAACAACAAGGCCAGTGGAGGTGATGGCATTCCAGTTGAACTATTTAAAATCTTAAAAGATTACACTCTTAAGGTGCTACAGTCAATATGCCAGTAAGTTTGGAAAACTCAGCAGTGGCCAGAGGATTGAAAAAGATCAGTCTACATTCCAATCCCAAAGAAGGGCAGTGCCAAAGAATGCTCCAGCTACCGTACAATTGCACTCATTTCACACGCTAGCAAGGTTATGCTCAAAATTCTACAAGGTAGGCTTCAGCAGTATGTGGACTGGTACCTCCCAGAAGTACGAGCTAGATTTCGAAGGGGCAGAGGAACTAGATACCAAATTGCTAACATGTGCTGGATTATGGAGAAAGCCAGAGAGTTCCAGAAAAACATCTGCTTCATGGACTATGCAAAAGCCTTTGATTATGTGGATCAGAACAAACTATGGCAAGTTCTTAAAGAAATAGGAGTGCCTGACCACCTTATCTATCTCCTGAGAAATCTATATGTAGGACAGGAAGCAACAGTTAGAACTGAGTATGGAAGAACTGATTGGTTCAAAATTGGGAAAGGAATATGACAAGGCTGTATCTTGTCTCCCTGTTTATTTAACTTATATGCAGAATACATCATGTGAAAGGCAGGACTGGATGAATCCCAAGCTGGAATTAAGATTGCTGGAAGAAATATCAACAACCTCCGATATGCAGATGATACCACTCTGATGGCAGAAAGTGAGGAGGAATTAAAGAACCTCTTCATGAGGGTGAAAGAGGAGAGCGCAAAAAATGGTCTGAAGTGCAATATGGCAAAAACTAAAATCATGGCCACTGGTCCAATCATGTCCTGGCAAATAGAAGAGGAAGATATGGTGGCAGTGACATATTTTACTTTCTTGGGCTCCATGATCACTGTGACAGGAGCCACAAAATTAAAAGACGCCTGCTTCTTGGGAGGAAAGAGATCACAAACCTAGACAGCATCTTAAAAAGAGAGACATCACCTTGCCGACAAAGGTCCACATAGTCAAAGCTATGGTTTTCCCAGTAGCGATGTATGGAAGTGAGAGCTGGACCATAAAGAAGGCTGATTGCCGAAGAATTGATGGTTTTGAATTGTTGTGCTGGAGCAGACTCTTGAGAGTCCCCTGGACTGCAAGGAGAACAAACCTATCCATTCTAAAGGAAATCAACCCTGAGTGCGCACTGGAAGGACAGATCCTGAAGCTGAGGCTCCAATACTTTGGGCATCTCATGAGAAGAGAAGACTCCCTGGAAAAGACCCTGATGTTGGGAAAAGGTGAAGGCAAGAGGAGAAGGGGACGACAGAGGACAAGATGGTTGGACAGTGTCATCAAAGCTACCAGCATGAATTTCACCAAACTCCAGGAGGCAGTGGAAGACAAGAGGGCCTGGCATGCTCTGGTCCATGGGTGTCACAAAGAATCAGACACAACTTAATGACTAGACAACAAAAGAGGAGGAAAACAGAAGCCTAAATGATGATATTAGTACAAGTAGATAAAAATTACTTAAGACGTTGAAACTGGAGAATATTTTGAAAACAACAGAAACAAAGTCTCTGTTGTTTTAATTTGCAAAAGCAAATTAAACATCTGGAAAAAATGAACCAAAGATTGCAGAAACAGATTACAAAATTAATTTGTTAGAGTGGCAAAATTAGTGCTGTGGTCATTATGCATAACAACAACAAAAACAATAATATGATGCTGATGCTGATGCTGATGCTGATGCTGATAATAATAATAATAATAATAATAATAATAATAATAATAATAATAACAATAACAATAACAACAACAACAACAATACTAATACTAATACTAATACTAATACTAATGCTAATACTAATACTAATGCTAATAATAATAATAATAATAATAATAATAATAATAATAATAATAATAATAATAATAATAATAATAATAATAATAATAATAATAATAATAATAATAATAATAATAATAATAATAATAATAATAATAATAATAATTTGTAAGCCTCCAAAAACCAATGGGAACATCAGGTAGAGAAGGTGTCTGAAAATGATGGTCAATATCTTGTGGGATTTCCAGATCCAAATTGATAGACACCTTGGACATAAAACACCAGACATAGGAATAGAACAAAGAAATGTCTGGATCATTGACACTGCAATTCCAGGAGATGTCAGAGTTGATGCTAAAGAACTGTAAAAACTAACAAAGTACAGAGACCAATTGAAACATCTTGCTTGTGGATGAAACACACTTCAGTGAGCCCTGTAGACATCAGGGCTTTGGGAACAATATATATAAAAAAATTCACACAGTATTACAAGCAGTTGCAGATCTCAGAAATAACACCATCAGAGCTACAAAAACAGCAATATTGGGAACAGCACAATATTGCACTGATAATTAACAGATCCTTAGGTTTTGGTTTAAAACTTGTATCTGTTATATAATACAAGTCAATATTTTCATAATTTTGATTGACTGTGCATAGTATTTTTAATAATAATAATAATAATAATAATAATAATAATAATAATAATAATAATAATAATAATAATAATAATAATAATAATAATAATAATAATAATAATAATAATAATAATAATAATAATAATAATAAGTTTCTTATCTCTAATTTTCTGAATGCTAGATAAAAAGCCAGGTATCCACCTGATCAGGGTCTAAGTGGGAGCAGTGAAGAAGGAAATAAAAGCAGTCTGGCTTTAGCTTCTATCATCATGTTGAACATCAGGGATTATCGCTATAGGAGTCATTGCCACATGTGCATCCTTCAGAAAACTGTGTGAGAAACAAACAAAAAACCTTTCCACATACAAGAGTGTGTGCCAGGCTTTGGATAAGAATATATAATAGCTTTGCTCCTTGTTGGAACCTACAAATAGGTGCAGGTCTACAACATACCACAGTGCAGCACTGAGAGCACAGCTGAAAGTGACATCAGGGATGCATGCCATTAAAGAGAAGCATATGGTGGGTTTCATGGTCTCTGTCTTCTCAACAAGGAAAATTTGGACGTTTAGTGCTCTGAGACCCACAGTCCATACACTATTTAGGTGTTTGGGGGCACAGAACTGAGCTGCTCCTCTGGATTCAAATAATGGCTAGTTGCTGTACAGAGGAAGGTTCTCAGATGTTTGGACTCTAAACCAATCAATCAATCTTTCTTTCTCTCCCCAAAGATTTGCCCATGGAAATGTAAGAGTGATAAATAAAGTGTTATTTGAGGGAAACTTAATGATTAATTTTCCATCTTGTTGATTAATTTCACATTCACAATTGCTTACCACTTTCCAGTTTGTTCTTACAAAAAAAAATCGGCTACAAATTATTTTAACATGAAATCTCCTTGGCTTGCAAAGTACTGAGAGACTTAAGATCAAGACTAGTCTGAAACTGAAATGAGGCAACTATTGATTTTCAAACAAATGAGTGATGATGCACAAGAACAAAAAAAAATAGAATGAATTAATGTACTGAGTATAAAAATGAGATATTGCCATGTGTAAGGTAATTCCTTTAATGTTCCACTCAGGCCATAGCCTCTGAACATGTGATGATACAGAATATTATTGTCCAGACAGGAATTGCTCTTGTTGTTATTATTGTTGAAGGCCTGTCAAAATATGCCAGACTGAAACTTCCTAAACCAAAGCTGTTTCACTTTGCAGCACGGCTTCTGAGCTTGCTTAGGCAACTGTTTTCTACTGCCCAGTTTTAATAGTTTTCAATCCCATCCTAAAAGGAATTCACAATGAAGACAATGTATTTTCCCCCCTGACTAATGCAAGCATGGCCTGCATCTACTGCTTCTTTTTTGGTTTCATGAAGTCATTTGCCGATAGATCTTACTGTCTTCAATCATGTAGATAGTGGCTTTTCTGAAGGATCCACTTATCTACTGTCTACTCTACTGAACTAATGGCATTACTTACACTGTTTCCAGCTGGAACGTTTTGGGGAAATGGCCTGACTGGAGCATTAAGGGTTTTATCTTATACATGGCAGTATTTCATATATACACTAAGTACATTCACTCATTGTATTTTCTATTCTTAGTGCGTGATCATGTATCTGAAAACCACTAGTTGTTTCACTTCTGATTCAAACTAGTCATGGTCTTAAGGCTCTCAAAATTCTTGGATGATGGGCTGTCTTATCTTTAGAGTTGGAAATATAAAGATCATCATGCAGTCATATCTGGTTTGGTACAACAAATAATCATCACTGTAGCTTTCCTGCTGCTAAGTCTTTTCCTGCTTGTTCCACTTCCTTTGAGCACCCTCCATTTCATATATTTCATATATTTGGATAAACAGTTTATACTGACTCAGAGCTTGGAACATGGGTTGCAATCCTGTTGGTGTTCACATAGCATTTGTGTAACTTGCTGTGGCTAATTGAAGAGGCTCTGGGCTGTATCTCAGTTCTATAACCAGATACATGACTAAAATGAGCCTCTTCACTTCATCAATTAGCTGCAATTAGCTGCAGCAAGTAACACAAAACGTACCTGACTACCAGTAGATTTTGGGCAGTATTTTAAAAAACTAAAATGTTAGGCATTAAATATACATGTATTTTTCTTTGAAGTAAAACAATAGTTGGCATTCTCTACAAATTATTTTATGAGCAGTATATTACTAAAATGTTGGGAGAGAGTTTCTAATTTTTCATTTAATTGTTCAAAAATGACTCAACATATTCCTCCAAACATTTTAGAAGTGATTAGCATAATGCTACCAATCGTTATGCATTTTGCAGAAATAACATTGTCCTACCTATTATCCAAAAAGTAAGACGAGAACAAGAAACCGGGCCTTCTCAGCAGTGGCCCCTCACCTTTGGAACAGTCTGCCCTCAGAGATCTGTCTGACTCCCTTGCTGAGTGTTTTTAAGAGCCAACTTAAGACCTGGCTCTTTAGGTAGGCTTTCCTTCCTGTCATCACTTGATTATTTTTTTTCACATCTTGAGCCATATTACTATTGTTGCTTTTTATTTTATTATACCGTTTTTATTCCATTTTTATTGTTAGCCACCCAGAGTAGACTTGTGTCTAGATGGGTGAGGTATACATTTAATAAATAAAATAAATAAAAATAAAAATTATAGACAGAATTCTGAATATATTGAAATATTACAGAAAAATGATTTTGTTACCATTTAAATGTAAAAGAAAATAAATTAATTATTGTATACATTTAATTTTTTAATCACTTAAAAGTACTTTAAAAAGCTTACAAAATCTTCCCCACTGACAGTGATTTAAATTAATGTGTAAAGATAACTGTTATATAAAACTTAATATCATTGCCATTTAATGAATGAAATAACAATTTTGAGAACTGTTGTTCAGGCAATTGGAACTGTCTAGAAGTGTTTAACAGTGTCTTTAACTGTTGTTTAGACAGAGTGACTTAAGATTTTATAAGCAGATATAGAATTTGTATTTAGAAGAAGATTCCGAAGAAAAGAAGCAATATGATGCCTAGTTGTACTTTGCTAGAAATGCTGTGACATCAATGTGGGTATATATGCTTGCTTTATTTATTGAGGGAAACCCTTTGACAAAGTTCAATGCAAGCTGTCAGTATTGTTGGTGAAGAAGATCTTGAGTAAGGAGATATACTTATAATTGGCAACCTGTATTGAAATCAAAAAGCTATGATGAAAGTTGAAAGCCAGATGATGGAGAACATAATTGTACAAAGAGGAAGAAGATAAGAATTTAATTTCACCACTCCTTTTCAATTTGTACCTGGAGAAGATCTTTAGAGAAACCCTTGCTGGTTCAGATGATGGTGTTATAGTGAATAGAAGTTATCAGGGCAAAATATAATGAATACATAAATTAGTGAAAGCTAAAATACTTTCTGAAACAATGAAAAACCAACATAGATTGTTATAGCTAATCATTCATTCAAAACTTCTTTCTTCACCAGTGTGCCTATCTGAACACAAAGCAATTTTCAGGGGTTTTTTCAACAAGTGTGAAAACTATGTTCCAATTTCTAAACCTTTCTTTGAGTTAGGCAAGCTGAGGAAGAAGAGCTCTATCAAAGCAAAAGCTCTACTGACATGTTGTGTGCATGTTTTCCAAAAAGATGTCCTGTGCCTTTTGATTTTTTTTAAAAAAGAAGAAGTTGGACTTTGCAAAGAATGTCACTTGAAATCAAGGTCAAAATCATCAATACTATGTAAAAGAAAGACAGTGAAGAAAAATACGGAAAAAAATAAATTCATCTGAAATGTGGTTTTGGTGAAGAGCTTCACTTATATGAAAGACAGCCAGAAAACCAAAAAAGTGAGTGCTCAATCAACTCAAGTTTGAACACTCACTAGAGAAAAAATGAGTCAGCTGAACTTATCCTACCATGCACATACAATATTAATACAGAAATGGCCAAAATAGACTAGATTGCTGGGAGAAGTGGGGGTGGAACAATAGAAGAAGAGGATTATATAGCATGATATGAGTTGACTCAATAAAGGAAGCCACAGCTGTTAGTATGCAAGATCTGAGCAGAACTTAATGGAATTTATTTATTTATTTATTTATTTATTTATTTATTTATTTATTTATTTATTTATTTATTTATTTGAGTTTTACACCACCCATCTGGTTACCAATGCTACTCTGGGCGATTTACACAGTTGAATGACATTAAGAATGATTAAAACAAAACATTTTCTGGGAGCTCAGACTTTGTCCCTTGTGTTCCAAGTGTAACACTTTTAACTGCTACAAACGTAAGTTTTCTACTATTAGCATGCATAAGAATAATTCTCAGGAATACATAGGAGTTGAGAATTTGCACTTGGAATTCTTAAAGCTATTAAATAAATCAAGACCATAGGAAAAAAAATACATTGAGTTATGCTGTTTCCTGAGCTACACTTTCCCTAGGATAACTCCACTTGGTGACCAGATCTGCTTTGCTCACGAGTTAAAACCCTATTGAGAGTTTCTTTTTCTTTCATTTTTCAAGTTTTATTTTTTTTGAAATAT